>NW_027281143.1:0-410971 GCF_046629955.1 Centroberyx affinis | reverse complement strand
CTCAGCTCTCTCTTCCCCTATCTCTGTTTTTCCCCCTTACACATACAATAAACACGCGAATCTGTGCAGTTTTGTGGGACGTATGGATGTTTGGATTGATCGAGCACACATGCGGGCGTACGCCGTGGAGACGGAGGGCTATTTTCGTCCGCGCTATCCGCGGCTGCGAGGAGCAGATAACCTCCGGAAGGTTAATGAGCGGGAGCCTTTTGGGAGCGCCGATGGCTGAAACCCGATACGCCTTCAAGCACCTCCGCCCGCCACCTCCACCTCCACGAGAACGTCTGCGTTTAATGAAATATGCTAAAATTAGGGAGAATCTGCCGAGATCCACGTTCTGACCGAAGCCACGGCAGCTTTAGGTATCTAGAAATGTGTCAGGGAGCGACTGAGCGATGGAGTTCGGAGTCATGTCAAAGTGTGAGCTACGGCTATGATATGGATGATTAGCTGTGAGCGGGGGGGGGGCATCTTAGCTCTGACTCATCGGAGCCTCGGAGGCCCGTCGTCTTATCGCTGTCACCGCTGATCAATTTGATCTCCGGTGGCTCGCCCACCCCACCCCCACCCCGACAACAAAAAACAACCGCAGTGGATTTCTGGGGTCGCGCCCCCCACGGCGGAACGAGGCGAGGACAGTACATCAATAACTGTCTGGCAGGTTTACACGCCTGATCGGTCGCGCTGCCCCCCCCCCCCCCCCGGTCGGTCTGGGGCACATGCAAATCAAGCTCGTCCACCTATTACAGACAATTAACTCCGAGAGACGCAAGGAGCTCAATATTGTGTTTCTATGTATCGCTGCATTGAACTGCTGACGCCTAAACTGCACAGCATGCATTTGTGTATCTGAACACTTTAGGCATTTTAAGCTGCTGCACCAGGTCCGGCCTTGTTCCCCCAGCTGGTTCTGTTACACCTATCTACATTTCACCTATGTGTAAGTGAACACTGATTACCTAGTTACGCTTATTCTTCCACAAACAACTCAAGCTGTACCGTGAGGGACAATAACGTACCATATAGGGCACATATGTCACTTTTTTTTTTTAGAGTGTAGGCGTTTCTCAGCGGCTCCATAGACAATCTCATCTCCAACACTGGTTCATGTATCCTCTATTTCAGTGGGTTCTCAACGTGGGGTCCGGGGACCACCAGGGGTCCTTGAAGGGCTTCCAGGGGGGTCCCCAGCAAATTGATGAATTGTTAAACTTCAGCGTTATTTCATTTACCAGAAGTTGACACAATTAGAGAATGTAGAAAAATGACTGTGTCACTGTTATCTCTCCACCTACAATACAGATAGTCATGGAATTCTGAACAAAAACATATCTAGCAATAAAAATCTCATCAAATGGGGGTCCGTGGCTCTAATGTGGAGTAAATTAGGGGTCCCTGATATGAAAAAGGTTGAGAATCACTGCTCTATTTTGTTTACTGACATGGCGATAATGGACTATAATAAGCAAAATCTTGGCATTTCTATACATTTATATGGCTCAAATATGCAACAGACTGCCGCTTAGTCTGGCAAAAATAGAAGCCATGCTCATCTCCAAAGGGACGGAACAGAAGCACAACCGGTGTAGCTGAGCTTTTTACTGCCCCATACCAAAAAAAGACCATAATACACCTGCAGGGGTTTGATAGGGCTGTTATTCAATACCAAATGACTCAACCATTACTTGGCCAGGTGCTCACTTTCCAGTCTATACACCTATTGAAGTTTCAAGATGGCTGTACCAGAGGATTGTGTAGGAGGAGATCAGTTGAGCCGATGTTGTTGCAGTTCCTTCTGGTTGCCAATGGAGGTCGATAAAAGAGGTGGGATTACTTACTGCCCCTTTAACATGCTGAACGTGTAAAGACATGGCCACAACTGTGCTGTTACATAGTGGCTTTATCTGTAATTATTTGCCACGCGTTGTACAGATATGATTTTGGGTAACAGGCGAGGCGAACCACATGACATTTTCCGTTCTGCCGGGAGTGCATGTGGAGCAAATACCACCGGCGTGACTCACCCTCTCTCCATCCAGGAGCAGGTGGACTTTGAAGCTCATGCAGTCGTTCACCGCAATCTCCTCATTCCTGTACAGGATCTGAAATATCCGGCTGAACACCGCGCCGTCGTAAACCCCCGCAGAGCTGAAGCTGCATTCTCCTGATGTGGGACAGAGCAGAATGCACAGTGGCTCTCAGCATGCAGGCAGCGTCACTTATTCTCTGTACAAAGATGTGGGACTCCTTATTAGAATGGCATGAAATACAGTGCTTATAAACAATAAAATAGCACCAAACACATACTCAATAAAACATGGCACTGTCTCAGAAATGCATTGATCCAAACTCCTATGTGTCTATCATTACCCATTTAAAAGTTCAATTCCTTTGCTCAGAAATGCATTAGTTTGGGTCTAAATGTTAATGCAGAGTGGGAAAAGGGAGGCAGGAACACACAGTACTAAGCTAATGAAGTGAGAGGCTGTCATACAGTTAACCTTTATACAGTATGATAAATTAACATTCACAATATTCTTTTCCTTAGTCCTCTACAACCATATGCTCCTGTAGTCTAACAACCAGGCATGTGGTGGAGAGTAAACCCACCACAACTCACTTATTAATTTGCAGAATTTACCACTTTTCATTAGACACCATAGTAAGTAGGATGCAAGTTATGTGAGGATAAGGGTACAACAGCATTCATGTTTTGTTTTAAATTCCTTCTTATAATTTGCTGTATTGTTCTCATTTGGTACTTTTTCCTGGTGTCTCATTGTAATATAGCCTATGTTTTTATTGTTTTTTTTTATCTTCTTATATATTGATATTACTCTATTTTTTGTAACTCATGTTGTATTTTTTCACTGCGAAGCGCTTCGTAACTTTGCTTTGAAATATGCTACATAAGTAAAGTTGATTATTTATTATTATTACTATTAATACTTAATATCATATACAATTATAGATTTTTGTTTATACTGGTGGTTGCTGGCCTTTTGATGATCACCTTTTTATTTCCCCGCTAAAAAACCACACATCCACCACAAAAGCTGTTTTGCTTGCTTCAGCATTACATCAGTGGCTGTTATCGCCCTACACTAACCAAACACTATTTATTATTAAAGAAAGGGGAAATCTGAAACTGTCAGAGCCCGGAGCCCGGCGCGTCGCTAGGGGGAGCTGCTTGTACAAAAGCTTTTCTATCCAACATCTTCCAGGTATTCAACAGGCACAATAATGAGAATGAGAACAGGTTATTCTAGTTTGCAGGTTTTTGTTTCTGGAATCCACTGACCGGACACGCACTGAGCCGTCTAAGCAGCTGCGTTGTTTGGATTTGAAACATCTCCGGTGTGCATCGTGATGACTGTTTACTCTCTCTGCTGCGGGAACATTTTCTCCAGGCCGGGGGCTGCAGTCAATGTGGCAGAGCCGGGGTCCAGCTGTGAGCCGTGAGAGGTCTTTGACAAACCCCGCTGAGGTCGTACTCTTTTCCTCTCGCCCTCCATCTCTCTCTTTCTCTCTCTCTCTCTCTCTCCACAGGCCTCCTCCTGATAATGCTGTCACTACTTAACAGCATCAAGCAGCCCCAGCCAGCATGAGGGATGTATGGGAGCATGACTGTGGTCAAAGACTCGGCGGATGTGTGGCAGAGAGACTGTAATCCCTCTAGTGATGTATACTGCACAGGGGAAGGAGCTGTAGCTGGAGGGAGAGGCTGTGTCACCTCACAGTATCAAGGCCTGGGTTTCCTCCCGCAGTCCAAAGACATGCAAATCAGGTGGATTGGAGACTCTAAACTGCCCATGAGCATGAATGTGATTGGCTGCGGTGACATGAGCCATATTTTTTCTTTCTGATCATTCCAATTGAAGATTTCCCCCGCAAGTGTTTACATGAGCGCTAAGTAAAAGGATCGCATGGTGTGTTTTTACATGCACAAAATGCTGAATCCACAATTCTAGCACGGGTTTTAAAAGATGGACCGAGCATGCTCAGAAAGAGTATAGATATTTCCAACCAAAGAAAGTGACCAGAATGAGCAAAATTGTATCCATTGATTATGAAACAGATTATGAAAGGGGGTTTATTCTGATTAAGGTGGTCACATGAGGCATTTTTATTCTGATTGGGCCACTATCGACTGATTATTAGTGGAATAAAAGGCTCTGTGTAAAGGCAGCTTATCTGTGTTAACCCTGTGATGGCCTGTCCGGTGTTTCCGAGTGCATGCTGGGATAGGCTCCAGCCCCCCCCCCCCCCCCCCCCGTGACCCTGAATAGGAATAAGCGGCTAAGGAAAACAAATGAATGAATTGTAGCTGGGATAAAGCTGCTGCATCTACACACACACACACACACACACTCACACACTAATCATATCCTTTAACTGGCATACTGGGTGTTTCTGTTAAACAAACTGCTGCTTTCAGCTCATTGCATTAAACTCCTCCGCTGACACTTCTTCTGTGATCTCGATACCAATAGTAGCTGCAAATGTTCCTTTGCATTTGCTTTAACCTGCTTGTATGGGAATGTTTTCTCACATCAGTTTGAATAATGTCAGGGAAATTGTTAAAAAGAAACAGAAAATGAATGATTGATTCCCTTCTTGCCTTATACACTCTGCTTGTTGGATGTTAAATGTGATTTGAAGACTTTTTCTGTGTTAACGGAGGCATGTCTAAATAGGATCCGCAGGAATACGTCAAAACCCACCCAGTCGTTGCTTATGGTGCGCTACAGTCCTCAATAAATACAGGTGTTGGGGGATTTATCACATCCTGCACATGAAAACCTGCAGAAATGCCCCTAAGCTTTTAGCCACAGTGATTCTGGTACTGGAAATAATCTGCTTACAGCCACTCATACTCTACAGCTGCCGCGTGTGTGTGTGTGTGCGTGTGTGTGTGTGTGTGTGTTAGCCTCTCTCTCTCTCTCTCTCTCTCTCTCTCTCCCTCTCTCTCTCTCTCTCCACAACGCAGGCGCACAAACCCAAGAACTTCCACTGGATCGCCCCTCTCGTCTATTGATACTAATATCAAAGGGTATCTCGGCTCGCACAGTGAAAACAGCTCTAATTCACCCCGGCTAACGCGTTCCTTGACTTGAAGATGGCCATGTTGTTGTGCATGAATCACAATCATTAAATGCTCGAGTCGAGAGCGTGGTGGCGGTGGCGGTGATGGTGGCGGCGCGATCCTTCACACAATTCATTTTGTCTGAAGGGCACAGACAATTGAAATGTCAAGCGTACACTTTTGCCAGAGAGTGCCAGTAGGGGGATTATTTCCTATGTCTCTGTATGATAGATGTGTCCACCCCCCCACCATCAACCCACCCGCCCCCCCCACCCCCCGCTGGTCAGGATAGCGCGTTACGGTTGGGAATACGTGACCTTGTGGGAAGGAGCTGGAGAAAAAAAAGGGGGGGATGGGAGGGGTAGGAGGCTGCAGCTCAGCCCCTCCAATTACAATATGGACATGGTCACTCGCTGCACTGTACCCTGCTGCACTGTGCCTCGTCCCCCACATACTGTACGCCGCACAGCTGCGGTTGGGCGGATGGTGATATATGCAAGGTATTAAAGAGGAATATGCAAATCCATGTTGGATACGGGGATGCAGTGCAGGGTAAACCCATCTAAACTCTAGTTAACCCACGTTTTCAGGCTGACACGCATCTTTATGACCTCAATTTGTGGTATATATCATAGTAATTAGTATCAAATGGATGTAAGTTATGTGAGAAAAGGGGTGGGAAAAGCAGAAATTAATGCTTTTCTGACAGCATAATTGATTTCTTTTCATATCGGTGGTTGTTTGACTTGACCTTGTTATTTACCACTACATCACCGCTTACATAATATTGCTGAATGCAAACGAACAAGCAAATTAACGCTTATGAATAGAGTGCAGCTATAATGCAAATTCAGGCAGATTTCCCTCTAATCTAATCACCCCAAACATACAGGCCCGATGTGTTCTAACAGGATTTTATGTTTCACTATAGCCTGCTGTGTGATGCTGTACCACTCTGAAACCTTTTTTTTTTTTTTATATCCTGAGCTGCTAGGTACAGTAAAACTGGACCTCATGGAGTTGGGGCACTAACATAGACTATTGAGAGCAATTGTGCTGCTGAGTCTATTACGCTGCCATCTTCATCATCTCCATGCTACCCATTAAAACTTTGGCTGGTGAGGATTTTGCACTATCCGCGGACTAATGAGGTAGGGAAATTGTCTTCCCTGCTGGTATTCCTATCACCGTGTCTCTGGGAAAAAAACACTCTAAATGAAATGAATCAATGTCACATCTCAGGCTCAGACACAGTGCTTTCACAATCTGCCGTGTCCTTGCACACACACACACACACACACACACACACGCACACGCACGGTTCTGTGTGTGCCGCTCCAGTCATGACAAGCTAAAAATAGCCGTTATTACTGCGAATCAGTATTGCCAGTGATACTGCTTCCTGCATTGCCAGAGAACCAGATTTTAATGCTTGGCTAAGTTCAGAAACAGTGTGCCACAACCTATGAATATAAAAGAGCATAACACATGTAAATAATACGTCTTCCTTGATGGAGACATAGACAAACATTTGTATTTAGGAATAACAGGATGTAAAGATGCACGGAGGATTAAATGAAGTGCTGTTTTTGCTTGCAATTATCCATTTGATTGAGCAGCAACCCTTAGATGGAAAGCCTTTGTCTCAGACAGAGCGATCATAATTCAAGTTCTACTCAAGAAAACTCAAACATTTTGGTATTCCTTAAATGAAAAGCACTTCAACTAATGGCCACAGAGTTACAATTACAGACAGCTTTGAAGTTAGACATTTTGTTACAATTCTATTGCTGTGTTCTGCACCCTGCACTGCAAAAAATACCGACTTAAAGTCATTTGTTTCACATTCAGTCTTAAAATCTTATTTTTCTTAAGACAAGTGCAAAATTCCCCTCCTTTCCAATGCAGTTTCACTTGTTTCAGGAATTTTCCAAGTGTAAATATCTTGAAACAAGACAGAATACAGCAGATCACTCACAAACATCTTGAAACAATTTGATTTGCATTGGAAACAAGTGGAATTATCTCACCCCCGATGCCATGTTTTTTCACTTGTTTTAAGAAAACCGAGACGGCTATTTTCTGCAGCGTGAGTCTTCCTCCCAAGGACAGCCAAGTGAAGGTGTGCGAGCTGATTATCTTTCACATCATCTTAATCACTGAGAAAATGTAGAGCAATTGCCAGACACCACTCTGATTCTCTCATGTCCTCATGCATTACCTCTATAACTGGGAGAACGGTAGGAACAAAGTTATACGTTCACTAAATGTGCACAGCAGCTTGTTGAACGAAGATTTAACTAGGCTGTTTGGTTGTTTTTGTTGTCAGGCTCTTATCTACAAATAAAATAGAGATCCTGGTGCATTCTGAGGTAAACCCAGTTGTGTTTGAACACAGATGAAGACAAAAAACACACATGTCAAAGAAATAGATGGTTGGTTTACTGACTTACTTGACATCAGTGGATTCCTGTATTTTAAGAAAACCCCTAGTTATATCTCTAATGGAAGCTCTTTAAACTGCGTCGAGAACAGATGTCATGATACAGAAAACTTAGATACGGATAAGAAAATACATTTTCGAGACAACTACAATCCAAAGAGAGTTACAATACTAGAACCTATTCAGATTCCACATGATACTGTAAAATTCTGCTCATTTTTTCCAGTAAAGGCACTGGCATGAGGCGTGCACTGTAACACAGAAGACGTTGTGAAAGATTACCGTCTTCACAGAGACTTCAAAGAAAACAGCGTCCAACACAATCTGTGTCATTCAGACGAAGAATGTGGATCGCAAAAGATGATTGTAGTCATGAAATGATTCCCTGTGTCATGCAAGCTGGGTTTTCTCACTCATCCCCTTATATACTTGGACCACTTGTAACTTACTGTGAATATGACCCAACATTATCCAAAATATAGGCACTAGTGTTAGACCAATATCTCAGATTGTTGCTATTGGCCAATGATTAAAAATCATATATTGGCCAGTCATGATGTCCACTTCTTATATGATGGATATGATGCAGTTTATTTGATTACATATTTATTGTAAAATTGATCAATAATGCACTGATTGTCTATGGGAAGATCTTAAACTGAACTGATTCTAATGCAACATTTTGATGAAATTCCGTACAGGCATGCATGAATTATTATTATTAGTAGTAGTAGTAGTAGTAGTAGCAGTAGTATTAGTATTAGTATTAGTATTAGTATTAGTATTAGTATTAGCATTAGTAGTAATATTAGTATTATTATTGTCTACTGTTTCAGAGGCTTTTCCACCCTGACAAGAATAAAATTATGTGTGAAACATGGATATACTTTATTTCAAATACTATAAGCATGAAAATGGTTACATTTAAATATATGTAATAATGGCACAAAATCAGCTATTGGCAGCTTCAGTCAAAAAGAAATATCAGTATTGGCCTTCAAATGATCACTGCCCACAGACTCATTCAATGAGAGTGCAAAAACAGATTATTTGATTAGACTGAAAACCAATATAGCAAATTGGGAGCTTATCCCCATATTACTATGAGGACACTGTCCTCTTAAAACCATCCTAAAAGTGAGCCTGGTAAATACATAATGTCAAAAAATAATACAGTGTAAAGATGGAGGCATGAGTTGTTCTTACCTGTATTGCCCTGTGTTGTCGCTATCAATCTGTGCGGCACGCGAGGCGAGACCTTCAGCCCTGCTCGCACCTGGTAGAACCTGGGGGAGACAAACAGCAGCAGTCAGTACCATGGCGGCTCCACATGGAAGCGAGAGCTACAGTTTTGAACTTCAATACCCAGAAGTCAGTAAACTTCACACAGCTCGCTCGTGTTTAGCAACCCGGCCGGTCTGTGATGCGTTATACCAAAGATACCAAAGAGACGAGAGAGGAAAAAGGTCTAACGTTGGTGACGTTTACAGTAGGAGACTATACTTCACTCTTAAGTTTCAATTCGTCACTCCCTGCGAGTGCAGAAGATTTCCCGCTAGTCACCAGAATTATATTTGGGCAAATAGGGAGAAACTACTGGATATCAACTCACACAGTTCACACAGCAGCCATTTTGAACACTCAAACACACTTGAAACTCTAACCGGAAGATTGGCTTATAAACCTAACATTAGTGAGGACTTCAGATAGACTACAGTTATCAAATTAACTAGAAATCTGGGGAACAACTACAACAACTGCTTGAATGTAGCAGGGAAGTTAGCTAGTTTACTAGTTAGTTAGCTACCAGCTAGCTAGGCTAGACTGGGCCAGAAATATTACCTTAAAATGTGAACCTCCCTGTATCCTGACATCCATTTTTTATGTTTTTCAGAGGGAAATGTTTGAAATGATCTGATTCCCAGATGTGTACTTGGTACACAACAGTAGGACATAGCTGGGCTGTACTCTCCCAGGTTTCCCACCCTGAGCACAACATAAGTTCAAAATGGCCGTTGTGGAAGTAATTGTGCATTCATGTGCTATCAGATATATCGGAAAAGCAAATGACCTTTAATCTTTTAAACAAGGCAAAAAACCCAAGTTTTGTGTCAGTCAGCAGTAAGAAAACACATACACATGCACCTTTATTGCACATGTGTTGTTAGCCATTAACGTAACATTTGTTTGAATGAAGTTCGTCTAATTAGCTTGTTTAACTGCAGCACATCGATGTTTGTTTATTGTATGTCTTCCGGGTTTGATTTTCCGCCAAAACAGCACATGCAACACAATGCACCACTGTCTATCAGCCCACTTGGAAGTCCCGGATGTCGGATTTTCCCACCAGCACATGAACGCACAATAGGCTTTATTGGGGGGGATGGAATGCTGTTCTCTGTTGCAGCCCCACTTTGCGATTTCGGCTGATAAGACAGGTTTTTACCAACAAAAAAAAATCTTGCCTAGTGCAGCTTTAAGGCTTCAGAAGTGCAAAGTGCTCTTCATGACATGGACTAGGGGTTACAACCACCATGTTAAACAAAATCAGTCATGAATTGTACAAATGTAACTAAATTATTAATGGAGAAAGGATAAAATGGTTATAAATAATGAAAGAGACATAATAATGCATCCATTCAAAGGCTGTCTGTATCCTACCTGATGAGAAGTGGGGCTGGAATTCTACAATATTAGCAATAACAATATTTCAGATGAGATAAAACCTTATTGATCGCTGTTGGGAAATTAGGCCACTGCAGCTGCAAAACTAATAGGATTCAGCAGGGAAACAGAAAAATATAAGCAAATGAATAGAATTTAAAATAGAAAATAAAACAATAAAAAAATTCTGGGCTTATATAAACATGCTACCGACAATTTCAACATAGTAGGTAGACTGTAAGAGCGGGAAAGACTGTGAATTACTTATATCTATGAATTTATTTACAGTTGTTAGTCTTGATGTCTTACTTAAATATGGATTACTTGCTATTAAACATGTACTCTATATATAGCCTTTGCTGAAAAAAAGCTAAATGAGACCCACAGTTTTAATTGATCAGAAATACTGTTTTGCACAAAGTGATAGCATTCCAGGCTATGGGCCTGGAGAGCATGTGAATGGGAAAACATGTCTTTGAAAAGGTCACTCTGACAGCTGAAGTCAGTCCGTCAGTGCAGCTTGTGTAAAAGCACATCTTGGCTCTCCGGGGACACATTGGGCAATCTGAGAGACCGGAGCGCGGCTGCGAACACAGTCGTCACATCGCTCTTTTAGGGTTTGAAGGTCGATAAATAAATAAGGGAAGTGTTATAGGGAAGATTATAGGATAAAATAGCTCATGGCAACTGCACTCAGTGACTGGTCAGAGGTTATTGCACAGTAAGACCTGTTACATTTCAGAGTATTGCAGACTTATGAGCTTTTCAATATGTCTATATCCCTTATGTGCTGTATCTATATGGCAGCACACACGTCAAAGACATTGATGCCTGGGTGACAATGGAGTGACTGATCAATACTTTACATTTTGATGTTTTTACAATTGACTTGGAACAAATGACATTGAGAAAAAAAAGCAGCAGGGGTTGTAATTTGAGTATCTGAAGCAATCTTGGATCTCTCTAACTTTGCTTCCATTAGAGGAAACTAAAAGGCCCGCAGAGCTCTTATCGCCATCGCCTGCTTTACAAATCAAATGCAGACTTAATCAGTTTTTTTTAATGCAATCAGTCGACGTCGGGGTCTCTCAAAATGTACAGCTGCGTGCTTTTTCAGTCTGGTATAGGGATTAGTATTGATTTCAGCAATTCAATCTCGGTTCGGTCTTGGAAACTGTGAGCTCCCTTATTCCGCAGTCTTAAACAAATGCTTTATCTGTACACGAGGTACATTTAAGTGTCCGCATCGGATCTCTGCCGCTATCTGGAGCAACATGGCAACCGGTAAAAACAAACATATTAGTGCACTCAGCTGAAGGGATTACCATGATAAAGCTTTAGCCCATCCCCGTTCGGAGAGAGGGAAAATCATTTGGGTAAAGCTGGCATTTCAGCGAGGCAGAGGCCAAGCAGATGACAGGTTTTAATCTTCCTGCAGACACATCATATGGCATGGTGGCATCAACATGGGCCTGTTTAATGTCATGAAATATAAAGCAAATCTGTAAAAATGAAGATTATGATGTTAGATCTTTCCTTTGGTCATTTTTGACTGTATTTATGGGTATGAAAAAATAAGCGCTGATGATTTCTCCCCTGTTAAGTATTCCAATCATGTCAATATTTACATCTGTTTGTGCTGTATTGTGTCTATGGTGCATTTTGTATATTTGTGTTTTTCCATTATCATCCTTGAGTCTGTAATCTATTGTCTGAATGCTGATGAAGACAGGTGAATTCAACCCATGCTGAATCTGTATGGGGCTGTTGCAGTAGACCATGTGATGTCCTAACATGCTGTTCCAAGGGATTATGGGTACTTTCTCAAACACCGCTGACAAAAACTGACTCGGCTGAACCGTTGTTTGTCATAATGACATTTTTTTTTTTTGGGGTGGAGTGAGACTGTTGTGCGGACCTACTTTGAGTTTTATTGTTTAATCCATGTCCATCAGCTGTGAAAGAGCACTTTCATTTACTCAATAAATGATAATGTACCTTCATCATTGGAGGATGAGTCATATCTAGTGTCCAGCCATCTTTTTTGGCATTATCTTATCGCCGTGCATTCATAGTTTAACAACATGAGATCCCAGGCTAAACAGTGGTGGAAGGGAAAGTGTGTACAAAGGGCAAACTTTCTGTCACAAACTTGCGGTTCCACTATGGAAAGAGATCAGTAAAGATTGCATTTGAACTGTATAAATTTGTGTTTGCCATGCTCATATTGAACCGCTGAATTCAAAAATTGAATTTGTGCTGCCTTCCAGTCGTCACTCAGGGAACAAAAGTCCTTTGTGAGTGGTGTGTCCCAGAGAGCTCCACCTGAATGAAGATAACTGAACTTGAACTGGGAAAACCACATTCGAAAATGGAGTAAAAATGTTCATACATTCACTAATAATTACTTTCAAATTAAAGCCATTGTCTTCAATTTGAAATTGTGACAAATTAAATGTTTGAATGCATTCAACAGATTCTTTCTTTTTTTTAAATTCAGTGATTCAGTATGGGAATGACATTCAAATTTATACAATTCAAATATAATCTCTGCTGGCACTAATCTCTTTCCATACTCCTCCAAGGAAAAAAAAGAATGCAAAAAAAATTCAGCTGTTCTTAGAACTGACACTTAACATTAACATTGTGTTTCAGCTGCAGTAGGCTTCATCAAGGCTACAGAATTGCAATGCATAGTCAACCATAAATATGTTCAATGAGTGTGCTGAGTTGCCAGTTGTGAAGCCAGGTAAACAAATAAAAAATCATGAACCTAGAAATGTGATTTCTGGAGAGACAAAATGCTTACCCCCTTTGAAAGAGATCCACATTGTGAAACTTGTGCAACTCTACAGAAAACTCCAGTGTTCCCTGTACTTCAGACATGATATAATCCCGCTCATCACCTGTGAAAAGAAAGGACAACAAATAAATATGAAATATCGATATCAATCACTTTATAGGGAGTCAACACTGTCAACACTGTGTGAAGCAAAAAACAAGACGAAAGCTACAACACACCAAAAATCCAAAGTGAAAGATAAGAAAAATGGTGACATTTCTAAAACTAGCTCCCACCGCTAAGGCAATATGAGTCATGCAGTCTGGTGTGGAGAAGAGACAGATATCCTGGTCTGAATATAGTTATCATCATCACTGTCCAGGTATATGCTGGAAAACTGAACAGCAACATAGGATCTCATTATCTAAGAGTGAAACCACTGATCCGAGCGGCTCAGTTGTTCTCTTCTATCTGTATATTTAATGAATGTTGTGAGCTGATCTGAGGTTAGCTTCTGTTACTCTAAATGTCAGTCCTTTGGGTACTTTGTTATTACTACCTGTATAATTAGTAGGGTTAGACCAGTGTAATGGTTTGCTGATATTTCGGGCCAGCATTGCCCTTTTATTAAATGTCACATATCTGTAAAACCCGCAATTCTTGTTTTTTTGGGGGGGTTTTTGGCACATTTTTTGCACATTTCATTTAATTACTCTATTATGTTTTTTTGTTAATTACTTCTTCACCATTGAATAGGTGTGGTGGAGCTGCTGACACTAAAAGAATGGCATTATCCCGGGTTTCAATGGAGAGTTGTAGTGTAACATGATGGTGTAAATGCTGATTCAGAGGTTTTTTCCACCCTGACAAGAATAGAATTCTGAGAAAACACTGAATACTTGGCAGCTTCAGTGTAAAAGAAATAACGAACCCTAATAATTACCTGTAATCAGTCACTCGTAGTGTTAGGGATTACAGGCCCATGTTAACATGAGGCCTATCAAGCATTGCCTCAGCTCATTGAGATGAATGGAGGCAAAGACACTAGGTGCTAAAATGGATCAAGCCACTGAAAATGGATCTCTGGAGATGAACCTGTGAAAAGCAGCTGTAAAGCTCAGTTCATACCCATGTGAGCGCTGTTTCCCATTAACAGCAATTCAATTTCAGCGCGATTCTAAATGGAAATCATATAGGCATTCTTTAAATTCACAATGTCTGACCAGAAAGACAATGAGGGGAAAACATTACCAATTATTACTTCATATTGCTTATATCTCATTCTTGCTTATATCACCTTGATGTGTGCTTTACAATTAGCTAGCTTGTACTTCTTTGGGCCAAAAAAATCCTAATGCCCTGAAACAACTGAGCCGCCGCCAACCAAAGGGAGATGAAACATTGATGGCGTTTCCAGTAAAGTGCAATCACATAACCCCTCATTACATGCTTTGAAACATAATCCTGGCACACGTATGCGCTCGATGTTAAGTGTCGTAAAAGATGACATGCAGTGTCATTACACCAACAAAATGATTGCTGTGGAACACCTTTGAGAAGTGAAGAAGAAGACTTTACTTCAGGCCACGGCAAGCATCGACACCAGTCCTCGGCTCGGGTGGTTTAAAAGCATAATGCTGTTTCAATCCACTTTCTTTAAGCAGCGTAGCTTTGACTGTATTACATTTATCTAGACTAAGCCTGTTTTTATTATACCCGAGCTTAAGACACTGGGGTGTTGTGAGAAGTAAAGTCCATTCATTGCCACTAAAATGCAAAGGTTACTGCCAATTACAGCGTAAGTAGAGGTAAGTAGAGAAGAAGAATAGAGTAATCGTACGCTAATCGTCTCATCTATTGGTTTCATTTCCATAAGTTCACTGGAACTTCCTAGAAATCAACTACATGTTAAAGCTGCACTAGGCAACTTTGCACATTGGCAGCTCCAGACAGACACCAAAGAGGCAATAGTTGTTTAGGAGACAGATTGTCTTTCACTCTTGAAGCATGACTCATGTTCAACCTGGATCCTATTTTCCCATCATTTTCCATCATACCAATCGATTCTGACCAGAATCTCATCAACGGCTTCACTACAGAGCTGCTTATTACATTACGGAGCGGGCAACCGATGTGTTGAAAAGGACGTACTTTGGGTGCTTTGTGTCCATTGGCCCTATAGGACTGTTTTTGCAGAGTCGTGAACTCAGGCAAGCAAGACGGAAGTAGCTCTAGAGTGAAGCGGTTGGTGAGATTTTTGGTCAGAATGGATGGAAAAAGTTAGGGAAATGGGGTCCAGGACGAAAATGCGGAGAAAACGCCCCATCAGTGTCCACACCTGACATCAGAATTTCATTTGGGGAAATAGGGTGAATCTACGATGTTTCAATTAGTGGGGATGGGACGCTCTTCTCTGTTGCAGCACCACTTGATTTAGGCTGATCAGACAGGTGTATTTCCACATAAAATCTTGTGCAGCGTTAATGAAAAAGGGATGTGTACTGTAACTCTGAACCTCAGTCCTCCAAAACCAACCGGTCCACTGAACAGGCATCATGAGCCCAAAATATGGCAATGTGGAAATACATAAGCAAAATGCCTAACAGTCCAGAGAAACGCTCCTCCAGTACATTAGCACTGCTGAAAAAAAGGCCTGGAGAGACAATACGTTGACACGACCCGTTCGGCTCTTCTCGCTGACTCGGCGTCTCGTGTCACAGCGACACACACCGAAGACTCCGGCGTTCAAACATAAGAAAAAAAAGGCTTTGCGCTGTGTCAGGGTGACCGCAGACGACGGCGGTCATAATAACGCCATGAGCCAATTACGAGTCACTTGACGGAACGCCGCGAGCCGCGAGACTGATACGGTACGACTCGTGCTTCCTCAGCGCCGCGTCGTTCCTTCCCCTTGGTTCCCCCCCCCCCCCCCCGGTTTGTTATCCGACATCCTCGTGTGTCACGGACCTCAAAGGGAGAAGCGCTTCACTTTCCCAGCAATGCCTTATAGGCCGTAAAGAGGAGAATGAACACTGTGTACTTGATTAAATGCGGGCCCACAGTGGAAGGACCCCCACCCCCACCAGGAGGCAATCTCAATCTCGCAATACGGCTGGGGTATACACACAACATACCCCCCCCCCGACCCCCCACCCCCACCTGATTATCAACCTCTGCCCAAAATTCATCAATAAGTTAATGAAATTTCAAGGCAAATCAGTGAGTCACGGACAAAAACGCCCACGCCGACTACTTCAAAGGCAACTGTCATTCACCGAATTAGCGGGATACTGACTATGACGTTCACGATGATGATGATGATGGTGATGATGATGAGAAAACAAACCCCTGATCAACGAAAGGAGGCTCGCAGCATGTAAGACAACATCTTTAAGGGGTGACCGCCACCTTTTATGTCCTTCCCATTCACATTTTGCTCTGCTTAATAATGGATTTTGCCAGTAGCTGCAGCTAGCGCTTTTCTGCTCCACTATTGAGCTATCAGCCTCAATTTCAAAGGCTGTGGCTGGCATGAAAGGCTGCTGAGCAATCTATTGGTCTCTCAGAATAGAAGAGGTGCGTGTGGCCGTTGTGAACTGAACGCACTAGCCTGCCAACAAAGGTAAGACCAGTGGAAAAAAATGAGCTTCTTTACAATATCCGTGCTGCTTCGGATTAAGTTTAACACGGCCGATGTTTTGCTGAGCTCAGTTCACCTTTCCATTGTTGGACAAATCTGAGTGAAAATGCATGCTGTGCTTCCACATACTGTAGCTGTGTAATGTTGCTAGCCTCAACAAAGATCTGCACATGTAGCCTAGCTGAGGCTTCTGATTTGCTGCTTGTGCAGTTACACAGACTGTTTGTGATCTACGGGTTGCTGCAAATCATTAAATACTAATTATTACAAAAGAGCCATCTGCTGTCCGATTACTATTTAATGCAGGCCACTATTACATGCCGGCTTTCTTGGAGGGCTACAGTTGGTTGCAGCAGCTCATTCCTCCACCCTGACAAGAGAAAACTCCTGGCTGCCCTCCACCCCCCCCCACCCCATCCATCCCCCAGCAGATCCTCCTGGCACAAACTCAGCCCCGTCAGCCCTGATTGACAGCTCCCGGTCTCGGGTTTTGCGAGGACGAAGACGAAGAGGCAACATGTTCGTATTGACTTGAGTGCGGAAGGAGCAGATTTTCCAGGCGGCGCGGGCGTAGGTGTCATTGTAACACAGGGAGTCATTGTGCCGCGACTGTGAAGCTGATTGTATGCACAGCTCAGAGGGCCGGAAATTAATCTCGGGCATTATTCCATTCATTAACATCCAACTCCCTCAGCAAGAGCACAATAAAAGACAGAGCGCCATCACTGAAAATAGAGGCATGTCACGAAGGAGCTCGTTCAAAGAAAAGCCTGGGAAGAGTCAGTAAGTTTCTGGCCCGAGTTTGAAGTCTTTTGAGGACACTTCGCCTTCTGTCGCACCGAAGATAACAATACTTCTTTTCGACTGTTTCTGATTTTGAGAAAAGGTGATGGGGGTAGAGTGTCCTTTACAGGAACCCACTGAGCCGGCAATCATGTGATGACATAATCCAGCATTTGTTAAAAGCCTCCGTGAGGCCGTATTAGGTTCTCTGCGGTGAAAGGTATGACACCAAATCCCAACAAAGACAGACCTGACAGCAGCAACAGGGAGACACAGAGTTTTGGTACAGAGGTAGACGAGTTGGAATGAGACTTTCTTGACGGATGTGAGCAGGCTTTCCCTTGCTATCGCCCCCCCATGACATGACAGTCCTTTATGATCAAAGGGGCATTTGCACGGAGGCAGATAAACTAGGGGGGAGTTGAAACCGGCTGGAAAATCCCCTCTTTTGCCACCTCAGGAGTCTTTTGTGGCGTTTGGGGAACAGTTTGCCAAGCTGGCACAGCAGCAGGCAGTCTGCAGTCAGAGCAAAGGCTGGAGTCCTTGCTGTGCAGGAGCGGCTTCATCGTTTTTGTTTCTGGTGTAAAAATTCGCAACTCTGAATCCCTCCTATTACTTTTGGACGTTGAATAGTAGTTCATATGGAAGCACAGTGCTGGTGTGTGCATGTGTGTTCCCTGTGTGTATGTAAGGATGTGTGCATTCTTCATAGAGTTGGTTGAAAAGTATGGTAGTGGATATTCTGTTTCAAACTGTTTAGAAATGAGGTTTCTGTGTGGTTTTCTCAGTATAACTCAAGTTAGAACGCTGCATTCTACCAACAGCCTTATTAACTCTGTAGCTGCAGGTGAGGCCATCTATTTTCTGCATTTATGCTTGCAGTATTTTTAGTTCCTTTTTATCATTGCGTCTGCAGGACTACGGCCAGCCTGCCTGGTGTCAGCACTGTGGCAAAGGAAGCACATCTGACTGTGGAGGCTTTGTCTCACTTGGAGGTGGGAGACCTGGTTTGTTCATATTGCGTGTGTGAAGAACAGTATGTTGATCATACATATGGCAGCTCACACTAATATCCTTACTTATGATAAACACATTGTACCAGTCATGGTGATTCATTAGGCTACAGAAGTCCACTTTGTTTGTTCATTTAAATTCTATTTCATTTATAGAATCATGATATTAAGACTTAATTGAGTTATTTTCATGTATTAATTTAATTATATTTTTGTAGAATTAATTTAAACTTAATTTATTTTACCACTTCCTTTGTTAATATTTGGCAGTGTGGAGTGCCGCAGGGTCTATTTACAAAAGGACGGTACCCAAAGTTGACCACACACATAGCTCACACAAACATCAGCTTTCATAAACAAATACTACCAGCCATGATGTATTAATTAGCCCACAATACCCCCGCTAGACTCTATGTTTCCTCTAATAAAAGCATCCTAATTCACACCGCCTCACTTAATAAGAGCGTCTCATAGGCTACAGTATAGCAGCGTTCTCTACTGTATTGTATGACAGCGAGCTTCCCAAAGCCTCTCATGTTTCACACACGAGAAACCAACCGACAACCATCCCACTAAAGCAGAGGGAGGATGTCACATGTACATTAAAAAAAACACACACACAGCCTTACCTTAGCAGTGATGAAGTCTATTATCCGCAAAGGATTGGGATTCAGTCTTTAGTAAAACGCTGTTGCGGATGGATGTGCGGCTTGCAATGTTTATATCACCGCTTCTCCTGCTGCTGCTGCTGTTGCCATGGTTATTCATCCAGACCCTGTATGTTCTGCAGTCCCCTCTCTCCCTCTCTCTCTCTCTCTCCCTCTCTCTCTCTCTCTCTATCAATTCGCTCTCTATCTCTCTCCTTCCTGACAGGGATTTCAATTTGGGAAAGTGCAGCGGCGTCTGTCGCGGAATTCGGCTTTGCGTTTATCCGCCGCGCCCGCCCGTTTTAGACAGAATACATAATAGTATGGATAGTTTCACAGGGGGAATATTAATGGTCAGCAACCCCCCCCCCCCCCCCAGTCAGTGTGTCCTGCCGCTGCTGCTGCACTATAGTGTGTGCGTCCAATGGGCGAGCTGACGTCAGAGCCTGCCTCCTAAAAGCCGAAGTGAACCGTGCAGCAGGAAATTACCATGCGAAGAAACAAAGGAGTATTATGCAAACAAGATATGAATGCAGTAATAATCATGTGGGTGCCACTTCATGTGGAGCGCGTCGCAGATTATAAGACCAATAGAAGCAGAGATCAACTTTTCTTTCAATATGATCATCAGACAAACATCAGAAAATGACAGTAACACTTGACTACAAATGGCTTCATACAGTAAGGCAGAATAAGGGCATTACAGGTTGAGTGCGTGAATGTTATTGTGATCAGAGCAGGATTTACAGTACAAAACACAATGTGCAAACCAACATTAATGACATGATATTAAATTGAATACAAGGTAACACTTTACTTGAAGTGCATGAGATGCATTGCAAGCACAAATTAACTTTTTTTTTGCAATAAAATCATCAAACATCAGAGAGTTGCATACAATTTAACATCATGACATCAACCTCACAGTTGCCCCTTAAAGTATGCAACCTAAATTTGTGATCAACACTGATCCAAAAAACAACAACAAAAAAAACAGAATTAGGAGTATAAGTATGGGGTAAAATACCAGTAACCACTACCTGATTTTCTTTCCATCACATTTTCTTTGGTTGGTAATAGAACAGTAGCTGCTCTTTTCTTGTCCATTATTGAGGTATCGCCCTCAAGTTCAAAGGTATAGTTGATGGTTTTTGATGTCAAGGACCCAGAAATAGATTCCCCTATGACCACAGATCTGCATTTGATATGTTTTTGTCTAGGAACCCCATCCAAGAAGATCTTTGTTGTAAGTTATGATTTAGTGTAGAACTGCATAATGGTCTATACCAGTGATTCTCAACCTTTTTTATATCAAGGACCCTAATTTAGTCCACATTAGAGCCATGAACCCCCATTTGATGAGATTTTGTCTCTCGGACCCAAATCTGAGAATATTTTTATTGTTTGATATGATTTCATCCAGAATTCCATGACGATCTGTACTGTAGGTTGAGAGATAACAGATAATAGAGAGATATCAAAATAGTCATTCTTCTACATTCGTTAATTGTGCACTTCTTGTAAATTAAATAATGGCGAGGTTTAACTTCATCATTTTGCTGGGGACCCCCTGGAACCCCCTCAAGGACCTCTGGTGGTCCCCGGACCCCACGTTGAGAACCTCTGGTCTATACCATAGCTTCCCAAAGGACATCCCACTGAACTTCAAAACCAAATTGCCTGCAAGCCCCATGATGCAGGGCGCAGTGGAATCTGGTGGCATGATTATCCCCTAAATGTTTATTTCTGCAACACTTGTATCATTCGCATTAAAGTTTAAACATGTGGTACTTTTTTTAATGATTGTGTCCTGACTACTTTTTCCACAGACACCAATAACCAAATTTGCCTGAAGGAACTCTTTGACAAGTGCATGATGTCTAACTTTAAGTTTATATTATACATGCATTCTGTGACTTACAATGAGCCAGCACTAACCAGCACTAACCAGCACTAATCAGCACCGTATCACTTGTTCCTGGCAGTCAGGTACTGCAATTAAATGCCATCTGTCCTGGTTAAACATCTCCTTACAGGCTAAACCATGTGTCAGATAAGGGGGGAGGAGGGGGAGGGGGTGGGGTTATGTAACTACAAATGCACTAAATGTCCCATAAGCTATTGGCGTCAGTATCTGTACATTCAACAGTTTTTATCAGACGGAAATTTGTTCTCTCTATCGGCGTCTTTCATTCTCGTATGTACATTCTGCATTCCAAGTGAGCCGAGCACGGCTGTTTTCATCCTCCGCTCCCACTTTCACCTTCCCCTTAAAAATCTCAAAGTCAATTGCTGCTTTTCTCTCGTGGCGCTCTGCCATAAGCTCACAGCGCTCTTGATTAAGAGAGGAGCACTATTGATTTTTTTTTTTTGCAGACGGTGGCTGCGGCCCAGATGACCATAGTCTTGAAAAAACTGGCCGAAATTTCAGAGAGGATGCACAGCAAACACACCAATTCTCACACGATCAACATCGTTAGGTAACCTGTTTTTTTTCAGACGTATAATGATTTCTAAAGTCTATGAAAGTAACGATACAGACAGGGACAGTGATGCATTCCTAGTCAAACCCTACTGACTGACTGCTCTTCATTTGATTTGGCACAAAATCCTTAAGATCAATGATTGAAAAAGTGGTCTTGTCCACCTGTGAGTCATAAGACATTTTATCCATCTAAAGTTTATAGAGGACTTCCCGGTGATGTAACACACCCTCTGTCTGCCATATTGGAGGTCGTCTGCTCTTGGACAACACTGGCTGAGAACCCTATGCTGAGAACAGCTTGTTGCATTTCTAAATGTACAGTTTGTCCGTCTCAACAGAATTCCAAATGGTTCATTTCTGTGTTGTGTTTGACTGGGGACTGATCATTTCTCCACTGATAAATCAGAACAATTTTGAGTTTAGATAATAGCTTGTTAGCCAGCAAGCACAGTATCTGGCAAGCTAACCATCACTGTCTTATTGGAAACACATTTGATTTGCACACTAGCTAATATCTAGTGAAAGCTAGTAGTAGTGGCTAGCATTGGTTCTTTTACTAAATTAGCCTGCTGGCTAGTTAGCTAGCTAATAAACTGAGTTGATTTTTCTCAAGCTACAACTCATGAGCCTGATGAAGCGAAACGCGTAGCTCATAACATTCTTCAATAAAGATTCGTTTTTGTATTGAATCCATAGTCCTGGGCCTTAAGTGTGCAGTTACAACGACATATGTGGAGTTTTTAGCTTTATCTTTGATGGCCTCCTTGCACCTCTTGACCCATATGTTGTGCACAAAGTATATTTTTCTTCTACAACTGTGAGTGTGATGGAGTAGAGACTAGAGCTAAAGACAAAACAGTTTCACAGTAGCCTACATTTGGAAACAAATCCACCTTATCAGACTGTTCAAATCCACCTAATCAGACATGGCTACTGTTGTGTCTACCTACTTGTTTAATATTTTTCAAACAGTTTTAAAACATGGTACGTATACATGTCTGTGTATATGGGTATGGGTATGTATATATGTGACAGAGTTGAATATTTTGTGTATGTACAGACTTTGTTATGCTTGAGTGGGATGATCGTGGTACACCGCCATGAACAAAATAAAATATCAATCAATCAATCAGTCAATCATGGGAATAACATTTTTATTGAAATTCACTTGCATTATCTGAGTTTTACATTTAAAATGGGTAACCAATGTACCTATCCCTAATTACCTCCGCCAAGGAGGCTATGTTTTCGGTGCCGTTTGTTTGTCTGTTTGTTTGTCTAACAGCAGGATTACGGAAAAACTACTGGCCCGATTTTCATGAAACTTCGTGGAAGAATGTAGCACGGGCCAAGGAAGAACCCATTAAATTTTGGAGCGGATCCAGATCCGACTCACGAACAAGCAATAATAGAACGAACCTTGGCGGAGGTCTGCGCTCTTCGATTGCCCTTCTAGTTTATATATTATTTGCGTACAGCCAATTCTCCAATGGACATCAATGATGGTGCCAGCTGTGTTTTCTTGGAGATTTGTGACACTGCCAAGCTTCTCTTACAACCAAAAACCTACCAGAATGCAATGGTGCCACTCAATCCAGGTGAACCACAGCTTCGTATTGTAACTTTTTAAGCATAATATTCCTATTTTGAGATTTTCCCACTCTCGTCATGCTGCACTTTAACTCGAGGGCCCTGGCGTGTGTGACTCTAGGTCACAAGTGTGCTAGTCATGGGGCCTGCCGTGTGGATGAGTAATCGCAAATAGTTTTCCCCGGCCTGTGCCTGCGCTCTCATCGAAAGCACGAGCTCTCAATTATCTCCGCTGGACACATGATCTCTCTCCCGGCTCTCCGAGGAGACCCAGTCACTGGATCATGTTTCCCATACAGCCGAAAACCCTCTCAGATTAGCATTGTGGTGTAGCTACAAAAGCGCGATCGATCCGCGCAATACGATACACACACAAATATCTTATCCTTGACCTTTATATTATTGCTTGTAGCGAATTGCAGAGTATCAGATGGCCGCGAGGTTACTGATCCTCTACAGCATGATGATCATCTCGTATTTGATTTCATGTAGTAGGGACAAGTAGACTTCTCAGCACCTGCCAGGATCAATAACAGCAGACCCACACACACACACACAGGAATACAGTCTTGTGAATGAAGATATTGAACGACATAAAGGCCTATGCGGTATGCACGCTCATAAAAATATGTCCAAGTCAAAGCGGTCATTATGCTCCTGGATACCAGTGGTTATCACAGTTTTTTTTTCGTTTTTTTTTTTAGATCAAAACTGCTTTTCCTTTAAAGCAGGTGTTGCAACGATTGTACAGCATTCATTCTGCTGCTCTTAAACGAGTGTAAGACATCAATGACATTTGCTTAGTGCGGATAGATCTGCACCCACGGGCGTAGTGGTTCTTGACACCTCAAAAATGGCAGCGTACAATAGAAGGTGTCAAATCTTTTTGGGGGGCAATGAGTAACTCAGTGTGCCTGCACAGTTTAGCGAATAAAGTCTGGGCGATGAAGAATGTCACAGCATGTTTCGTGAATCGGGCTGCTTTTTCTCCAAGCAATCAGTGGATTCGAGACTGGAAGACTAGTTGATTCAACAGATCAAAAGTCATATCCCGTCATGCAATTGCATAACATGCAGGATGCGTAAAACAGCATGCCCGCCTGAGGAGGTGCAGCTAATGACAAGGCTTCCTTCATGTCAACACTACAAGGCACGACGCGCATTCTTCACAGCGACGAACGCGCGCGATTATGAAATCCACATTTCATCACTCGCTGGCTCGTCCTCCCCTATCCTGACGATAATTATTAAGAGAATTACATACAGCCGACACATGTCATTAGGAGGCACCTTAAAGAAGGAGGAGGAGGAGGAGGGGAGGTGGGGGGAACACATAGAAGGCCCAGAGGCCTCCACATCTTTTTTTTTAAGTGTTGGTAATAAAAAACGTAGCCACCACCTCCCGAGGAACTCCTGGCCAATGGGAACCCGGAGAGGCAACTTTTATGTGGGCCTCAGAAAAAGTTTGAGCATCCCCCTGCACCGGCTCTCTCAGTCAGTCAGTCCTCAACATGCGCAGGTAGGACTGACTTCAACAGGGGGGAATTTTCGTGTGTCGGTGGCTCCTCTTCTGCTCCTCCTGTCTCACCCACTGCTCCTCACTTGCCGAGCCCGTCTGTGTCCCGCCGCGGAGGGGAGTAAAACATGGCCTTCCACAGCTCCAGTTTGACAAGGTAAATCTCTCAGGCTGAATCATTTCCCCCCTGCTCGTCATTAACAGTCTCTTCTCCTTTGTCTCCGAGACCCGTCTCACTTCAGGGTGTTCACTAATAACGCTCCGTCTTCTTTTGGCTCGCGCTGCCTATCTATTTTTATCTTCATTGAGGGGGGGAAAAAAAGGGAAACATCTCCTGTAGTTCTTTGCAGAGCGCAACCTTCTGATGATTCAGTGGCATTGCGGGTGTAATAAGATGTTTAGCTCAGCGTAGATTAAAGAAGCTGGGCGTTTTCCAGGGTCGAGATAAAAGTGCGTCCTAATCTGGCCCACACACACACACACACACACATACCCTAACCCACAGCCTGTAAAGCTCTATTGGTGGGCATTTCAACAAGAGGAGGGGAAAAAAACGCTCTTAAGCCTTAAATTTCAGGCTTCCGTTTTTTAGCCCTTCAGTGCTTAATTGTGTTTCCGTTAAGTGTGTCTGGGCTGACCTCTGGAAATAGCCTGTGTGTGTGTGTGTGTGTAGGCCTGCAGCATCACCAATAACCCTTTGTAGTGTGATGAAAGGCAAAAAAAAAAACACACACATGTAGGCTATACACGCATTTATCGCTCAAAGCTTCGTCCTGGGACTTTTTTAAAACGATCAACTAACCGATTAAAGAGTTTCATTCATATGGCCGAGTGCTTTGTGTCGAGCAGCGATCCAGTTTGGGTAATTAAGACAAACGAGCGCACAGAAGTCAGGCCAGGAGCGCTGGCTTGCTCTCAGCATTCTGTGGGGGGGGGGGGGGGGGCGCACCTAAGGGACGTCATCATACGGGTGCCGCTGGAGACGGAACCTGCTTTCGATACTTGATCTAGAATACTGTCTGTCACAGAGGCAAAACGCTGATGGATGACAGGGGCTGAAGTGGATGACATGCCATTACCTAATTCATTTGACTGATTGATTACATGGCTGGAAAATGAAGATGTCATATGTCATTTTTTTTTTTTTGTCCTCCGGATGTTTCATCTGTCAGCTCAGCTCTCGACTTCTAATTTACTCGGGCTTTCAAAACTGTGATAACACCACATATGAGTCTATGAATATGTCAGGCGGTTTCATGTTCCATTGAGAATACATTGGCAACCACAGCTCCTCCGCTGCATTATGGTACCAGTGATCTCAACAGGACGTACAGTACAGACATTTAGATGTTACTTTTATGCATACTTTATGTGGCAGCAGCGCATGCCAATGTGGAGGACAGGAAAAAAAATAGAGAAAGCTGATGTCAAGTCAGCTGTCAGGCTCTCCGGATCAATCCGTCTTCAGATGGTTTTCATGCCAGTACTCACGCTGACAACTGACCCTTGTGGATTTCTATGTCTACTATGCAAAGCACTTGATGCAGCAGTTTTCCCCCCCCGGTCTGTAGCTGCATCAGCCTGAATCTGAGGACAAAATGCAAATTGAAAAAGCCCCATAATCATTTTGCGCCAAAGGAACCTACCTCAGGCCATTGTTGTTTTTTAATCCCTTCTTTTCCCTCTCCACTCCTCCCTATTCAAATATTATGCACGGTGGTTATATTATATACCGAGAAATGCAACATAAGGTTATTGTGCAATATGAGCAGGGGTGTAGTGGAGCGTAAAAACCCGCCCGATCTCAGTTTACTCACCTTTTTTTATTTGTGGGATAGAGTTTACCCAGGCCTTTTAACGCTGGCATATAAATCTTTATGAGGGAAATTCATAGTACAGATCATTGGTAGCGTCACACTGATGTAAGTTATATGAGGATAGGGTCTTTTTATTTACCACTACATTGCTCAATATGAGCACCTGGCTTAAATAACTGTGAGTCTGTAGTGGTTTGAGGGGTTTGGGGCTCAGCTTCACTCAGCATCCCATCGTCATTGATGTATTGTTGCATCAGGCTGGACTGTACATGGATTGGCATGGAAGACAGACAGCCAGCCTCGGGGGCTCTGGGGATGCTCCCTTAACGTGAAGGGCATAATGTTAGTGCCCAATGCCTCCTCTGAAGGGACCTTGCTGAGTAAGCCATTAGTCATTCCTCTGACAGCACCACGCACACACACACACACACACACACACCCACACCCAACCTTGCAAGCAACGCGAATATGAAATAGAAGCTCATGGCTACTCTAGGTTACACCCTCACTGCCACCACCCCACCTCGTTCTCCTCAACCAGAGAGCAGGCATAACACAACCAAGCCAAGGGAAGAGAGAGAGTCAGTGGTGACTGCTGTGTTGACACATGTACCAGTGTGTAAGATCACCTGGGGATAGCTGCATGGCTATTCATGTCGTTTATCATCCGCCGTCTCTCAGATGTAGCAGTGTTGTGCAGACATACAGACATGACCTGAGCAGAGCAGAAACCTACATATACATACAGTAAGCTTACCACCATCTTTACTGGAGGAAATGATAAATTACTTCATCCCAGTTTGAAAGGCCTGTAGTGAATCCTGTCCTCAGCATAAAGAGCCACATGATGGCTGATTGGAGTTTTAGTTAAACATTTGTCTGAGGCAGAGCTGCTCTGGAGGCAGAAATAATCTGATTGGTTGAGTTAAAACGGAGTGGGCGGAGCCAAAGAACCACAGTTACTTTGGCTGAGTAACATCAGACTGACTGAAGCTCAGTGAAAAAGGCAAGAGGTAAGAGAGGAGGAAGGTAATAACTGACCTTCCAAATTCAAACTAGCCATACTAGCCTATAGCTATGTAGGTAAGCTAGTTAGCTAGCTGCTGACCTTCCAAGAACATGAAACCATGGTCATGAAGTAATGAAGAAAGTCATTGTCATTTATATTTTTTCATTTATATTTTGACCAGAGTTCCTTTGTCATTCAAATTCGCCAGTTAGCTAACTTGTACTCGTAAAAACTCGTACTCAACTTGTAAAAACTGTGTTCTTTGGCCCCGCCCACTGAGGTTTAACTCAACCAATGAGATTAATTCTGCCTCCAGAGCAGCTCTGCGTCTAGAAAACGTCTGTACAGCTAAAGTACAATCTGCTGCATGATGGACTATGTGGGATCTGCACTGATGTCTATGAGACACTAAACAACAATATGCTCTTGTAGAGAGGCACAATGATTCCTTTCTCCGTCCTGAGAGATTGCTGGGTTTTCTTTTCCTTATCGCAGTAATAACTTGCGTGGGTTATCATCATCATTTTCATTTGTCAAACTGATCATTCCACCTCCATGTGATGCCATTGGCTGCGTCTACGCACTTGGCATTTAGCATGCCAGTGATTTGTAATCCTCCTCATCATTATTGGGGGCAGGGTGGGAATGCAGAGCCAATACATTTTTTGAAAGAGTGGCTTGTTGCGCTTGTTCTTTCTCTCTCCCCTTGTTCTCGGGATGACCGTAGAGATCAGTTGAAAAGTTGGTGTGATGTTTTATTGATTCAGACAGAAAGTGAAGAAACTGAAAGTGATGTAGATGAATGACTGAACGCTGGCCTTCTCCACCTCTCCCGAACAGAAAGCAGCCATGGCGTCTGGCGATGTCGGCGTGCCCGTCCGTCTGTATGGCTCTGCTGTCTCTCCTGCTTGCTCCGGCACTTGGACGTAAGTTACCCACAGTTCAATGCTCAGTGCATTCAGTGTCACCATACCCGTATGAACGCCACCATTGCAGCAAATCTGTTTGCCATATAAACAGTGACAAACAGAACTGGTGTTAGTGTCAAAACCCAACCCCCTGCATGTTGACTGTTCCAGTGAGGTCATTCGCTTTATCAAAACTCACAAAGCAAAAGCCAAAAATAGCTGCGCTGGTCTGCTTTTGTGAGATTAAATCAGATTAAATCTCCCCCGTTCTGATAATCACGACGACAAGCCCGCATCTAGAGTATGAACATGCAGCGCAGTGCATGCACGCTAACTCAAGGAAAACATGTGCACACACAAGAGGAGGCAAACAGTGTTTTGGATAGGTGTGCTGCTTTTTGAAATTCACCTCACAGCGCACGTGCATCTACATGTGATGCCCTTAATTGCGGTTCATCTCTCGCTCGTTGCACTAATGACTAGCTCTTTGCGCGCATTGCCACGGCAGGCAGTAACTTTAACAACTTGAAGGCCGCATGCACAGTCAGATAAGTGTTTACTGCGCAGTAAATCCGGGAGCGTAAATACCGTCTCACTACCGTATCTCATTTCTCAGCAGTTATGCGGGATCTGAGAAAGGCTTCCAGATGTGCGGCGTTCACACAGCTCGCTCCAAATGAGCTGACTCAGGTTATTGACTGGGGAGCCCCTCCGGCCGTCCTTTCATGACTTCCAGATCCCTGTTTCACGGGGGTTTGCTGTTCTCCTTCAGAGTGGGGAAAGAGGGACACAAGGAGAGCGCCCTCTAGTGGCCAACTCTGCCATTCTTTCCCAATGCCCCAAATACCTAAGTGACGGTGCAGCTTTATTTTTGAATTCCTTTGAAACTGCTACAGTACATGTATACTTAATATTGAGCAGTGTGTTCCATTGAAACATTGACTGATTACACATTCTATCAAAGATAAGCTTTTCTGAAGTCACATATAATTTATGTTAGCCGAGTTCTTCGATGGCACTGGAAAAACTAGGCCAGCCTTTTGTCTTATAAATTTACAAGACAGAAAAACACGCCAAAATAAAATTAGATTGTTCAATCAGCTGAGAAATATGGATGATGAAAAGCCGAAAGAAAATGGCGATGTGATGTATTGCCGGTTGCGGTTTCCACCAAAGGAGACTTCCATCTTGATAAATCACTCACGTATAAATAAAAAGGAAAGCGGCTCACCTGCCAGATGCACCCTCTAACATCTTTCTGAAGACATTAGAAATATGGCCTTGACTTTCTGACTCGGCAGTCATGCGAGAGTAGCCGCCACATTTATCAACATTATATTTCCATCTCTTATGACATATTTGGATCACAGGGGGTGTCTGCGGGTTCTGCATCGTAAATCCTAAACACCGTGTTGATATTAGTCTGTGTTTGTGCTTTTGAAGTATGTGACATATTAGCGTAGTTGTAAGAGAAACCCGCACTGTGATGCTAATCGGCTCTGGCATTGGAGACCTTGCTTTTTCCCTTGTATCTGTCCTCTGGAGGACTTCAGCTGAATGAAACTGAATGGTAATGTATTGCATTTGTCAAATTCCGCAACGAACATGCATAATAAGATTACTTTTTTTTTGCTTGTTTTGCTTTATCAGAGCTAGATCTCAACAGATTGGATGGCGATACTGTCTGCCCACCAATGAGAAATGGACAAGATGACCTTCCAGGTGAAATGTGCTTCATTGATACTCTTACCTTTGGGGAATAACGAGCTGAAGTGGGGGTGTATTCTAACGAAACTAAAAACAGCAGCTGAAGCAGTGGTAAAACCTACCAGCCCCGGTATTAAATCCCTAAAAAGAGAAAATAGACTATCCCAAAGAAGGTGGTGACTTTAATTAGTTGAACAGGGTGGGCTGCCTAATGCCTCAAGACACCTTTAGGTCTCAAATGAGGCAAATAAAATGTTCCGCTTGAGCCTGACAGAATTTTAGTTGGAACAATTCGAACTCAGCAAGATTGTAATTGCTCACCACTGCCGTCTTTGAAACCATTCGCTCCCTCAAAGCATCTGCACATGTTCGACTCTGTGGTTGTGGGATGGGAGGCGTGTTTCAGAAGAAAACTAATTCATTTCAGGTGGGATTCGTGATTATTTTGTGCCTGTGTTTTCTTTCATCATAATAGCTGCCAAGATGTCCACTGAACGGCCCACTGTACTTTTTTTTTTTCTGCAGTCCAAAGATCCACTTTTGAGATAGTGTGACCATGAATAAGTCACATAGTCATGAATGTGATTCCAGCCAACAGCAACAACAGAAACAACATAATAATCCTTGTTATGTGTTATCATAAATAAAAACTACATTAACAATGCTAATAATAGTGCTAATGCTAATAATGGTAATAATAACGCTAAGAATGCTAATGCTACTACTTGCATCCACAGCACTGTATCAATATCTCAAAGTATTATAGTTTATAATTATATTATTATTAGTAGTAATAGTTGTAGTAGTAGTAGTAGTAGTATCGGTACTGTTGTTGTTTTTGTAGATTTATTTAAGTAGAATCTTATTATTTTTGTTGTTATGATTATTTTATGACATACTATTAACCCTAATAATCATTATCACCATCATCATGTACATCATACATGTTCTCTCCCCCGTTTAGGTTTTGATCTGATCACCCAGTTCCAGCTGGATGTGATCCCTCTGAAAGGCGTGAGGAAGGTGGAGGGCTCCACTCCCCTCCAGGTGGCGTACCGGCTCGACAGGGAGGCCAACTTCCAAATTCCAACCAGGTAAGTACAGTAAGGACGGCAAAAAAAAACACAAACGTCGGAAAGGAATGGTCTCCGATGCAGGTGTTACATTATTACAGGTCCCGCACAGGTGTTATTGCACGGCCAGCAGCATATAATTGGGAGAGAGAAACATGCCTGAGCCTATGTGGCATCTCTCAGAGAGAAGGGCGAGGTAAAGGGATTGTGTGTGTGTGTGTGTGTGTGTGTGTGTGTGTGTTGGGTGGGGGGGTGGGAGGGGCACGTGCACGTAGACCCCACTTGAAGCCATTTTTATATATCTCCGGGAAATGCAAAAAGACATATGTCATCCTGCGCTCCCTCTTGATGATTTATCCTCTCTTGTATGGATTCATTAAAAGGTTTAGCATGGAAAAAAAGACTTCAATAGCTTCTTCCTGTGAGGCGTTTCCATACCTTTTTTTTCCCCCCCCCCCACATGAATTGTGTGAGTGAGTGTGCGGGTTAACGGCATTAGCACTTTATATAACCGAAAGACATCTCGTGGTGTTTCCCAGTGGGCCTTGGTCTGGTCTGTTGTGTCTAATCCCTTTTTTCCAGCAGGCCCGTTTTTCTCAGAAGCCGTTATGTAACTCGCTGCTGGCACCCTGCGCCGCGCCAATCAGGGGCCCTGTCACACCGAATGTAAATACATGTTTATTTCCCCCCCCCCCGGGAGTCCGGTGGCGCAAACCGTGCTTTGAAGTCTCGTCGTCGCCAGAAGGCTTTAGCCACGGTCCGTCTTCTCTTTCTACTTAAAACCTAAAACGGGCAAAGACATAGAGTGGTCTTCATTTGTTTTATTGGGTTACAGGAAACTCCTTTTTTTTATTGCCGCACCTTGATGATTTACAAGATGGTAAAAAAAAAAAAAAAAAAGGCCGGCTGCAGCGCCCATCTATGAACGCGCCACCTATGGAGAATCTGGCTTGTTAAGAACACAGGGAGCACTAGACTGTGGACAGGCCTGTGTTAAGCAGGACTGGAAGCAGTAATTGAACCGTTGATTGGAGCGCCGGGGCAGCCTCTTTCACAGTGTCTGATCTGTAACATAATAGCGTGTTTTAAAAGCAGTCTTCGCTTCTTTGAAGTGTTTCACCCCGTTTTATTTGGATTTGAATCTAAAAGAGACTCACGGTGAGGCTTTGACCGTTAAAAGCGCTATTTTTTTTATTCATGTCTCATGCTCGGTTTGATCGTAGTCGTGGAGAGCCGTGTTCATGTTGTGATCATTGCATTCGCTTTGACATAAACCTTATTTTGAGAATATAACCAGGCTAGGAGCTGTGTTTGAGCTATTCGTGTCAGTATCTTTAAAGTCACAATGAAACTTCCTTAATGTGATGCATTTCCTGTTAAAACAGGATGTTGGGGTGGGACATAACGTGGGGAGGGATCATTCAAAAGTGTAAACCAATGGGAGATCAGTTAGGGAGATAAATGCAGTCTTATTTGATGGGAGGGGCGGGATTGTTCAAAAATCTGTAATGGTTTTATTGGTTGGAATTTTTATGTAACTTCCTGGGACACGATGATGTCACCACTATTTTCTGTTTTCCAGGAAGATATAAAAATACAAGAAAACATGTTTTGTCTTCTTTTTTGGTATAAATTGTGAAATAGGCCTATGGTATGAAAGTTTAAATGAGCTAAAAAGGCAGAAAAAAAATCATTTCAGTGTGACTTTAAGTATCTAACAACATGACTGAGTTGGATGAACTTGAACACACTGCCAACAGTCACCTGTCTTAAATGCCCTTGGTTCCTCACCTGATTTGAACCCTTCCCAACCCTTTTCCCCCCTTCATGAATTCCCCCCTCTCAGGCTGAACTTTCCCCGTGGCTTCCCTGACGAGTACTCCTTCATGGTGACCTTCCGCATGATCAAGAACACGGTCAACAAGGTGTGGAACGTTTGGCAAATCGTGGACGAAGACGGCCGCAAACAGGCCGGCATGAGGCTGAACGGGGACCAGCAGGCCCTGGAGTACTTCCTGATGGGCGCCGACGGCAACCTGCAGACCGTCACCTTCCCCGGCCTGTCCGTGCTCTTCAACACCAAGTGGCACAAGGTGATGATCGGCGTGGAGCGCGACCAGGTCACCCTGTACGTGGACTGCCAGCCCGTGGACCAGAAGCCCATCAAGGGCAAAGGCCCCATCAACACGGAGGGAGACACTCTCATCGGCAGGCTGGACACGGACTCCGACGCCTCTGTAGTGGTGAGCGGGGACGCAGAGTGTCCCGTTGTATTTAATCACCGACTCTGCTTACAAGCCGTATCGGTGAAGTGGTGCTCTCTGCGAACAAACAGGGTTTCAGGTTTATATGTGTGCTGAGCTCTGCTATAATTCTCGAGTGCTGCTGCCACAGCAAAGCCGCTCAGTTGGGTTCCACCGGAATAAAAGAAAACCTTAATCCCTGCAGAAAATCGCAGTGGTGGAAAATCGAGCTTTTACTCACACGGCCCACAGAGGGCATTGATTTAAAACTACAAAAATGACTGCTGCCGTGACCAAGCATTCGCAGATTCTTGCTCAAATGTTACAAATCCCGAAATGCAAATGAATCCCATTGTGTTGCTGAATGCGCGGTAACGCTGATGTCTCTTTTCAGTTTGAACTCCAGTGGATGCTGATTCACTGCGACCCGAAGAGAGCCCAGAGAGAGAGCTGCAACGAGCTGCCTGCCACTGAGGTACAGTAACAAGGACTCGGATCTGCTCGGCATCTGCTCCGGTCTGACAGTGTGGTTTATGTTCAGGTTGATAGGGCTTCCAGAAAGGTTTCCTCTGCATCTGCATCTGCTGAGAGGAAACAGTGCAGAAATGCTAAGATGGAGTGTAACAAATATTCTGCCAAGCACTTTCTTTTAGTACACACTTACAGTAGCACCCAGGGGCTGCAGTTCATCCAAAACAAATTTGGCAAGTTGGCCCATTCTAGAGACATTTATTGTCAGACAGCAGATTGGAGTTTTAGTTGTACAAACACTTTTGGGAGGTAGAGCTGCTCTGGAGGCAGAAATCTTCAATGGGCGGAGCCAAAGAACCACAGTTTTTTGGAGCACAAGTTAACTAAATGGCAAAGAAGGAAGTCTGGTCAAAATATAAATAAAAAATGTAAATGAAATAAAAATGTATTCATTCCATGTTCTTGGCAGGTCAGCAGCTAGTTAACTAGCTTACATAGATAGCTACAGGTGGGGTCATCCCTATGTTCCCTCAGCCCTATGTTCCCTCATGATTTTTTTCCCCCCTCCCAATTAGGCCCTATATTCTCTCAGCCCCATGTTCCCTCAGCATCAGAGGGTTAGGGTTAGGGGGTGGGTTAGGTTTAGGGTTAAGGGTTAGGGTTAGGGTTAGGGGGTGAAAGGGGCGAAAACATTACCTCGGAGGTACTGAGGGAACATAGAGCTCCCGCTATAGGCTAGTATGGCTAGTTTGAACTTGGAAGGTCAGCTAGCCTAACTAGCTAACCTAGATAACTTTTTATGGCGAGTAGCAGAGCGCTAGGCTTCATAATATTAGCTTCCTCCTCTCTTACCTCTTGTCTTTTTCACTGGGCTTCAGGCTAACATTACTTAGCAAGAAAAAACAGTGGTTCTTTGTTTCCACTCATTAGGGTTAACTCAACAAATGAGATTATTTCTGCCCCCAGAGCAGCTCTGCCTCCCAGAAATGTTTATAGAACTGAAACTCCAATCTGCTGACATCTCCATCTGTAAAGTCATCCATGCTGTGAATTCTAGAGATAGCTTTGTTTATCTAATCACTTCGGCCATGATGCAAATGTTCCTATCCACTTAAGAAAGGAGTATTTCCTGGCCTGGTGCGCTCTATTAGATTTAAGGCTAACATTTCTGCTTCAAGCTGTATCTTTTCAGGCCTAGCCGACACTGAGAGCGCACATGGGGTTTGTTGGTACTGTGGGCTCTGTATTGAAATGACAGCATGATATGCTCACTGCTATGATTTTGAACAGGTGCGCTTCTGCTGACACTTTGGGTGAGGGTGGTGACTATTTTCACTAACTCTACATTTATCTTATTTCTCTTGCTTCTTCAGATGTATGCCAATGCTGAGGTATTTATTTTTCTACTCCCTTCTTTTTTTTTCTTTGTGTTTTTGAGCCAATAATCTACTCCAATGCGTTGTTGCCTAATTATCTCATTGCTTTGTTCTGTATCTCATGTGTGGTGGTGTTTTCGTTTGTTTGTTTGTTTGTTTGCTGTTTCAGGGTTGTATGGGTAAATCATTCATATGTTCCTACACTAATTAACAGTGCAACCAGGGATAATTTCAGAACATAAAGCATGTAGAGAAATAGAGAATCGAAGTGAAATGGCCCAAATTAGAAGCAGACAAATGCCTCCAGGCTGTGAAAGCAGAGAAGTATCTCAAGGACTTACTACTTATTGCTGCCTACAGTTTCCAGTGCTGAAAATAGACTAAGTTCATGGGTATTTTTATATCACATACATATAAAGATAACATTAAAATTCAGCAATCGCCCAGTTTGGAGGCCATACCAGCCACAGTCTGTCCTTTTAGTCTGCTTTCAGAGCATAATCTTATTAATTACCAGACTGCTATTTTATTTGATATGAAATATCTCATGATTCCAGCTAAATGGTAGGATGAGGCAAAGCCTAAGTGATGCTTTGAGGTGTAAATGTGCCCGGCTTTCATGAATATAATGCTTAGTCTAATAGAATCACTATCATCTTTTAAATTGCTTCTTAAAACTTCATTTTATAGACTTGCTTTTACTGTATGTGATGTTGTTTGTCCAATCATGTTTAATATTATATTGTTTTTACCCTCTGTTGTGATGCCTTCTTGTGTTTACATGTTTTAATTTATTTTATGAGGATGTTGTTTGCTTTTATTTGATTGTTAGTTTTGTCAGTTTTAAAAAAGTGTGATTGGAAAAAAATATTATTATCATTATACCACTAATATCAGAGTGGTCTTCTGTGGTACTCTGTGTCTCATGTGCTGACTGGTTGTCGCCTCTCTCAGCCGGAGAAACCAATCCAAGGCCCCCCAGGAGTCCCTGGCCCAGAGGGCCCCCGAGGGCCCCAGGGAGAGGACGGCAGAGATGGCAGAGATGTAAGTATTTCCCCCTCTATAATGGACACAGTAGTTACTGATTTCTACTCTACTTTGATTGTCTAAATCAAAGAATATGCTGTCTTCGTTTCTACTTTCTTTGACTTGGTTGCTTTATTCTTCCCTCCAGGGTCTTCCAGGTTCTCCTGGCAGTCCAGGCTCAGCCGTAAGTATTAAATGCCGAATGATGTAGCTGCAATACACTCACATAATTCAATTTCATCATGGGGTGTCTGCATCATTCTCCATCTGTCTGCTCGTTCTTTTGTTTGTCCGTTTGTCACGCAATGTCTAGCAGAATTTTGATTAAATTTGGGGGTAATGACGCACATCAACACTGTGTTTGAGCATTGGCCGAAGGGGGATGTAGTCATCAGTGGTTAAAACTGAAAATTATAACATATCTCCCACTCTGCAGGTTTGAATGACATAAAATTTGGTACACATATCCAGCTGTTCTTTTACAGCATATTGGATTTTCCACCACTTTGGGTTTCTTCAAAATCTGTTTTCTGATTTGAAATGTTTGTTACACATTTGAAACATCATTTTCACATTTGTATAACTTGATACTGATTGGCCCAGAGGGTGATTGCATCATTTGTAGGGGGTCGACATGTTTACTTCATTCACTGTCGCTGTAGCCTTTGTTATCTCCATAGCCGTACACGAGCTCGGGTTGTTGTTGATCTAAATATCTACAAGAACGGCCCACCTTTCATTGATTAAATGTTGACTGTCGCTGCCTCGGTGTATCTTAGCAACAGCGCGGGGCGATGCAGGAAGAAGATAAAGCTGTTTTTCTCTTGTTGTGTCTGTCTCCTAGGGCAGCAAAGGGGATCAGGGCGAGATCGGTCTTCCTGGACAGAGAGGCCTGCCTGGCCTTCCAGGAGCTGCTGTAGGGAACATCACCTCCTCCACTAGCTGACACACACTGTTTAGAATCTGTGCCCATAGTGTGTGCCTGTGTGTGTGCATGCGTGTGTGTGTGTTCTTGAGCCTTATGAGGTCCAAATGTCCTCACAAGGATAGAAACATGAGAAAATCCTGCAAAGTGGGGACATTTTGCCGGTCCTCACTTCTGCAAGGAGCTAGATTAGGATTAGGATTTGGGTTAAGGGTTAAGATTAGAATTAGGATCAGGTTTAGGTTAGGGTAAGGGTTAAGGTGACTTTAAATGAGGTTACTATTTTGCACCATTAGGGTTAATTTGGATTAGGTTTAGGTCAGGTTAAGGGTTACGAATAGGCATTTAGTGGTGAGGGTAAGGGGTGAGAGAATGAATTTAGTCAATGAAGCTTGTCATAAATATAGCAAGACAAATGTGTGTGTATGCATGTAAGTGTGTGTGTTGAGTTTTTGGGCAAACGGTTGCAACGTTTGTGTAATTTGCTGTCATTTTTCTATAGGGATCCTCCGGCCCAATGGGTCCCAGAGGGCCTGTAGGGGAGAGAGTGAGTAGCCATTTAGACCACTTCAAAGCCCTCCAGTTGCAACAACTGTCATATTTTCTGACCAGAGACCATCTTAACTGATTTTGATTACGTTTCCTTATCTGATCACAGGGACTTCCTGGCTTTCCTGGACCACCAGGTGCTCCCGTAAGTGCACAAATCTCTGTTATCATAGCTGCATGCATGGATACACAGCTAATTGTCCATGTCATAATAAGGACTAACCTGGCATGTGCTGATTTTTACACTCTGAGTCAAATTAACACTGACAATTTTGCTGTGTAAAAAGATTGAATCATGGCAAGCCAATGGTTATGCTTAGCTACACTGTTTGATACTATAGTCTGTATTCATTTTGGAAATATTACGTTCTCAGTATTCATATCTTGATCTCTCTCTCACTCCACAGGGCCCAGCGTCTGAAGGACCCGCTGTATGTGTTTGCTATAATTGTGGTTTTCTGTTCTACTCTGAAACCTGGTTCAAATGAGCTCATACATGGGTGTACAAGTGAATGTGCTGTGCCAACTGGTGTGTGTCTGTGTCTGACAGGGACCACCAGGGAAACCAGGAATCCCAGGAGACGAGGGAAACATCGGGCCTGAGGTTAGGGTTCAAATTTAAGATACAAGTTATAGAGGGAAAATATCATATTGTGAAAATTTTGTGCACATGTGGATTAACGTTTAAGTCTGCCACCTCCTGCACATTGTCATCCATCAAATACTTGCTGGGTTCTTTCACTACTCTGAAACTGTAGTGTTTAAGTTCATGTTTCATGTTTTTTGATAATGTTCCCTGTGATTCTGGCAGGGTCCTGCGGGTCCCAGTGGAGGACTCGGCGCCCCAGGGCTTCCTGGCCCTCCTGGACCACCAGGGCCTGCGGTAAGGAGAGGATCCAACCTTCTGTGTTGAAATGTAGCAATTTAGTGTTCATTTTCCATGTTGTTTGTACTAGGGTTTGACCAATATGGGTTTTTGAAGGCTGATACCGATACCAATGTTTTTGGGATTGAAGCTGCTGATTGATGATATTTTGTGCTGATATCCAATTTCTTTGAATTTGACCATTTACACCCAAAAATTCCAAGTATTAGTGTTGTTTTGATCAATTCTACAATAAATATGTAATCAAACAAACTGCATCATATCAGAGGTGGACGACACTGATTGGTCGATATTGGCTTTTACATAAAAGGTCAATCTTGACCCCTTATATTGGCAAACTGCTATATAGGTCTAACCCTAATTTGTACTATGTGGGATGCAGCCTCCATACACTATTTTGTCTATTATGTCACTTCTATTCGGACACCTGGACGTCTTCTCCAGCTCAGATCTGTGTGTGAAATCCCGAGTGTGTGACTGTGTTGCATGCCGCAGTATGTTTTCACACTGCCTTGCCCTCCACACTGGGACTCGCTGCTCTAGTGGATTTATGCAGACATCTAAACCCCCGCGGCCGTTTTAGATGTCACTCTGCTGTGTTTTAGGGGCCGCCTGGTGCCAACACTGAGGGGAGTGGGGAAGCTGTGAGTGTGTTTTTACCGTCTTTCACAGTGCCAAATGTTTCCTGAATGCATGACAATTGGATTTGGCGGCAGCGATTCGCTCTGCAAAAATTGAGACACTGAAGTTTAGAAGCTGTGCAGCGGGCCATGCCTGTTGAGGATCTGACTGACTGGCTGTCTGTTTTCTCTATGCCTTCTATTATTTCTGTCCTGTCTGTATGTGTGTGTGTGTGTGTGCAGTGTCCTGCTGCCTGTCCTGCTGGACCACGGGGACACACTGGGCTGCAAGGGATGAAGGTGAGGAATTTAAATAAAGGACACTCTGAGATAGGATTTGACTTATATGGAAGGTCAATACCAATACCAATACTTTTAGACTGAAGTTGACCATAGCCGATTTGACCATTTTCCTCCCCCAAAAAATTTGTTTTCAGTGTTTCTCCTAGATTTAAAGCTTTAAATTTGACCATTTTCATGCCAAAAAAATAGAAGTATTCAGTGTTTCCTCCAGAATTGTATTCTTTTTTTTTCTTATCAGGGTGCCAAAGCCTCTGAAACAGCTTTTAGACCATCATGTGACACTAAAACTCTCCATTGAAACCCAGAATAATGAAGAGTTAGCCCCACCTATTCAATGGTAGAGGAAACTCTGGGATTCATTAGACCTTTCAAATGAAAAATTAGGCTACATAACCTTATTGAACAATTAAATGCATAAATATAAGGGTCAAAGAAAATAAAATTTCAGTGCAGGTTTACAGACTTTTTATGAAGATATGGAAGAACCTCTATTGTATTCGAGGTGGACGACACTGACTGGCTGATATCTGATATTTAATAAAAGGCCAATATCAGCCCCATATATTATGTAAACCAATACATCTGTCTAATCCTACTCAGTGTCTACCAGCATCAGGTTCTAGAGCATCTTTGTTCTCTGCTCCTTATGCCGTGACAATTAGTGCCTCCTACAACAGCATCGGTGCTGTAAAACAAATGTGTAAGTCGATTGCTTTGCTGCCCTCAGGGACACAAAGGCCTGGCTGGTGAGCCCGGCAAACCCGGAGACGATGGAGAGAAGGTAAGCGAGACGGTTATAACAGGAAAAATATATCAGCTCATCCACAAAAGGAAGTATCATCTCATTTAACAGTTCCTTTCCATTGAGATTTGACTGTATATTCACAATTGAATGCAAAACGGCTTCCAGCTGTGTGGAAAGCAATTGGCACCGGGAACAGCTTGTCTGCTGTTAAATTTTGTTGCAGCATATAAAGAGCGTAATGTGATTATTTCTGTGTTTGTTGCTTAATGAATGTGTTCCGGTTTGTTTATGTGCAGGGAGACGCCGGACCGCAAGGTGCGCAGGGTCCCCCGGGACGCATGGGAGATGATGTAAGCCATGCCTCTTTTTCCACATTCATAAATCACAGCATGGGCTTACAGTAGAAGACGAAGATATGATATATGATATATCATATATGTTTTGTTTTAGGGGCAAAGAGGGCCTATTGGATTCCCTGGGTCCACAGGAGAGAAGGGAGACAGAGTAAGTTTAAACTGAAGCTCCTCCATATTGTAATTATTTTTGTATTTTTATTTTTTTTTATCATACCTGTATGCAGTGTCCGAAATTAACTTTTTCTCGCGACTGCCAAGGCCTGGTAAACAGAAAAACCTTCCAAGAATCATTTTTATTGGCCAACATAATTAATATTAGAGGTGTGACCAAGTCAACTCGATTCCCAAGTCAGTCTCAAGTCTTGAGGCACAAGTCTCAAGTCAAGTCCCAAGTCCAGTATCAATTTAATATCTAAAAGAAAACTAAATATCTAGGACTTTTCAATGCAATATGGTTTTAATAGGATAAAAACTTGGTAAGAGCATCATGAGTTTGATTTCTAGAATCAGTTTCAACTTCAATAAATTCAGTCATTCCATACAAATTCAGAAAACAGAATCTAAATTCAGTCGTCTGCTGGAACAAATCTCATAACTTTCAATCTAAGTCATTTACACAAACACAAGATCTCAAGTCAAGACTTTAGAAACCTTTTCAAGTCATCAGAGTACAAGTCAGAGTCAAGTCCCAAGTCAGCAGGACCCAAGTCAAGTCGAGTCTCAAGTCTTTTCTTCATGCATCAAGTCAAGTCTCAAGCAATTCACATCACTGACACAATGCATCAAGTTTAGAATTCATCATGAAGCTGCAGCAGAAGTCAATATAACCGAGGCATTCAAATGTTTTCATCTTTATTGATTTATCCACCCGAGACAAATTTTACTGGCATTTGGCTGCTGGTAATCTCAGCCTCTGCCTGTAAACGCATAACAACACTTCTCCATAACAATAATGATGATAAAGACAGACCGACAGTGAATGTAGCGTTGCGTTTGTTGCTAAATACCATCGGCTGTGTTCTCTTCCTAGGGTCCTCCCGGTTTCAACGGCATCCCCGGACCCACCGGCCCGCCCGGAGCTCCCGTAAGCAATCTTAATTTGATCGGCTCGATATCCTCTGCCCTTTGCAATTTACTGTACGAGGGGGGAAAAAAAAAGGGCAGGATAACGTTAGCGATAACGAACTCTCCCGGGGCCCGAGGATTGTTTTTCCACGACCGCCGGGGGGGCCCCCGATGATGTAATTTTGATTGCGCTGTGATTTCCTCCCGCCAGGGCGTGGAGGGCATCCGAGGACGCCAGGGACTGGAGGGGCCCAAGGGTGAAGAGGTGAGTTCCGCGCTTACTATTCCTACGCGATTTGACAGACCCTTTCCGTTCCGTTCCGAATCGATGGTTTTGACGTGGTCCCGTTGTTTTTCCGTCAGGGAGCTGTGGGGCCGCAAGGAGAGCAGGGTCCTGCGGGAGAAAAAGGAGACACTGTAAGTAAACTGATAGGATTGATTAGACTGATTGATTCAGCGGCGTTCGATGTTCTTCTGCCGCTTCTTCCATCCTTCAGCAGGCTTTGCAAACATGATTCTAACGCTGATTTACAGGGAAAATGTGCATAAAATGATGCACAAGACATCTAGATTTTTGCACTTTTCACTACTTAAGGGGGAATTTAAGGGGGAACTCGGGGTGCGAGGGGTTAATATCGAGTGTGATTGTGCGGTGTGACATTACAGGGAGAGGCTGGCAAAGACGGCCTGGATGGAGCTGCCGGGGCTGACGGTGCCAAGGTGAGTTCAGGCTCCACCTGACACCACACACACTCTGTCCTACAGCAGGTCAAGTGTCAACAAGCGTGTGTGTGTGTGTGTGTGTGTGTGTGTGTCTGCTGGTCACATCTTCTGATATGACATTTGATATGACAGTTAACAGCCTGTCGTCATTAGGTTTCGACTGATATAGGCTTTCGAAGGCCAATATGATGTGATATTTTTGTATTGAAGCTGCCTATGTTTTGTACCGATATTCAATATCTTTAAATTTTTCCAATTTCATGCCAAAGAATTACAAGTATTCAGAGTTTCCCCCCAGAGTTTTATTCTTGTCAGGGTGGAAAAACTACCACTATCTGAAACAGCACCTTTAAATAAAGATTTTAAAAAAATACTAAACAATAAAATGAATAAATACAATAAGCAAAGAAATTCAAATGTCATGTCAGGTTTTCCAGACTGTTTTTCTGGAGCTGTGGTCAGGGAGGAACCTCCATCATATCAGCAGTAAACGACATAATATAATATTATGGCCCGGTGTACATATAAATATATATATATATATGTAAGCAAAACCAATATATCAGTCTAACCCATGATTTTATGCTGCATAAACTCTTCATCTCAACAGGGAGAGCCTGGTGTTCCTGGGACAGGCGGTGTCAGGGGGATCGTGGGTATTCCAGTGAGTCCAACTTTATTTTTCATTCACCTTTGTGCTTCTGACTTGAAGAATATAATAGACAGTTCACCATTGACCTGAATTCTACGCCACACTTTTACTGCAAAGCATGCAGAAGCGAGGGAAACCAACAGAGCAGAACCCGCTCTTTGAAGCCACACAGCAGTTAATAAAACATTTAGAGGCAAACAATCAACAGGCAGGAAAATCCAATACCAAAAACCTCAGCCAGCTTTGCCTGCAAGGTTATGCAGGTTAGAGGCTTGGAGTGTAGAGCTGACTGGAGAAACATTATCTCACAGTTTCCCTTTTCCTTTCATTTTTCCACAAATGAGAATTTCCAGGTGAAATATTGCAGACCCTCCTAAACCCGCCACTGCTGATAATAACCTGTACACATCAGGAAGCTTCTTTCATAGTAACTCCTTTCTATGTCACAGCAGAAAGATTAATTATCTCCACCAATGAAGTTGGAGGGAGGTTATGTTTTCACACACTTGTTTATTTGTTTGTTAGAAAGGTTTCTCAAAAAATAACACGTTTTTGGATGAAATTTGGTGGACAGATAGTCCTTGGCCCAAAGATCAGCTGATTCGATTTCGGTGAAGATCCAGATCTGGGATTTCCGTCATTAGACAATTATCGTTTTTTAACTATAACTATTATGTTGCGTTCATGTGCTGGTGGGAAAGTCCGACATTCGGAACACCGTTGCTTTAATGTGCTATTTTGTGGGGAAATCAAACCCGGAAGACAAGCGAAAAGTAAACATGAACAAGTGGAGAATAGTTGAGTGTTGGCAGAGATTTATGCTCTACCAAGTTCCTTGTACTTGTTCATGCAGCCGTTTTTTTTTGTACAGATATTGGAAATGAACATACAGTACAGTAAGTCTGATGCTGCCTCATTGACCTGTTTGCCTTGTGAATTAAGAATCGCCCCACTCCGCACAAAAAATAAGCAATGCCATCCAAGAATGAGGCGTGTGTGTGTGTGTGCGGAGGAGTAATACATGAATTGATTTCCTGTTTTCTTTTTGCATGATGCATCGTGTTGTTGTTCTGTTCCCAGGGGCTGCCAGGGAAGCAGGGATTAGTTGGGCCTGCTGGTGCAAAGGTAATTGGAATTGTCCTCAGTTTAATGACGCATGTCCACATAGTAGAGCCGGGACTTTATTATTTGCCGCGCCGCTCGACTTCATTGGGTTTCATTTTTTGGCGAGCGGACTGTGTTTGAAATAAGCATATGTTTTGGAATGAGGAAAATGACTCATTGATCTTTCTGCTGGGGACTTTAGGGGGACGCTGGCGCCGAGGGAGCCATCGGGCCGGTCGGACTTCCCGGGAAAACTGTGAGAATCCTCCACCGTGCCATCTGTCCCACTCTTCCCATATTCATCTGTTAGACTAGGATGGGTTTGTGATGAGTCGTCTCTTTTCCCTATAGGGTGAGACCGGACCAGCCGGGGAAGATGGGAAAACAGGAGCCAAGGGCGCCACCGTGAGTTTGTCTTTACTTTTTCAAGTTTCTGTGTATTCAATTAATTTGTAGTAACTAACGTATAAATGATTACCCTTTCTTACAGAGGTTTAAGCTATATCTGTATGACTGATGTATATATCTACCATATGTTTCCAGGGTGAAACAGGGAAGCAGGGGCCAGTGGGGCCTGCAGGTGCTCCAGGTATTGAGGTGAGAAACTGCTACTTCCATAAGGTCTCACATGCTGTGTATAGCAAGTGATAATGTAATAAATCAAATCAAATCATATACATAGAACATTTCATACAACAGTGTAACCCAAGGTCATAAAGGGACACAGGAAAAGGAGAAGTAACACTTAAAAAGCATAAAAAGTATAAATATATGTTAAAAGTATATAAATGCTGGATAATGTAAAAACTTGTCAAAACACAAAAAATGTCAATCTAAATTGATTGAAAATGTAATAAAACCTGTTAATGTGATTACATATGACTTCATAAGGGCTGTAACATATATTTGAGTTATGATGTAATAATAATATTGGCTAATAATACAATGAGGGTAGGAATAAAAGAATCTAATAATTTGATTTGTAACATTATCGGTGAGTGTCATTATTGCATCATCAGTTAAAAATATGTTACAGCCCTTATGAAGTCATTGAATTAAAGTCAATGTGATTTTAAGAAAATTTTTGACCTATTGAGAGGGATATTTTTTAGTATTTTGATAAGTTATTCCATTATCATCTGCTACATGCTGTATCTAATATAGAGCAGCTGTGACAGTGTGTTTTTTGTTGGATTTGCAGGGTGAGAAAGGAGACAAAGGAGACACCGGTGCCAAAGGACTGAAGGGTCATACTGGACACAAAGGCGATCAGGTGAGACAAATCTGACTTTCATGTGTATTACTTTGAATATTATGGTGTAATAAAACATATGACGTCTTTTCTTCTGTCTGTTCAGGGACCTATAGGCCCAGTGGGACCAAAGGGAAGTGAGGTGAGAAAACCATTGTCATCTGCATACATGATATTTGTACTGCGTCATCTGCATATTGCTTATTTTAACCATTACAATAGTCCTTCTACACGCTCATCATCTTACTTCTGTGAATAGGGAGACCCAGGCCAGACAGGAGATGCAGGGGATAAGGGAGACCAGGTATGTGTTGCACTTTATAATATGTTATTACAGACCAAACTTACTGTTCATATCACACTTCTCTCATGACGGGTCTGAAAGAACTTCTCTTTGCTCTGTCTGTGTGTTGCAGGGCCCTCCTGGCATTCCTGGAATCAAAGGAGAGGTATTGGGAAAATATTAAACGATAATAACCTAATATCTGCACTGCAACGTCTACCCTTCTGTTTCAACATTGTTGCTTGATGAAACCCTCATGTGTCCAGTAGAAACGACAAGGGAAGTAGCTGACCAGGAAGAGAAAGGAAATGGATTAAAAGTGATGGTGACAGTGTCAGAGTTTTCCACATGATGACACAAGTCTGAAGTTGTATGGAGATTAGCGATCTATGACCATTGGTTGTTATATTTTGGATGTTATACTGGACTTTGTATTATATATACTTACAGTATATACACAACATAGGCTCTGTCTGATATTAGATAACACAATATTTTGTGAATATCGCAATATTTTCCACAGTATTGAGCATCACCATGTGCCGCTGCACCATGTGCTGCTTTGATCACAATTATGTAAACTTTTTTTTAAAGCTATAATCTACTAGTGGTAGGATAGTAAAAAAAACAAAAATAATCATAGTTGTAGTGAAAATTTTTTTTTTTTTTTAAAGTGGGTTCCCTTCCACAATCAGCCTGTTTTCTGGAAATAGCATGAAACACCAAATTACACCAAATGGCTATTGTGTCCTCCAATGTTTGTAATAGTAAGATCAGATTTCAATAAGGCGATAATATTGCATATCGCGATATTTTGGCGAGACAGCATCTCGATAGAAAATTTTGGATAGCACCCAAACCAACACAAGCAAGATAACATGCTAGGAATGGCTCTCTTCCCCGGCTTTTTATTCACTACCCCAACTTCCCCAAACATCTAGTCATGCGCTGTACCAAAAGGCAAGCACGGCAAATCATGTCCCATCTGGAAGACGTATTACACTGTAGCCCTGCTGATGTCAGAGTGACCATAATGTTTCATTCTCACCTTAAGGCTGGAGAGAAGGGCCAGAGAGGCTCTACAGGAGCGGACGGCAGACCGGGCCAGCCAGGCCACGAGGGTTTGACTGGACCAATGGGAGCTCGCGGCTTGGAGGGAGAGCGAGGCATCCCTGGAGCACCAGGTCCCAGAGGTCTACCTGTAAGTGTTACCGTTACCATTACGGATGCAGCAGTCCCACTTTTTACCACATTGTGGTTAAAAAAAACGTCATCATGGTGTGGCGAGAGTCATAAATCTTCACAACTTAGCTGTGATTTTAATGTACCATAATCATTTTGATATGAAAATGAGTTTTTATGACATCACGCGACAGGAGAATGAACTTCTGGGTTCATTGTTTAGATATGTATTAGTTACGTACATAAATAGCTAAATCTTTTTATGAACACAACACATATATAATAAAGCATATTGTTGTAAAAGCAGTGCTTCTGTATGTAGTATGCTATAAGTTATGTTTGCTAACGGTTCAGCTGCTAATATTAGTTGAAACAACTAGCCTAATGTTGATGTATTCTCCATAGAAGAGACAAAGGCAGCTGGTCAGCCAGGGAGCCAGACAGCTGAGATCACATTCAATTAAACTGATAATTAATTCGATATTTATGTCATCAACACAAATGCGCTGTGAGACTGTACACAATCTAGACTTGTTTCTATGAGGCTTACTGCATTGTGGCTCCTTTTTTGGAGAGAAGTTATTTATAATTTTTTCTTTCACTTTTAAGCCAAAATGATTCCATTTTTGGTGTTATACATGTAGTTCCACTGGCTGGCATTCTACTAATGCAGGATAGACACATGATGGATGATTTCTACAATGGCTTCCGTTGTAGAAATCTATGGTCTTGGCTGGAACTGCCAAGAATCACTTTACATTGTTCATTCATTATCTCACAGGGTCCCAAGGTGGCTGATGCCAAGCTTCGGGAAATGTGCTCAGCCATTGTTGAAGGTAGAAGATGTTTACTTTTGATTCCACCTTATCTTTGCCTCTCACAGTAGACAAAGTGTAAAGCGACACTATGTTATGATGGGTAAAACTCTCTCTCTATTTTATCTTGATGTTGTTCTCTGCCTCTCTAGAACAATTAGCAGAGTTTAAGGAGCAGCTTCTGAAGAAGCCGGCAGCCATCGGCGCCCCCGGCACCGCCGGACCGCCGGGACCTCCCGGCCCAGCCGGACCGGCCGGAGCGGCGGGGACGGCTGGAGCTCCAGGGCCGATGGGTGTCAAAGGCCACCCGGGCTTCTTTGGACTTCCGGGCGCACCGGGCAAGAAAGGTCAGAATCTGTCTTCCACTACTCAACACGCAACTCCAACAACAGGTGCAGGTGTCAGCAGTCTTTGGAAGCCTTAAAGTGGTTTTGTGGCGTACATTAAATATGATAGATAAACTGGAGTGCTGTGATAGCCTTTTGCTTGTCCTTCATGTTTCTGGAGAGCGTCCAAAGCTGATACAGTGGATGTAGTGGCAGCCTACACTTTTTAATGAAGCCTTTAGAGAAAACAACTGTCACGTCTTTGCCTTCACACTGACACAACACACTGAAAGAAGTTCTGCAGAGTGTTCCATAATGCTAGGTTACTTCCCATAACCCTGGTTCTCCAATAACTCCGTTCAGTATCTCAGCCTATAGGAGAGCGCTCTCTAGCGATCGAACCACGGAAGCTCAAATGACACCCCGTCTGTCAAAGACAGACCAATCACAGCAGTGTCAGGAGAGCCCACCTCTCCCCTTATAAATCACTGCAGTCCACCACAGGCCTTTGGACGGGTCAAACTCTGAGTCCATAATGTCCTGCTTTTCCTTATCTGCCAGGCTGGACAGGTTCAGCCACAACGACCTTTCCCCTGCCACAGCCAGGCCCATGGAGCGGCCGCAGCCCTGGACGGCTCCCCTAGAGGTGCGGAGGATGAGATCAGTTGTGACACAGATCTCCTCCCACACAGCCGGGTTAGCAGTGCCTGAGTCCAGCTGGTGGCCCATATCTACCAGCAGCTCAGTGTGGTAGGCAGACAGGAGGGTAACTACATTAAGCGCCCTAACAGCCTGAGCAGAGGATTTATATATTTTCTGGTACATGGAGGCGGTTAGTCTCTCCATCTTTCCAGGGAGGGATGGATGAAGGTGGGATGCAATGGTTGGCTCCACGGGGGGTGGGCCGGAGAGCCCCAACTCCTCCATGCCTTGAATATCCAGCCCTGAAAAACCCTTGACGGGCACTCTGTGTCTAAAAGGCTTATCCCAGCAGCGCTTCATCTCCCTGACGCATGCTGGGACCGCGGGCATGAGCTGCTTGGCAGGGGCCTGTAAGGTGGGGAGGTCTTTGCCGTCGTACAGGTCCCTCTCAGCTCCTTGGCCAGTCTGGGGTACTGGCCACTCGAAGCCTAGCCTAGCCGCAGCTCGCTTGCACACATCATATAGGTTGGCGTCGGGTGAGAGAGTAGGAGCCGTCCCGCCCTGAGAGCTGGGGGGCCTAGATGGCTGGGGCGGGAGGATGGCGTCCTCCTCCTCGTCCTCAGCAAGAAGATCTGAGGCAGCATCGTCATCATCGTCAACCATTCCCCTCTCCACGTCGTCCTCCATAGGCCCGAGCTGGCTGAGCAGTGAGGGGAAGTCAGACGTATCCATGATGTCGCCCCAGCTTTGAGCTGAAGGCTTGTTAGCCGACTCTGTTGCCACCGGCTGAGAGGCGGTGAGAGGGGGATCACCATTAGGGGAGGCAGCGACACGTGGTCTCCTCTCCAGGATTTTCGCCGGCATGCTGCAGCATTGCAGACAAGACTCGGGGTTAGCAAGGGAGTCTTTGGCATGGCCAATCCCCATGCACACAGTGCAGAGGGGGTGGAGGTCCCTGCCCGAAATGTAGGATCCACATGCCGCCGGGCAAAGGCGGGATGCTGACTCCCTGCTCTTCTTGCCACTCGAATCCGTGGCTGCCGGTTAGAATAGACAAGTGCAAGCTAGCAGGTGTAAAGCTGCCAAGCTAGCGGGGACACGCTCGCCGTAACGCGTTAGCTTAAAGGCTCGTCTATGAACACTGTAGCAGGGAGCAGATCTGGTGACTGAGGTGAGCTGGTTGTGATAATCGCGGGGAAGAAAGCGAGAATGTCGTTCCTGTGGACTGCAGTGATTTATAAGGGGAGAGGTGGGCTCTCCTGTCACTGCTGTGATTGGTCAGTCTTTGACAGACGGGCGGTCATCTGAGCTTCCGTGGTTCGATCGATAGAGAGCGCTCTCCTATAGGCTGAGATACCGAACGGAGTTAGAAAGAGAACATTATACAATCCATGATTCACCAAACGAGGCTGAATCAGAGCGCCGTCATTATGCTTTCTAATTACATCCCCATAGCTCTGAAAACAACAGGCTGCTCCAGCTCTCTTCTCAGCATGAACTTGTGTGTGTGGCTCTGTTCTGCAGGAGACGCTGGAGAGAAGGGAGATAAGGGAGACAAGGGAGAGGACGGCGTGGGGATCAAAGGAAGCCCAGGCGAGCCCGGCGCACCAGGTAACACAAGACTCTTCTCATAGTTAGACTCCTTGTGTAAAAATAATACTTATTTGCCCTTTAATCATATTTACCATATCTCCTCCTCAGGTGCACCGGGCCTCCCCGGCGTCGGGAAGGACGGCAAAGACGGAGAGCGAGGCGAGACGGGAAGTCCCGGCGTCCCGGGATCGTCCGGTCCGAGGGGGGCCACAGGGGCCCCCGGGCTTTGCGACCCCTCGACTTGTATAGGCCGAGTTCCGCCTCTCTACCTGGTCAGCGGAAAGAAGTCCGCCAGCTACAAGAACCCGTGAGACCCGCCGACGCTCGGCGACACACTCCAGATCTCAACCTGCAGCCACCAAGCGAAAGGGAGAGTCCAGGTCTGGGGATCTGGAGCCACGGCTCTAAGAGACACAAAGGGAAACAGAGACAAGGCGCAATTGTAGAATACTGTATAGACGTTTTAACTCGTATTTGATTTTAGAGAGAGGTTATCTGATGGTGTGTATTCAAAGATAGCTGCTACCGACGCCAAAGCAACTTCTTCCAGCTTGACGACAGGCCCCACAGGCCTGTGATGTTGTCCGATACAAGTCTAGGCAATTGCAACCGCTCACCCACTGTCTTCCTTCTGTACCTTCAGCAAAGCAATCACAGCCAGGTTGTAAAGTATGACAAAAGGTACATCTCTCTGATTTCCTCTCATGCATGTGCTTTTTTAATTCCTCGAATAAGCTCACTGAAAACATCACTTCTACTTTTTTTGTTTTTCCCTCTTACCAGCACAACGCAGTGGATTTATGTTTTGATTGATTTCAAAAAGAAAACTTTGTTGTTCACGTCGGATCATAAGATTCCACCAGCAGTGCAGATCTTAGCTGACATCTCCATCTGTTTAGAAATGTAGAATCCTTAATTTGTTTTGGCTGACTTTCACATGTTCATGTTTTTTTTCAAACAATGTAATAAAGTGATATGTTTTGGAAGAGTATAGTAAGGAGAATATGTTTCCCATTTAATGGAATATGTGAACACAGTCTATCCTGTTGCTTACTCAGTTACTTTCAATGAGAAAGTAGCATCAAAAGTAGTAACATTTACTCGCAGCAGAGTCAAGTAGTTTGGTATGCATGTGGAGCTGAAATCGCTTAAAAACACAAAATAAATTCCACGAGCATCGCAGTAAAGTGGCTTTGCGGTGGAGGCGGGGTCAACAAGGTGCCACCATCAGCAGTGTGGATATGGATATCATCTGGATACAGGAGGGCGTCTCACTGTTGCCGGGTAACAAAGGAGAGAGTCAACATCGTCCCTTCCTCTTTCTGCGCAGCACAAATACATTCACAGATCAAATATGACCTTTAGCGAGCAGCTGGCTAGACTTAGCACAGCCACCCTCCCAAGGACATCCCTTTGATTTAATAGATCTCATCGTGGCTCCGAGCCAAAGGGTTTAAGTAGTGTGCATAAGAGAAATATCCAGCAAGGGGGCACCAGGTTCATATCACAGTTTGAATCAGCAGCACAGATTGATTCACATATTCAGCTTAGATGTTAAACCAGATGGATTGCAGGGGAACGAGTGACAATTCTTCAAACGACTTGAAGTTTGAATGGACTATTGACATAAATAGTGCCATTATATTGTAGAAAGCGCATATTGCATTCCTACAGTATATTAATACCTGACATAAATGTGAAGGTTGCAGACTTTTCTCACAGAATGATGAGGGATAAAACTCAAACTCTGTTACATTGCCCATGACTCAGCAACGGCCATCTGTAAAGTCACTACAGTGTCGCTATTGCATCGCAACAAAGAAAAATTGTTTTCTAAGGATTTGCATATGAGCAGTTCAGTCCCATGAGAAAACGTGAGAGGAGATGCATGTTGAAAAAAGAAAGAAAAAAGCCTGTTCTATAAAATGGATCTGTTCCAGTCTTTATTACAATATACAGTACAGTACATGTATCCTTCCAATACTTACAAATATGCTACTAATTTAGACTATCTTAGCACCAATTCATCGGGGAAAGAGGGGTTAATCAATACACATTGGTTAATGGGTTAATTAATACACATCTGTATTAGTTCAAATTATGAATAATTTAGCAGTATAACTTAAAAAAAATCAGCATGATTAAATCAGTTCTTTTGAATAATGAAAGATGTACAATTGGCTACCTGGAAATAGAAAACAAATCAAAGAAATGCATCATAAGATATCATGCTGAGTGGTGTGCAAAGCATGTAGCCTGATGAGGGAAACACAACCAAGAAAGTACAATACTGATATGGCTTGAATGTGCAATAATAAACCAATAACAGAGAGGCAGCTAACAGGCAAGGCACTGTGGGTAAAGCAGGTGCAGAATGTAGTTGACTGGAACAGTAACTGTCTCCTTTCACACATTCTGGACCTTCATGTAAAGCTGCTTTGTATCACTCTTGCTTGTATGATATGTAACCATAATGTATAATGACAAAATCCTTTATCAGCGCAGATTGCCATTGTAGTTCTGGAAACATTTCTCAGAGGCAGAGCTGCTCTGGAGGAAGAAATAATCTGATTGGTTGAGTTAAACCTCAGTGGGCGGAGCCAAAGAACCACAGCTTTTCTGGCTAAGTAACATTAGACTGAAGCCCAGTGACAAAGACAAGGGATAAGAGAGGAGGAAGCTAATATTATGAAGCTTAGTGCTCTGCTACTAATGGAAAAAAAAAGAAGTCATTGCCATTTATATTTTTATTTCTACTTTGACCACAGTTCCTTCTTTGCCATTCATGTTTGGCAGGTTGATAACGTGCGCTGTTTGGCTCCGCCCACTATGGTTTAACTCAACCAATCAGATTATTTCTACCTCCAGCTCTGCCTCTGATAAATGTTTAAAGATGTAAAACTCCAATCTGCTTTACCAACTTTCTCAAAACTAAGCTGTGTGGGAGCCAATGGGAGTCACATTCATCATGAATGACCTTCAATTAGGTAACCTGAGTTCCAAATGGCAAGTATTATAGTTACTGCTTTGTGGTGAGCTTTGATCTGCAGGTCACGACTCTTGGCTTTCAGAACCCCATGGTGGGTTCAGCAAACAAAATCTCAGTATTGTGTTTATGGTAAACCTGCATACCCCCAGTGACATTATCAGTTGTTGAAAAATGCCCTATCCCTTCCCGTTTTGCTCTTTTGGGTACTGATGTATTTTCTTTACATGTTTTTGAGAAGAAGACAAATGCGCTACCTTTGTGGAGGCTCTTTAATAGATTCTGGAGCTTTGGGAGAGGTGTAATTGGTCCACGAGGGACATAAAGCAAACATCTTTCAACTGGTTAACACAATGGCCCGGTCATCAGGATTCAGGGAAGGAACTCTCCAATTTTAGGTTCCAGGGGGACAAATAAGAAAAGCCACGTCTGTTCGGAGCGGGGCTGAGCTGCCCGGTCCCTGCCACAGGCGAGGCGCTTAATAAGCCACCCGGAGCAGAAAGGAAGTGACACATTTAGAGAAAGTAGTGTGAAGCGAGCGGCTTTTGAAGCAAAAGGTGAACAAAGGCTGCAATTATACCGCCTCCTCAATGCTGTTTACTGCTAAAGCCCGTGCCTGGGAGAGAGAGAGAGAGAGAGAGAGAGAGTGACTAGAGGCACTTCATTAAACGCAGATGTACAAAACGCAACAATGACGATTGTTTTTTCCGTTGACAGCTACCTTTATCTTACGATGACATGCATCTTTGAGACTTGGCCTTAATGGACGCCTCCTGTGTGGGCTCGGAATAAAGCGCAACAACGGGAACATTTTCAACCGTAAACAGCATTCATAAAGGCCGTGTAATTCGTGTTATCTAACCTACTGGGCAGCTGACTTTGGATCGTGAATATGAACAAATTTGAGTGACAGCTGATTGCTGGCGTGAACACAAAACGTAAACATGAAACTATCTTGAGCCCGGTGCTGAGAAAATTGAAAGAGGCGACTGAGCTGTAACATTTTTTTTTTTTGTTTGTTTTTTTGGATGTATAGCGTTTTTTTCGGAATGAAATCCTTCCAATCTCTCCCGGAGCTAGGGAACGACACTGCCAAGACTGTAATCTGTGGGATGTGATGGAGAGGCGAGAGGCTCTTTTCTGCAGCCTCCGGTTTTTATTCCCGGAATAGAATCTGGGTTCTTTTTTTTTTCTCCCGTCTCGATTTGTCAGACCGTGTTCGCAGATCTACATAAGACACGCCAAAGATGAAAAGATGCAAATTTTGTTTTAGGGTGGATTTTTTTTTACTACTAAGTTACTTTATGTCTGCCTGGTTTTGGAGTATGCAAACTACTACCAGCGAGGAGGCAAGGAATGCACAAGCGTGGTCATCCACCGCTCTCCACACACACTCATCGACACTCCTCCTCCACACAATCACTACTGGTATTTCAGATGGTGCCTCGCTCTGTTCTCCCCCTCCCTCTGTGACGATAAAGTAGATCGTTCTCTCCACTGGTTGATTACCAGTAGATCCCCGGCGACAGATCAGAGCGGGTACTGATGCTGCACTGAGGGTGCTGTGAAGGGTAATTGATGCAAAACGGTATCAGTTGGCAGGAAAATAAAAAAATTAAAAAAAAAGGCCGTGGTGCTGACACGTTCTATCCCAGCAAGACAGAAAGGCCTGGCTGGATTTTTTGAGATAATTACTGATTCAGTGATACAATATCACACTCCCAAATCTTCACTCAAGAGGGAATTGCATCACCCTTGTTATCTCCTTATATATTTTACAGGAACCATGCGAGTGAGGAAAAAAATAACAGTTTAGCTGCCCTCTATACCCCTTATTAAGTTTGACACAAAAAAAAAAAAAAAAAAAGAAAATCGCCCACTGCTCATTTCCCCCGTCCGTCCCAAGCGTCATACCAAAAACAAACAAAACACAGAATCTGACCGGCAGCACATATTGCTTCAGCCCTCCAAACTGAGGCGACTATCATCTTTAAAAAGAAAAGTTCTTGATTCATACTGACGTGTCCAAGTTCATAAATATAGCTGGACTTTCGAGCTCTTCGCGCCTCGCTCTTTTTTAAGTCCCCTTGACGTTTTTGGTGTGGGGCCTGTGCGCCAGGCTGGCGTAGTAGGCGCACTGGGAGGGGTCGCATTGGCCGGGAGGGCCCGGGGGCCCCGGCTGACCGTGGGGGCCCGGGTTCCCTGGCTCCCCCTGGACTCCGGCCTGTCCCGGGCTGCCGTCTTTACCGTAGCCGGGCAGACCGGCTGGACCTGCGGGACACACGGGAGCGGGTTAAGATGCAGGCAGGTGAGGAAGCCGGTGAGAAGGAACACGGCAGTAAGAGACGGGACGTTACCTATAGGACCGGTGGGGCCTTGCTCTCCTCTGTCGCCGACACCAGTTTCTCCCTTTTCTCCTCTTGCTCCTCTTTCACCTGGAAGGAACAGAAAAAGTATGCATAATTAAGTATTAATGACAGTCACCAACACTGCTGCATGTAATCAACCAATGTATTTATTAATCATCAACCTTGAACAACCATGAAATAAATACGTTGCAGTTGGTTCATATAAAAACGATTTACCCATGTCTCAATAGGATTAAATAATAACTCAAAAAAACAAAAAAAAAACAATAACACAATGATCCTTTGTCCTACCTTTAGGGCCCATGGGTCCCCTGAGTCCTTCTGCTCCGTTCTGTCCGGGCATACCGGGCTCTCCGGGGGAGCCGGGTCGCCCGGTACTGCCGTCTTTACCTGGAGGACCAGGAGGTCCCGGACGGCCTGCTGTGCTCTTCACATGGGCTGGCTGGACCTGAGCCATGAGGTATGCCATTTTGGCTGCACACACACACACACACACACACACAAACTGACTTAAACTTCAAACAACTCTATTGAAATCAGTGAAATAAAGCCAGATGAGCTGAATGTCTCAGTCAGAGTCAGGAGAGCTGCAGCCTCACCATCTAATTGTTTGGCCAGCTCCTCCTGGATGAGCCGTCGCATCTGTTCCAGTGATACTGACTCTCCCTGCGGTAACGGAGATGCAAATGTTTCATTCAATTATTAAAACCTAAATCACAGTCGACCGTGCGTGTCGACGTGGTTTCAGAATGTGAATAGGTGTAATGATGCCGTAGTCATGTTTTCACCCTTGGGCCTGGGAGACCGGGGTTTCCGGAGGACCCCTGCGGCCCGCTGGGTCCCGGTTCTCCCGGCGGTCCCGACATGCCCATCATCCCCGTGTGTCCCTTTCTGCCCGGCGGCCCGGGGTTTCCGGGCATACCCGGATCTCCCGTAGGGCCTTTGTCTCCCTTCACACCTGTGTCGCCCTTGATTAGATGACAGCGTTAGTAAACGGTCGGCAAATTGCGGCAGCTTCGAAGTGACCGTGACGGATTGTGGGACGGCGAGGGAAGCCGTCAGGGAAGCGCGGCGTCTTCCCCGTGTACTCACCCTGTCTCCTTTGATTCCACGGTCACCCACTCTGCCTGGCATCCCCTGCAACACAGACCACACACCGGCTGTGAGCGAGAAATCCACTTAAACACACGACTCCTTCGCTCATCGACGCTGATGGGAAGTGCTTACCTGTTTTCCCTCGGGGCCGATAGGACCAGGTGGACCCTGGATATAGAGACACAGGTTAACATTAGCTCCAGCTGCTCATGTTGGCACTATGTTTGTGCTGTTAACATTTTAATCAAAAAGAAGAAAAATCCACCACTTACTGCAGGGCCTTTAGGCCCGCTAAAGCCTGGTAATCCCGGGTTGCCGGCCTCTCCCTTGGCTCCCATCAGGCCCTGTGTTACAGTGGAGACAGGGCTGCGGGTCACATGGCGCGCACGTGGCGTACTGTACTTGAATTCTCAAAGCCGCGCTCGTTACCGAGGATTCGGCGAGATTAACATTTAGCCGGAGTTCTTATCGGCATGCGGCATCGCCCGGGATATAAAAAAAAAAATCTCATAAAAGAATCTTGCGGCGGGACGTGCCAGCTGTAACAGATTAATATTCATATTTACAAGCGACACGTGGGTCGGGTGACGAGCTGCCTGGGCCAGCCGCAAAGTGCAGGAATTTCCTAATGTTCCTAATTGAGCGGATGCTTCTCTGCACATGTATGCTGCCTTCTCAACTTAGGAGTCACTATCCTGCTTATCCTCGGATACTATTTTCTATCCTCGCTCCACCCGCTCCTCCCTCCTCTCTCTCTGTGGTGGATTTTGCCACTTGACATCTGACAGCATCTGAGGCTCCTTCTCCTAATTATCTTCACCCTCCATCCAAATTCACTCTCTGCCTCTGAATCTGGTTTCACATCTCTCCTGAATATTGTTTCTGCGAGCAGGAACTGTCTCCTGAACCCTTCTCCCTCCTCCCTCCTCCCTCCTCCCTCCTCCCTCCTCCCTCCTGTCTCCAGGCTGTTCTTGGTGATCTGCTCCCTCTGCTGACTGCTATCATCATCTCCTCTCTGATATCCCGCCGCAGATCATCTGCCCTCCAGTTCGCTACAGTTACTCCTCTTCCCAGGAAACCAAGCCTCAGCCCGCAGACCAGTATACAGCTCCTTCTGTTTCCAATGCACAGGTATAACTCAGGTGTGTTTGCTCATTTTAACCAAAATAATATTAACCAAGTTTCATCAACCAAATTCCTGGAAATCATGAAACCATGACGTTCTGCTCATAAATTTATATATCAACAATTTGAAATAAAGGCCTGTAATGTTATTTTTTCCTCACTAACGCACACACCTCTCTGTCTTCATCCATCGCTCTTTCTCTGTTTGAACACATACACACAAACACACACTCACAAACCCAATGACATCCCTATCTTTATCTGCTATTTATTTCCTTTACATGTTTTTTTATGCATTTTATTTTTTCTGCACCATTCTCCTCCGTATTGACTTTTGATGCCATTCGGGGCACTGTCGTCTAGATTTGCACTTTGTAGATATGAACTTTCTTTTTTGGGGTGACATGCTTTTAGAACCCCCACAGAGATTCTTTGTCTCATCTACACAGTGTGTATCTCTTCTCTGTTTTTCCAAAGTATTATTTATGTCATTTAAAATTGACAGTGAATACCTCATCTCGCTTGTTCTCCATATCCTGCCTATGCATTTTGACAAGTATGTTACTACTGAAGCTGTTTGATTTGTGTGTGCTCCCTGGCTGGATCTGCTGGCTGGATGAAAGTTTGTTTCCCTTTCCATAGTTGATTGGAGAAGCGTCACATTTACTCTGTCATCACATCCCACAAGTTTTGTCATTGCTACTTTTCAACCAGTTCCTATGAACTTCTCTTTTCCCTCCTCACACACTCAGCTTGAGTTGCACATCATGGCTTGTCTGGCTGACGTCTCTGAGTCAAGTTGAGCCTTGACAAGCCTGAGCTGCTCTTCTTCGCTGGTACATCTTGCCCTGTGTAAGACCTCCCTGTCTCCACTGACAACACCACAGTCACGCCTAGCCAGAAGACCTCTCTGCTCAGGTATTTGTCCAAGCTTTCGTCATCTCTCGTCTGGACCGCTGCTACTCCCTCCTGGCTGGGTTTTGCGAAGCGCACTCTTCACGGCCTACAACTCATCCTCATCTTCAAACTCCCTCATGTCACCCTACTCGTATCAATTTCAGAACCTTTATGCTGGCACGCTAGCCTGCTAGGAGAACTACAGCTCCATCCCTCCAGGCCGTGGTCCAGCCCTCCCCTCCAGCCTGTTCTCTGATACTACTGCAGCAGCCTGGACAACTCTTTGCCGTCCTTGCTCACCCCTGGGCGATGTGACCTTGCCACCCCAGTCACTCCGATATTCCACTGTAACCTGAAAGCTCACCTCTCTCAATAAATACTTCACGTCCTGGTCTCACCTTGAATCACATCCCCCTCTACCATATGTGCCTGCTCTACTCGCTCTGAAAATGTTCCTGTCTTGTTTTTTTTAAAAGTGTTTCTACTTTTTTCCCCCTTGCCTCTTATTTATTCACCTAGTACGTCTCTACCAAACATGATCATTCCTCGGAGCAAAAGGAATACTTGTCATATTTATTATCAGTGTGCTGTGGCTCTGACCTTTGCAGTCCTTTCTATTGTTTGGTTGCGATGTTAGTGGTTCTACTATCGCACTGGATAACACTGTCAGCTACACGGCTAAACTGCAAATGTAAATTCTGTATGCATTAGAAACAGTGCATAACTCACTGGGCTTCCAGAGGTGCCTGGTTTTCCTGATGGCCCTGGTTCACCTGGTTTGCCCTGAGAGAGAGAGAGAGAGAGAGAGGAGAGAGAGCGAGAGAAAGAGAGAGTGAGAGATGCCCTCATGTACACGGAATGAGAGAATAGATGGGGAAGGACAGGGAAAGAAATTCAATAGGACATGAGTGCCACTTTATGTCCATGTCTATCTGTCTGCTTGACATTGCGCTGTGTCTGTCTCCTCTTTTGTAATGAGTGTCAGGCTGAGGTCTGTCAGTGATTGGCAATGACTCACCGACTCCCCTCTTGGACCGCTAAGTCCCTCTGGACCAGGAGGTCCCATAGTGCCCTACAAAAACAAATGCAACACCAGACATCGTTATCACATCTTTTACATGTTGATCATTGCAAACACACTGTGTCTGTGGTTGAACGTACTTCCTTCCCAGGTTTGCCCTCACGCCCAGGCAATCCAGGCTTTCCATCTTCTCCCTGTTTGGCACATGAGGAAGAAAAAAGGGACAAAAGGGGAGAAACAACTTCAATAAACTTCAAGGATGACTGATAAATTCATATCTAACTTGGGCTGTTTAGATGTAAGTCACAGAGTCAACAGCTGTGGTGAGCAACAAATCATTTGACACCACAGTGGCATGGTCCCCAAGACAAAAGCAAGACTCTTCACTCCTCTACGCACTATGAAACTTTATGGTGTGGTAGAAGCCATTTTCTTTATTGAGCAGTATGTAATTAAACAAAGCAAAAGTTGCATTATTGTAAAAATGTAAATATAAATCTTCACACCTTAGGTGCAATTTTTATCTTTTAAAACCCTCTTCATATGCAAATGAGTTTCTGTGACATCACTCAACTAGAAAACTTACTTCTGGGTTCCTTCTTTGTTAGTTTACATGGACTGCTGCGATACAGTAATGTATATAGTGATATATACAGCTAAATCTTTTCATGACTATAAGAAAACAAAAACTCTGGCATTTTATAATATAGCGTATTGGTGTATAAGCAGTGCTTCTGTGTATTAAATGTTATAGTTATATTTGCTAATGGTTCAGTTGCTAACATTAGCTCTCTGGCCAAGTAGCCAACGATGAAGGCAGCTGATCTGCTGGACTTGTCATTGCATAAATCAAATTGACTCCATGAAGAATAGTGAATATAATTTCAGTGTGATTGACAGTCAGTGGCACTAATTCTAAGCAGAACTGGGCGAGTGTCTGTGTCTGGGGGGAGATTTTGCGAAGAAAGGCTTCACAGTGACTCTAATAAGTTGTCTGCTGTCAGGGTGGCGGAGCGGGCTGCGGGGCTGAGAGGCTGCCCGGCTCATTGTGGCTCAGTCGGAGCCGTCCGTAATGAGCCGTGCTATTGGTCACGGGGCTGTGGCGGACACCTTTCCTGGGGGTGTGTGCCGAACGAGAGACAAAGCAGCAGGTGCGGCGCTTCTCGCGGAGTAGGTGTGTGGAGGAAAAAAAAAAGTGCGAGTGTCAGACGTTTCGTGGCGGGGCGGTTTCATCCGGACATCGCAATGCGGCGTGTCAAACGCTGAGTAGGCCCGTGTGCTATTTCCTGCACTCCTGGATTGAATAATTAGTTCCAGGTACGGCTGTTTAGGGCAGGGGGGGGTATCTTTAGAAATGCATAATCGGATGCTTTTCATGGGTGAAAAGCATCAGATGAGTGAACGTTTATTGTTTTTCCAAAGCTGTATTTAGAATAAGTAGGTGATTTTCAAATCCAAGAATGTCGATGCTTGTGTCCTTGTGGAGAACGTTCTTAAGCTGTCATCAAGAATAAGAACAGAGAGCATCTTTACAGTTTGAGATGAGTGCTTGGTGTCACACAGGCAATTAAGACACACAGCTGTTCTTTTTCCCAACTGTTTCTTCCAGCTCTACAGACTGTAGTGCTGTTTGGACATGATGTGTCATTCTTTCACTGAATCTCGGGGCTTTCTGTTCATTTCCATCAGCCAAGTCACCACCCCATTCATCCTCGGCTGGCAAGTAAACTTCCAGGATCTTTATCCGTCGTCTGTCCTTAGCGTTCTTTACTTTGGAATTGTACTTCGGCTGTTAAGATATTATCGTGTCATGGAGGATACAAGAATACAGTAAAAGGCATACTGACAGACAAAATGTCTTCTCTGAAACGGGCCAAGCACAACACAGTTCGGTTGTTAGAAAGCTGACTTTACTGGAGTCATCCAGGCAAGCACCACTGTAGGCGGAGCCTACAGTGGTGCTTGCCAATCAGAGCAGTGGCTCTTTCTGGTTGCTAGAAACGCCCTCAAAATGGCCGGTAACACTAGGGAATAAATGACTAAAAATATTTCTAAATTATTTTCACTTCACAGGTGTCACAGGTGTACTCAAACACTCAAATATCTTCCCCTTATTACACTGACCTTAGATCCTTGGGATCCAGGTTCTCCTCTGTGGCCCTTAAAGCCCTGTATGGAAAGATAAAAAGCAGTAAATCACCCTCAATCATTTGCACTGGCAACTCTTCCTATCAAATCAGTTTAGCTGTGGTTATGTACCGGCAGTCCTCTGAGCCCAGGGTTGCCTGGCGGTCCAGGTTCTCCCTGCTTGCCCTGAAATCACGAAGAGAGATAGGAATGCTTGGTATCATGTCAAAGCACATAATACTATCCCATCCATCTAAAAACAGACAATGCTAGATTGTGGTCAAGCTTTATGAATTCTCTTTGTATCGCTGACAAGGCAAGACATCATCATCTACTTACAGGTTCTCCCGTTTCACCTGGTCGGCCATCTTTTCCCATTTTCCCAGACTGACCCTGCAGGGAAATGGAATTTATCACTTAGCATCTGCAGTAGAATAGACCTACAGTAGTACTTTTCCACCCAAGTCAATCCAAAATGATTACAGTGCTGCAGGAACCGTATCTATTTCCATAATACTGTGCATCAAATCAATTGTTCTTACCATCAAGCCAGGAAGACCCGGTGGTCCCTGGATTCCTTTGAGACCCTCTTTGCCCTAGTAAAAACAGACAAACAAACACAAACAGGTCACCATCGCCAGAGAAAAAGAAATGATTAATGGCCACTATTACCACTGGCTGGGTGACCTACATGCTGGAGGGAGGAGGTTTGTACAATAATGACACATGGGTAATAAGTTCTCTAAGGGTAAAGTACATGGAGTGTAGCCTGACCTTTTCTCCAGGGGCTCCTGGGGGACCGACGGGGCCGGGCTGTCCATCGTTACCCTGAAGAGGGAAAAAAGGGTGTTGGCGGGGGTCAACTGTATTCAAGTATCATTTCATTTCAAGTGCATATGCTGTAAAGGATAGAGAAAATGTGCATGGGTGTACACAGAATACGCCCGATATAGGAACTTACGGCTGCACCCATTAGGCCGGGAGGTCCTGGGTGGCCGGGGGGTCCCGGGTGTCCCTGTCAACACACAAAAAAGGGATGAAATTATGACATTCTGTGGCTCAGTATCATCATGTACTTACAGCATTGAAATGAACTTAATCGTTGAAAGAGTTTCTTGAAAGAGAGAGAGAGAGAGACAGAGAGAGAGAGAGAGAAAGAGAGAGAGAGAGAGAGAGTAAAAGGAACAAAAGCAATAGGAAAAGGTAAGACTAGTGAGTCATAAATAACAGTCATACCTTGTCTCCTTTGTCTCCAGGGGCTCCAGCAGGTCCTCGATCGCCTTTCACACCCTACAAAAGAAAAAAAAGAATAAAGCTTATATAGAGAGTTTCATTCGAAGATGAGACATCAACCATTAGAAAGATTTTACCTTGACTGTCACAAAATGAAAATTAAACTTCAAAAATCTTCAGAATATTGTGAAGGAAGAGGATGTAGTTGTGTCTTTCTGAAATATGAGGATGTGATAACATTTTTTGAAATGAAACTTTACCCTTCCATCTGTCTTCATGAAAAAAAGAGAAAGACAGAAAAAAGGATTTTGGTACAGTGGCCACTAATTGGCGTTGGGGTCATGGGAGCGGTTAAGTGCGCGGCGTGGGACTTGCCTTGCCTCCGTCGGCTCCAGGGGGCCCCGGAGGTCCGGCCGCTCCCGGCTGGCCCTGTAATGACACAGCGGCCCATCAGTCTCTGTCCAGGCAAGACAATCGAGAGCAGCGTCACCGGGTCCTAATCGCTCAGCTCTGCCCCCGGAGGAGGCCGGCCTGATGCTGCACACAGCCTCTCTGTCCATCACACCCACTGACTGATGAGAGCACTGCTGCAGCTACTGGCTCACACCTCACCTAGGTACTAACCCAATACTCCAGACGCATGCTTTATAGTACTACTTCAAAGTTATCATAGGAGACTTTACATTGCAGGAGATGTGACGCTATCAACCGATGATAAGGGAATATTAATGACTTTGTCGTACTTGGTAGCCATCTTGACCGTTTTTCCCCGCTGGTCCAGGGTGCCCTTTGTCCCCCGGGGCTCCTGGGAGACCGGGTGGTCCGATTGGGCCGGCGGGGCAGTCTGAGCACACGTCCTAAAAGATGGCAGCAAAAAAAAGAAAAAAAAAAAGAAAAAAAAAATGATATTGGTGATAAGGTAATCGGTCTCAGATCTCAACATCTGTCATTTTTTCATTGAAGTGGAAGGAGTGGAGGAGTTCCTTACCTTGAGATTGAGCTGGGAGAGGTCTGCTGCCTTTCCCTGGGAAATAATGAATGAATGAATAAATGAATGAAGAAGCGAGACAGAGCGATAGAGAGAGCGATATTAGGGGTTGCTTTTTCAGTAGCTCAATGCCATGATTAGGGGTTCGATTCCCTCTGGGGCCACCCACGCTAAAAATGTAGTGTATCCAAAAAAATAAAAGACAAAGTACAAAAGACAAAAAGCCTAGCAGTTGGCAGAAGGCAACAGAAAACACAGTAACAACAGTAATCTTGAAAGAGACAGTGAAATAGCACAAGCTGGACCGAGTCACATAAGGACATGGAGACAGCAAATAGCATAACAAGTAACACCATCAACAAAACACCACTAAGTTGCATCGTATGATATGATAGAGGTGTGAGTGTTGATGCATACTTTATGGAGCTAATTTGTCTCTTTTGCATTATACAGTATTTCACGTCTTGTTTAGTCACTGTACCAAGTGTGTAATTTGTCTAGTTTAGATATATGTCTCTGCATCAATTACACAAATTACTGTTTATTATTTATTGAGCTTGGAGAAAAAAGTAATTAGACTTTCTCCATCATACTGTAACAGAACCTACACTATACCATATAGCAGCACATATAGATAGATGTTTTTTCCCCCAGCCCATGTCACTACTTACAGGCTCTCCTTGTGATCCCTTCTCTCCCGGCCTTCCTGGCAAGCCCTGCATTCGGGACAAAAGCAAGGTGTGACTTTTTGTGTCTATTATTCGCCGATTAAGTTTCTTTATTTAACAGAACTTGTTGTGTTTGTAACCTTAAGTGATATTCTGAGAAAGGCACGGAAAGTTGAAAGTTACAGACGCATGACAAATGTAGCCGAGGAGAGTGATTCAAGTGTTAAAATAATATTTATTTGGGGACTTACATTGTGTCCAGCAGGGCCTTGAGGACCAGCGACTCCCGGTGGGCCCCTCATGCCCTAAAACCCAAGTGAAGACATATTAGAGAGATATATGATAGACATATAGAGGTGTTAAATGTTTATCTTCAGGAGAAATGTTTACCGCAGGTCCAGGTTCCCCGTTATTCCCTGCAGGTCCCTGTGAAACACAAACACTGGAAATTTAGACGCACAAAGAGCAATACAAAGATAATTTAACACTCTTGGGCGTTTCGTGTTCATACCGCAGGTCCCACTTTGCCTTCTCCTGGCGAACCCCTGTTCCCTGGCAACCCCTGTTGGCCTTGTGACCCTGGCTGGCCCTGGGAAGACAAAAAAAAGAGAAAAAGTTTACTTCACCATCCTGGGCCTTAGATAATGTCAGCTCAGTCATAATGTTTGGCTAAGAGTCTTGCTGTTACTGTCACATTCTGCGGTGGCTGCTGATCCCAGAAATACCACTCTGTTTTTAATCTGTAATGAAAAAAATCCAATCTGCAGTTGACATTTTGGTACTCAGAAGAGAGAACGTATAGGTGATGAGGGTGAGCGATTTAACACCATAAATCCAGCAAATGCCCCTGTCCAGCCTCTCCCATCCTATGCCCTCAATATCAAGCTCTTCACAGCAAAGAGCTGGTTATAATCAGTGTGATGGTGCAGTGGACACAGAAATTGCTTTTGCCGCTTTCAACAAAAATGAATTGTTTTTTTCATCCGAGCCAGAAAAAAAAAAGGTGTTTTTCTCACCGACAAAAGAGCACCTGTGCATGATAAAAAAAAGAGAACACCTTGGGCAGCCTACAAAAGCTCACACACACACACATACATACATACATACACACATACTTTCTCGCAAACTTATAAAATTATATTACCTTTGGCCCTGGAGGTCCTTGAATTCCCTGTGGTCCAGGTTCTCCCTGTAATGTTACAAATGACATCAATCAAATCGCCTGGCATTCAAACACCGGAATTAAGCCTCTTTGGAATAAATCAATTACACTTGAAAGTTTGTATGAGTCGCTATTCTTCGTTCACATAATTGCAGCGAAGCCTCGGGGCCGCACCTGGCAGCAGTAAAAAAAAAAAAAAAAAAAAAAAAAAACACACAACTGCTGCGAGTCCAATCTGTTGTGCTCGTGTGTTGGTTTAATGTGATATGTCTTAATAATGTTTTTCCTGTTTGTTCCTGCCCCGTCAGCAGGTTGACCACATGTCTGGGGTGAAAAATGATGAAGGGACGTGTTGAGCTGCGGCGCCGTAATGTGCCGACTCAGGTAAAATCCTTGGCATGGCTGCACTTTGGCTCACAGCGTTCCCATAGAGGCAGTCGTATGGCGATGCGGTTCAACATGCATTAAGGGGGAGGGCGGATGAATAGAGGGATACAATGCAGAAAACAAGAGGCACGCTTTAGGGTCCTACATCTTGATCTTAAGTCCAGTGATGTAATGGTAAATAAAAAGGAGGGTTAACTTGGTGGGAAAACACCCACCAATATCAACAGAAATCAATCATATTTTTGGAAAAGCATCAATTTCTGCTATTTTTCCTCTAAAAAGCCCTGTTCTCATATAGTTTACATCAGTTTGATACAACTTACTATGATGTACATTATGAGTTCAGGTCATAAAGATTTATGCGAGCCTAAAAAGTTGGGCAAACACTATTCTGCAAGTCTGGAATATGACAAAAATATACTGAGATAGACTGTGATAGGAAAAAGATATCTGTGTCTTACGCTTTGTCCGTCTTTCCCCTTCCCTGGCGGTCCAGGGGGTCCAGTCAAACCAGGCTCTCCGGATGGGCCCGGGGGACCCGCTTGGCCCGCTTTACCTGAATCGCCCTAAAGCAAATGGCAGCGATAATGTTACAAGTGGTACATCAGCAGGTGCCGGAGAAACTCATTCATGCAAAAGTCTGCTGATCAGAATTCTAAATAGTGTGCGGCTTCTACTGTGCATGCTAAATTTTAGGCTAGTCACTTCGCCCTATGTTATCTTTAATACTTTTTGTGAACAAGTGATGGGAAATGCACACCAATGAAATACACACACTGGCTCGTTGCATCAGGTCCAGTGTGTTGGTAAACTGTCTTCAGCCTCTCTATCTTAATTCAGGTGAATTTAAAGTAATGGATACTGGGAGAAGAGCCAGGAACAAACCTGATTTAACATATTACACATTCACAAAGTGTCCCTACCTTGTGGAAAAAGTAAAAGAAAACAAAAAATGAAAAAGGAAAATCACAAAGGGATGAGATGGAATAGCACGTGTTCTGAAATGCTATTCTGAAACTGCTACCCACTGCCGTAGGACTGACATGAATTCAAGGACGTTCTCTGCTGAAACAATAATGGAGGACATGCAAGGTCGCTCACTTCCATTCTCTGCAGTCTTATTTTCTCTCTCACTCAGCGCTGCCAAAAACCATATCGAACATAGTCGGAAAACTTTTAAATCCGCATTTAGCCAAACATACCCGTAAGTGAAAAAAAACAACCCAAAACAAGTAACTGACCTTGTCTCCTCTCTGTCCAGCTGGACCAGGAGGCCCAATGATTCCAGGGATGCCCTATATAAGACAGGGAGACTTTAGTTCACAAAGGAGTTGCAATAATGTTAGTTACGTACTGAAATTATTTGTTCCCTTACAAAAAAGTCACATGTGAAAACCCACATGTGAATTCAAACACATGTGCTTTTTGATTTTTATATAAAAAACGTGACATTTTCCATTTCCCATGTGAAAATGACATTTTCACCGGTGAGTTGTCTCTTTGGAAGGTTTCACATGTGAAACAAATATTGTCATGTCAAGTGAAGATGAAAAAAAAAAAAGGTTCACATGTGGAAAAAAACACTCTTTTCACTTGTAAATTGAAATATGTAAAAACTGTCATGTGATGTCAGAATACAACGAAAATAATTGTTCACATATGAAAACCGACGTGTCCAAAAAGCACACATGCTTTGAATTGAAACATGTGGGGTTTCACATGTGACTTTTTTTACTGTATTACACATTACAGTACTCTCCATATTCCAGAGCTGCTCTGCTTGAGATACTCCATAGACATCATGCTTGTACAGTAGATAGTCACATGACATACATGCAGCCATGATCATCTTTTCTACACAAAAGACCTACCACATTGCCCGGTAATCCGCGAGGACCTTGAGGACCGGTTAATCCAGGTGGGCCCTGGGAGAAACACACCAGTCATTACAGTACAGCACATCCTGCCATTTGGTGTTCAAAGGTGACACAAATTAAATCAGACCACTCACAGGGTCTCCAACACGTCCCGTCTCTCCTGTGGGTCCGGTGTCACCTTTTGGACCCTGGTTGGAACAGAAAAACAAAGGCAAATCAGAAATAATCCATTTAAAATTGCTGTACAGGACATAAACTTATAGTATTGTGACTGAGAAGTGAAGGATCAGTAGTGTCTCACCTGTGGTCCAGGCAGTCCCTTAAAGCCTTGTTCACCAGGTAATCCTCTTTGACCCTTCAGAGAACACACACAAGTTAGTTATAGTGCAAGGAACTGTCAGTAAGTTAGTTCTCTAAGTGTAGACCTGTATGTCAAAATCTATTCTGAGATCTATTCTTGGCATATTCTTGTCAAAGTTATTATTTCACTCTGAAATTTCTGTCTAGTCCTGGAAGTACTGTCAAAAGGAGTTTTTTATTTTCAAAATAATAGCAGTAATTAGGTGGTGAGATCATTCCAGATGATGAAGATAGAAAACTAATGAAGGTTGTACATAATAACAATATCCATGTATGAATAATTGATGTGATGGTCTGTGACAAAATAATTAACAGAGCGCCCCTTAACTCCATAGGGTGCTTTTAGACACTCACAGGCAGAGAGAAGGAAATTGCGAAGGAAAGTCATCAGCTACGGCGACAATTCATTTGGCAAGATTTCCAAGTGTGTGTGTGTGTGTGTGTGTGTGTGTGTGTGTGTGTGTGTGTGTGTGTGTGTGTGTGTGTGTGTGTGTGTGTGTGTGTGTGTGTAGTGATAGCTAATATTAGTAGAGAAATTTCTGTTGATGCATGTTTGGCTCTTGCTCGTTTGACTATTGCCATACTGAATCTCTACTGACATCTAGTGGATGCTTTTGCATATCACCAAATGTACCTTGAATATTTTAAAGTGAAGCAAAACATACAAGACTGCAATGACAACAAAAAAAAAGAAAAGAAAAAAAAGTCACCATCTCTCCTGGTTTCCCTTGGTCTCCTTTCTCTCCCTTCTCTCCAGGTTTCCCCTTGAGAGGAAAGCAAACAATGCAATTATATAATAGATAATAATAGAGTATATTTCAAAAGTAGGTATACAGTTTTAATAATAATCATTATGAAAAACAAAAACTTTATAAGTTGAGTCATATTTAACGTATTTAGTCATTTTAACAAAATGAGAATAGTCCGTACATAATACCTGTACCTGGAAAAAGGAAAATATTTTAGAATCCAGTGAGTATTAACAATGTTTATAAAACTCCTTTTGAAACTATCTGTAAGGTATAAGTCATTGATGTATTTCATTGACCAGGTAATATAGATAACTGCCGTGTTTCAAGGCCAATCCACTGACTTGGGTAAAAAAAAAACAGCCCCAAAATAAATAAATAAAAATAAAAGCCATTTTCGTATCTTGTCATGACAGAGTTTGGCCTGCTGACTAAAAGATGTCAACTACTCACGGGTTCACCAGGCTCGGGGATGACATTGGCCACCTATGAGGCAAAAACAGACAGCAGATAATCATTTATCATGCCTCCACAGATATTACGTAGAGGCTGTTGCTATGTAAACACAGTGAAGTGAGTTATATGTCTTCCTGTATGTGTGTATATAAGGCAGCCACTACTGTACAGTATGCTAATTTGCGCCGTAGAAAAAGACTTTACTCACGTTTCCTGGAATACCAGGCAGTCCCCTGGCTCCCTCTTCACCCTGAGGCAAGAGACAGTGTATTATCATTGTCTGCATACTAATTACCTTATTACAGTGAATACTGCAGGGTGACCATTACTGTGACAGAGGAGGATGACTCCGTAACTAACGCGCTGTGATACACAACAAGGATTCAGCAATTCTTTCAGAGCATGCTCGGCAATTAATTTCACCGTAAAATGTTGTAAAGGCAGAGTTTTCGACAGGGTTTTCCAATGTTGTTTCTTTCTTACCTTGTCGCCCTTTTCACCTTTGGGCCCAAGTGGTCCATCTTGTCCTCTTTCTCCCTGTGAGGGTGCAGCCAAAATCGAAATTGAAGAATAGAAACATATTTCTGCAGACCATATTATTACATTAACACAGTCAGAGAGAAGCCTTTTCTCCAGAGCAGTGGTTCTCAAATAGGATAGGGGTCCTTAAGGGGGGTTTCAGGAGGTTCACCAGCAAAATGAGGAATAGTTAATTTAATTTACTAGAAATGATCGCAATTAGAGAATGTATAAGAATGACTATTTAGACCTTTACACAATTCAATACTAAATCCACAACAACAAAAGCCTCTCCATATGGTTCCCTAGGTCAAAATGGGTTTCGGTGACATGAAAACATTTGAACACCCCTGCTCCGGAGCATCAGCAGTGATGATAAAGTGCAGCGGTGAACATATAGAACCAAACCCACCGGAACGCCTCTGTCTCCTCTTGGTCCATCAGCACCTGGCTGTCCAGGTAAACCACCTTCTCCCTGTCACAAATACACACATGATATGATGAAATATGAGATCCTTTTTTCTTAAGAAATGCCAAAACCAAATAAAACGCAACAGCTGTGAACTTACTCTCTCCCCTGGAGGTCCTCTTGGTCCCGGAGGTCCGTCCTCGCCCTAAGGAGAAGACACATTGAAATGTCAAATTTGCATTAGGAAAATACACATGCTCTCTCATATTCTGCATAGATCCATGAACCTTCAGTAGTGTCCAGTGTGTTTCGGGACAAGATTAAGTCGCAGTACCTTAGGTCCAGGCTTGCCAGGAAAACCATCTGTTCCACGCTCTCCTCTAGGCCCCTTCAGACACACAAGATTTCTATTAGATGCCATACTTTCTAAACCTGTATTTACCAGCCAAGATGAGCAAGAACACGCTCTTTTCTAGTAATGGCCAGGGGGAAATAAATAGATGGAAGGGTAGGAAGGGCTATACACATACACACAGGGATGTAGTGGAGGGTAAACCCACCTAACCTCAGTTTACCCACTTTTTCATTTGTAGAATAGAGTTTAACCACCTTTTTAGGCTGACATGAATGTTTACTATGTAAAGTAAAAGTACACATCATTGTAAACGGTGTCAAATGAATGAAAAAGAGCATAAATTAATGCTTCTCTGAAAATATTACTAATTTTTGCTTATATTGGTGGGTGTCTGCTTTATGATATATTTTATTTATCACTACATCACTGCACATACAGACAAACATGAGAGTTGCCCAGTGGAATTAATGTTTCACTGTACCCATTATGTTTCTCTAGCATACTTTTCTACTCTTGTATTTCAAAATATATAGCATACTTTAGAAGGTGTCCACGCAGGCAGGCTTATGAGAGTCACTCAAAGTTATAGTCACTGTGAACATTAATGGCACCTTCAACACCAGTATCAGAATAGTTGTTATAAAGGCCATACTGACCATAGAGCCATCATTTCCAGGGAGACCATCCAGACCATCTTTACCAGGTAGACCCTTTGAAGAACAGTGTCAAACGGTTAACATTTGTATGACTGTGACAAAAAAAGCAATATTAACAACTAATGAGGTTTTTTATTTGAGAAGACATTATAAACTCACAGGTTTTCCTGACTCTCCAGGTTTGCCTGAAAATCCAATTTCACCAGGTAGACCCTTTGTAAGGAAGCAAAACAAAGTATGTTGACATGTTCCTCTTTCTGTAACACATGTTTATGCATTGTCAAAGCTATAAATCAGATATAGGGGGTTGTGTCCCGGTTCTTGTCACTTACAGGAGGTCCAGTGTGTCCTGGGTTTCCTGGCGGTCCGGAGGGACCCTGAGGACCCTGTCAAATACAAAATAACATAATTTAATAATAATTAATACAAAATGACAACATTTTACAATGAAATTTGTATGATTCGATTATCAACTCATACTCGAGATACACTGTCTTTATCCACCTCATTGTGTATCCATAGGATGGACTAGGGTTCAACTGATATGGGTTTTTGACAGCTGATACCAGTTTTTTCGACTGAAGCTACTGAAAGCAGGAAGTTTGTGCCAGTAATATATTTTTTATATTTGACCACTTTCTTGCCAAAAATTCAAAAACACTAGAAATATTCAGAGTTTCCCCAAGATTATATTCTTGGCAGGGTTTCAGAACCTCTGAAATTATAATAATCATACATATTCATGCATACTTGTGTGGAGTCTCATCAAAATGCCTCATAAGAATCAATTCAGGTTAAGGTCTTCCCACAGACAACCAGTGTAGTATTGATCAGTTACACAGTAAATATGTAATCAAACATATCCATCATATCAGAGGTGGACGACACTAACTGGCCAGTATCCAATTTTTTATAAAAGGTCAATATCAGCCCGGGATATATTGACAAATCAACATTTCTAAAACCAAATGCATAAAGATGGGCAGCTTCATGGATTGAAGTTGATACTCGTCCCTCAGGGCAAAGCTGGCAAAGTGCCAAATATCAACCAACATCAGCATCTGCTCTTGCCAGTTCAGAAATGCAGGGTGCATCCCATACTGCTGTAACAGGATCATAGCTGTATCTGTCGATGGAATAAACAAGGGAGTGAAGCCCAGAGGCAGCCATCTGTATGCATGTGGTCCATGAAGAAGATTAGTCTAGCTCAGCGTGTGAACCAGTACCAGCCTGCAGCCACTAGAGGGGGGTATTGTAAAATGTAAAGTTCATACAGCCTCATCTTGAGAACGGGTACATTTCCATTTTCCTGGAGGGAGCAATTTAGGAAATTAATTGATATAACCTGCTGGTTCTAACCTAGCCAGTTCATTTTCCCTCTGTGAAAATACATTGTGAAGATGCCCTTTGGAGAGCAGTAATATTTTGCTATGTGGTTCACAGCGAATATTGAGCAACCCACACAATTAAAACGGAAAATTAATTAAAATGGAAACAATTTCAGCAAAGTCAACTACGAAAATATCCAACTCATGGAAATATCACAGTAAGTGTAAGAAAGAGCATAGTCATGAACCGTACATTGCCAACAGGTCCATTTTTCAACAGATGTTTTACTTGCATAACCAAGATTTTTTTTTATTTTAAACACTATAAAATTCAAAGTGTTCTCACAGGCGGTCCAGGAAGGCCATCCACTCCAGGCAACCCACTTTCACCTTTCTTTCCCTGAAAGAAACAAAGAAACAATTTTAAATGAAAATGATTTCAAGGCATTAGATGACCAAACACCTATCCCCTAGTGGCAAGCTATTATTTTCATCCCTCTTCTTCCATATTCTTTTTTTCCTTTGTTGGTAATATGGCACAGTCCTCTGCAGCACTTGAAGACTGTCCACATTTCAACTCAGCTTGCCCTTAGCTGTCATAGCGGAGTAAAGGTGAATAGACAGGCTTCAGCAGCGGTGGCACAGATGACTGATGAGAGCTGTGCTGCAGTGGAGGTGAGAGCGGCACAATCTACAGCAATTCGGCCACACAGCCGGCTCTATCAGCGCTGGCAGCAGAGGAGACCGTCCTATTATCACAGCACTCAACCTACCGTCGCTCCCCCACCTGCACTCCCCCTGCACATCTTCAGCTGTTGGTACAATAGCCCAAAACCTACAGAAAATAGGTCAAGCTCCCCTCCCTCTGTCTGTCTGTTTTTTACCCCTCAACAGACCATGGATTCACTTGCCCCATGGGGCTGTAAAATGCTTCGGCGGGACCTCCAATGAAATTAGAAAATAAAAGGATGGCTAGGTAATGGCACTACAGAGGGGGGTATATGTTTTTCTATTCTAAACACAATTATTGTCAATGTAATCGCTTTATTCATGTTAAAAAACTGTAAATCCCTCAGTTTCCAAGACACACACACACTGGTTCAGCGGACTTTGGCTTGAATTGCATTCACAAGAGTAAGTGTGGGGGGCTTCACTAGATTTGTGAATCTTTTAGTAGAACAAATTATTTCAAACTACTGTAGTGTATTTGTTTCAATTACACACTGCTGTGTCCTGGAGCCAGCATGGAGCTAGACAGAGGAATAATATAAAGGAGGCAAGGGAGAATTGAACTAGATATTACAAATAATCATAAACATGACTGATCCATTACAAAAAGTAGTCATGAGACTACTGTATAAGCTTTAACTGCACCGATTACTGCAGATCGGAGTTTTAGTTGTATAAACATTTCTTGGAGGCAGAGCTGCTCTGGAGGCAGAAGTAATCTCATGGGTTGAGTTAGATTCTATATTCTATTTATATATTTTCATCCTTTTGGGCAATTTAATAGTCCTCATTTATGAGGGTGACGCATCTTGTAAGCCCTTCTGGGTTTCTAGTCCCATCCTGCACTACGTTTAAACATTCTTTTTTCATTTTAATAATTGTGCCAATAAATAAACTCGAACTTCAATGGACGGAGCTAAAGTTTTTCTGGTGAAACCCCAATAAAGGTGATGCATGGAGCCACGGCTGCCCCCTCAAATCAGCGTCATCTTTGGCCACATGGTTCTCTCATGGAAATCACCACGTGCATTTGCATAAAGTTACATGAACTTCAGTGTTCCCTTTCCCTGTGCGCAAGCTTGGTCAAACTGAATTGAGGAGATATGGTCACTTTGTAAATCGCATTTGGTGGGGCCCAGCTGTCAGAGTGGAGGAAGCTAATATTAAGCCTAGTACTCTTGCTACTATGTTAGCTATTTAGCCTAGCTGACCTTCCAAGTTCAAACTAGCCATACTAGCCTATAGCTATCTAGGTAAGCTAGTTAGCTAGCTGTTGACCTTCCAACATTATCATGCCATGGCCATGAATGAATAAATAAAGTCATTGCTATTTATATTTATATTTCTTATTTATATTTTATTCAAGTCCATTCAAGTTTAGCTAACTTTGTCTTTGTCAAGCAATACGATTATTTCTGACTCCAGAGCAGCTCTGCCACTGACAAATGTTTGTAGATCTAGAACCCCTATCTGCACAATTACTGTACTACTACTGTAAACTCAGGCATCTATGAGTACTTTCAACCCAGAAATACCCAGAAAAACAGTTTGAGAAAGTTAATTACACACATGGGTATTTCAATGAAGTAGCTGAATTATGCACTTATTTGAGCCTCTCTTGGTACAATACTGAACTGGTGGATTTAATGTGCAGGGCAGCCATGTTTAGAGAGACATGAAACGATCTTTTATCAAAATGAGACTCACCCTCTGGCCAAACTCTCCAGGCTCTCCAGGTAAACCTTGTTGACCAGGAGGCCCCTGGGGAATGAAATTGCCACAATCAACTGTAGTTGATACAACACACGACTGGCGTTTTCATGAACACACAGCTGCTCAGTTCTACATGCATCTGAACAGGTGGCTTTTCCACAAAAACAAAGTATAAACTTGGCCAACGCAGGCAAGAGGAAATGTCTGGGAAGGAAGCAATAAATCCTGATCCTTACAGGAGGTCCTGGAAGTCCATCGGCCCCTGGAGGCCCAGGAGGTCCAGCAGCTCCCTGAAATAGGTCAAACATGCATTGTACATAAATATGCATTATACATAATATGTATGAATGAATTATAGTATAAATAGTAGAATTATAGTATAGATTATACATTGTTTGTGTCACTGTCATCTCAAACCTATATGTAAAGCAGCTGTCATACTGTATATAAACATTGAAAATGGTATTGTTGTGTTTCTGCATCCCATACACCAGCTTACAAAATGTACAATTACTCTGCTACATTGGTCAGATAAATTAAGTACACCAAAATATAAACCTTAGTGATGTATTTAAGGGTTTTTGTGCTCATATCCACAACTGTTATTTTTCCATGCTGAGGTTGATAGTGGCATGGAAAAGCTCCTACAGTGTGTGGTAATTCACACTGTCAAGTAGTTCACCAGAAGTAGGCCTAAAAACCTTTTATCGGATTTATCTATTAATGAAACATACTTCACAAACTATTTTATTATTGAACACTCGCTCACCGTTTCTCCCTTCAAGCCCTCATGTTGAAACTAGAATTAGAAGGAAAAAATGAATTCATGTTCACATAATATCAGGTAAAGACTTTTAAGCAGTTCACATGTAGCATTTTCAAACATCAATATATCATTGTACATATATCATGATACCTTGGTATAATTACTGTGAACAAATGAGACCATAGTCTGTTGATTGTTATTGCTGGTGTTTCTCAAAATTAAGACTACATTTCCCATAAATCCTGTTGTTTCCTGTTACAAAGGGGATGTTGCTTCTTCTGTCGAAAGCTTTCTTTTGGCTTTACTGAAGAAGATTTACATTTTCAAGCGATTTTAACATTGGCTTTTCACCCCTGTGAAATCTGTTGTTGCCAGAAACTCTGAAGGCTTTAGCTCTGTCTGCGCTGGAAGAACAGCGCCCTCTTCCTGTTTTGTGCCATAAAGAAATCTCCCTTTGTGCCGTAAAGTGGTACAGCAGATTTCACGCCCAATCCAATCCAATTTACAATGTAAAATGCAGTGTAGAGGCCAGTAGAGGCTGCTATTCTTCTCTATGATGGTCTTGTTTGTTTACAGTACTTATACTCAATTATGCCTCAAAATTGTATACCTTCAATAACATATTTCTATATACATATATTTTTAAATAAATACGATATAAACCTGAGTTTCTCATGCCACTCGGCTCTAAACATGCTTGCCAGTGGCTTTCAACCTTTTGGATCTATTTTGGGTGCTTACCACATCCCCAGGTAATCCGGCAGGGCCCCTCTCCCCCTGTGAGAAGTTCACACAACAAGAAAACACAACCCCTTCATTAGCATCAAGACTCTATGGGAGTAAAGTCCCTAGGGCAATATTGTGGTAATGATATGGCAAAGACCATAGTTTCTGTGATGAAGTGTTAAAATCTGTCTTTAATGTGGGCCTAAAGGAAAGTGAGCCTTATTCTGGCTGTGGGTTGGGCACCAAGATTGGTGCGTGTGTTTGTGCGTGCACTTGTGTGTGTGTGTGTGTGTGTGTGTGTGTGTGTGTGTTGTGTGTTTGCACGTGCATATGGGTGGGGTATATGCATGCGTACGCCACTGGAACAATCGTCAAAGTCAGTAATTACAGACAGACAAATGAACTCGGCTGTATTTTTTTCGTCAGACAAATGAGTGGGCTGACTTTGATGGTAGACGGAGGAGACAGAGGAATGTCTGGAAAGTAGAGACAGTATCCTGGGAGCTGATGGTATGCCTTTGAAATGATTTATATCGCCCCACTTTAATAACATTATGCTTAAGGCAATATCCTCTTTGAATTGCTTCTAATCAAGTGCAGAGGGTGTTTTGCATACAGTACAGAAGGGGAGGCCATACCTTATCTCCTTTAAATCCACTGGCCCCGGGTGCGCCGATCATTCCCCTCAAACCCTAATCAATGGTCGACAAAAGTTGCATTAATAAAAACACGCCAAAATCGGCCACAGTTTGCTAATATTTGAAGTCTGCTTGAAACTGCAGGAGCTTGACAGAGATTCAAAACTTACATCTATCCCAGGAGTACCGGGTTTTCCGGGCAATCCATCCAAGCCTGACTGTCCCTAAAATTGGAAATAAGAGTAGAAGAAACCAGGTATAAAGTATTGTAAACTCCAAAGAACAAAATATAGTTAAAGTGATAATCCATTCATAGAAATAAATGTCCGTTTTGCAATTCTCTATTGCTGACTGATCACAATAGTGATTCAACCTATATCCAGTTCATGAAAGCTTTTCCATTTGCTGTGTTAAACACCAGATGTCTGGTAGCTCTTTCCTGGGAAAAATCCTCTGGCACAAAGGAAGTGATATGTTTCACATTTCCAGTTTGTGTGTGATAAACAGCAGAAGAACTGGGTAGTTAACATGAGCAGTGATAGCCACCATGGCTGAACAGACAAAGAACAGAGCGCCACCTACAGAAACTCAAACTGCATCAACAGAAAATCCAAGGAAAAAGACGTCAGCGTACTGGACACACTGTTTGATTGACAGGTGATCTCTGCGGTGCAGAAACACGACAGCAATGAGCGCTTAGTACTAAACACAAAAAAAAACAAGTAACCTGCCTGCGGATTACCCCTTTAAACAGATGAATAACACAAGACAGTGGGCAGTTGTCTGTCATCCAAATCACATCCACAATGTTTAAAGCACGGTCATCTTGGCAGCTAATGGTGCTGAATGTGTGGCACATGTCTGTCGAGCGTGTCTTCCAGCCTCCCAGCTAACATCGCCCTGATCCAAACCTCATCCCCAGGTGCCTCCTCTAAACCGCCACTTCCCTTTATCACTTTAACTGAGGCAAGTGCTTTTTCAGACTTCACCTACAGGAAATTGCTCACTGACTGCCTGACTGACAGCTGGAAAACTCCAGCATCAGCAGGTTTGAAGGGAGCCTCAGTGTTACGCTTGTAGAACTTGCTGCACAACTTAGGCTCAGCGGTGGAGAGGAGCCACATGGCAAACAAATCTATGTACTGTTGCTGCATTAGTGCTTAGTATGTTACACTGACAGTCTGTGAAGGTCATTTAGTCATTTTTACATCTCCCCATGATAGAAATGTAGCTCCACTGTCTCTTTTATCTTCCTATGTGCCTATGTTCCTATGTAAATCATAATCAGAAGAGCCTCTTGACATATACAGTAAGGTGCATCAACAAATCAAATATTGCCTTAGTTGGAGAGGGTTGGTGTTGCTGGGAAATAATCTATCACTGATTTATTAGCACTCTGAATTGCATTCTCATATCATGGTGATGGCAAAGGGAGGACGCTGTTAGCAGCCCAGAGGAAACTTAAGACATCAACAAAGCCTTAGTAGTCCTGAATGAGCAGCATTATAGCCAAACGCCCCCACAGGATCCCAGACAGGAAGTTTGGAGAGTGAATCAAGGAAGCCACATCTGTTTGCACCATTACGCCTCTCAGTTCTCAGTTCCTCTGAGATGTGTGGCCTCCCTCAGAGAATGAGTTAACCCTGTCTACAGGATTTGTGAACACTCTATTCCATGCTGATTCAACTCAACACGGCTGCCGGTTCAAATCCCCGGACGGACTGGGAAAACATGGGTGGGGAAAGTGATTGAGTAACACTCTCCCCTCCCTCAACAACTACCACTGACGTGGCCTTAAGCAAGGCACTAAACCCCCAACTGCTCTCCGCCCAGTAGCAGACTGATTGTACTGGGCAGCTCTCAGTGTGAAACTGTATGAATGAGAAGCAAGGTGCTTTGGAGAAGAGCAAGTGTGATCAGTCGCCTTTCGACTGTTTAAGAAAAAAAAAAAAAAACTACTATTATTTCATTCCCACAGTGAAGGAAAGGTAGATAATATTTCTTACCCTGGTTCCTGTAGTTCCTTTTTCTCCTTTGATGCCTTTTTCACCCTAAGGCAAAACACAAAAACAGCATCATGATAGTATTCACAAACAAATACAGGCCTGTCAATCAGGGCTGATCATTAAGATTTAGTGAATCTTATTCAAATTATACTCACACCAACACCACTAAGTCCAGGTGCACCAGGAAGGCCCGCATCCCCTTGGACTCCCTGTATCGTACATAAAACAACAGCCACATAACATTGGTGAGAATTTATTATAACTTGTTACTCAAATAGGAATTCACCAAAACTGTCACTGTTACTTATTCAGTAATGTGGGCCAAGTAGGAACTGCCGTGTCAGGGTTGAACCAACTTAACACTTTCAACTGACCAATAAAGAAACCTCAAAACAGAAACCGCAGCTGTCAGTGATGAGACCCCCATGGCAGAACCATGACCTTTGACCTCTGACCTCATTCTCACTCTCTGTGTTCTCTTCCCATACAAACTTCAAAAGAAGAAAGTAATCTCCTGATATACAGTTGCAAGAAAGTCTTTCTTAAATTATTCGTAATATTTTTATCAGTTAGTCTTTCAGAACATGAATCAGTCTAAATGATACAGTGTAAGCCCTGCTCTCCTTTGCTGCATTCAGGGTATGTGGGAATAACCGTTGGCACATCTTGATATTTAAAGGAATGACTTGGAAGTGTTCACACATCCCGCCAAGATGCCATGATTGAAGTTTTCTGTTTCCTTTGTTGCTCCTAAACAGCTTTTGACACTGAACACACATGCACTTAGAAAGTGATGCATTTAAGTGTTTTACAGCAAACCAAACATTACAACGTAAACCTCAAACCAAACATCCAGCAAGTAGTTATGTCCTGACCTGACAGGGAGACAACTTACAGTGTGAAAATCGTTCATTTCATATGAAATGAATTGATCATTCCCTATATTTGCCTACAGGTTACCATCTGAAAGCTGAGGTGCACAGTATTTTCTAGTAGTATTTCCACCTTGAAAACTGAGGTGAACAGTATATTCAAGTCAAAAGCTCATATCTACCGTCTTTCCCCTATGAACTGAAGGCAGCATTTCCCTGGTTAGGCATTTCCCATGTTTAATCAAAAGGGGGCGATCATTCCCTCCAGTCGAGGCTAGGCCAGCCTGTCACAGTCCATTGGCCAAACCCGAGCCAGCACTCCTCCTCCTCTGTCTCTTTCCCTGTCCAGCTGCTGCTTCAGCTAAAGGAAAGTCAACCGAGCTGGTTCCCTTTTTCACAGGAAATCGATAACAGGCTGAGAGGTAATTGTCCAGAAAAATGTATGTACGCCCACTTAGCGGAACAAGGGCGTCTCTGAGAGCAGTGCAGGCACACAGAATATATGCTGCCTCTGAGGTTTTTTTTTTGTTTTTGTTTTTTCACATCAAAATTAAAATCCTCCAAAGATTTGCCAAACGAATGCACACTGACTCGTGAATGGATTAAAAATTGGACGACTACGTTTACCCACCTTTGCTCCAGCTTGGCCCGGCAATCCTGAAGTACCAGGCAGTCCTGCTTCACCCTATTTGAAAAAATAAATATGATAAAATATGAAAACATTTGCATATTTACACATTTGATGATGCCTACTTATGTTTTAAACATCTAAAAATTGCATTTCTTACTTTTTCTCCTTGGTCTCCTGGTAAGCCATCAATACCTGGCACACCACCGGTTCCCTATCAGATGTTTGGAAACACATAATTAATATGGGCGTCTTTACGATTCAAAATATAGAAATAAAGTCTCCACACGTCCGTCTTCACAAGTGCCGCACCTTCTCTCCTTTTTGTCCGCCAGCACCTGTCAACCCTATGCTGCCTTTATCACCCTGTGAATAGAAAGCAAGTGTTTACTATGGCTGTGCTTTAATACACAAGCATGCGTGATGGGCGGTAATGCAGGCGACGATGACGTGCTGTCAGAACATCAACCTGGTAGCATCACAGAATATGGTTTAGTACACGACTATCAGAGGATTAATGTAGAACAAAGTACACGTGTTAGGGATGAATTAATGGACGTGATTAATTGAACAAAAACAGAACATGACAGTAACATACCGACTTGGGACAAAAGCAGAAAGTTGAAATTATACACAGAACACAAAGGGTTACACAAGGCGAGATACACAAAAAAGACATACACAAACAAAACTTTTGAGCAATGGCTCAGGAGCCAGGATATGCTAACAGCTGTCGAGCCGGTTCACCAGGACCCACTATGGTCAGGTCACACGTCCAACCAAATACTCAAGGAACAATGGCTTCCCATTGTCTTTGAAAATGTTGCACTTTTGGTTTGTGCACTGATGTCATCTTCAGTGCCAAGGAATCCCTTGGAATTTTCAACGCTGGACCGGTTGAAAAAGTAATGGCTGTTAAATTGCACGGTACCACGATGTCGTGCCCACCGCAAGACTTCACTCTGCTTCATAAACCACTTTACAAGTCACAGAAGGCTGCCCTTTAATTATTTTAGGAGCTTATATCATTTTAACGCACGTCCCTTCTTTCATCACAGAGATTAGGAGAAGGTCCTTGCTCTGCTGTGCCCTATAACGAAGATGACATTATCTATAAAAACGTTGCTACATGGGGAATTGCCTGTTCTAGTCTGTTAAAGATGCAATTAGAGGCAATCAGAAGAGGATGAATTCACTTTCACCCCGTGCGACTCTATGACCGACATAGCCATTTTTAACCACAGCGTGGGGCCAACTTACGTCATTTTTTGCATCGAGTTTAAAAAGTTAACAACAAAATTGCAGCCTTTCTCTGCTGGGAAGTGAAGACAGATGCTCGTGCAGAAAATTAGAGATAGAAAAGCAACAGGGATGCTGTGCATTAAGGTCTAATTTAATGCAGTTTTATCAATAAACTTTTCAGCAATATGAAGTAGAATAAAACTTATGAAATGAGTATAGCTATCAATCTGACTGCATTACTAGTGTTAAAACATTCTTCAGGCCATAAAACTCTGGTCTTTTTTTAGCTAAAATGATTTGTGTGTCCACATGGCCATGATTTAAGAGCTTGAACTCGATCTCAGTGCTGTAACGTGATATTTAAGTGAGGAGAGAGCTAAACATGCACAGTAGTGTTTTTGTACATCCCCTGTATCATCCAAATTAATGTACAATACAGGTGCATTCTCACTACTATTGCATCCAAAGCAGATAAGACAAAGTAGAGAAGCCAAAAAGCTCATTGTGTCCCTTTTTCCAGACCACTTATGGCCATTTTAAGTATCCCTCTCTGGACATCTTGTATGATACATGCCTAGGATTTTGTCTGAAGGAATAAATTATACTGCGAGGCTCCCAGCTGGCACTGCCAAGCAATACAGAGGCTGTGATTTAAACAGACTGGGTGGGCGTCTGCGTGGGCCTGCCCTCTCTGCTACACATCCTCTGTGGTAACCTGTCCTGTAATTCTGACAATAACACAGCTATAAGCATTTTCCTAGCCACTCCCTTAGAGAGAAGGGAGATGTGTAATACTGTAAAAAAAAAAGTCATTTTTTCAGGAAATCTGATTTTTTTTTGTCTACATCTCTGCCAGATATACATGTATGTGAAGTATGCACGGAGACAAACATGTATTTGGGTTAAGATGTGAAGCCCATGCGTTGTCAGGATGGAGGAGTTTGCTCAGCAGGCGAAAGGTTTTCTTACCTTCAGACCTCTGTCGCCTTTGACAGAGATTACTTTGCCCTGCAAATAATTAATCGACATGGATCAATTATTATCGAGGCAGGAAGAAAAGCAGAAGAGGATATAGGAGGAAGGCATGCAATCTGAGATGACCGAAAGGCCTTTTTTTTTTTTTTAATCAAAAACGTCATTCACAGCTATATCTAAATCTACTAACAAAGTTTTTCTCATTGCCTATCAAAGTATCTGTCTGAAGCTCTGATCACAGGATTAAACACATGTTGAATTTCAATTAATCAGCTACAAGCTAATTAGCTATTATCTGTCTTTCTGAGAGCAGCCCTAAATGGAAAGCTACAGTTGTAAATGAGCACAATTGAAGTTTTTCATACAGTTTCTCCTTTTTCTCCTTTGTGGCCAGGGGGTCCGATGGCGCCCTGAAGGCCAGTGTCACCCTGAAAAGGTAGGCATGTTCACACAATGAAAAAGCACCACATACAGCCCTGAAACAATTGGGGAAAATGGAATATTTTGTTGCACACAAAATATTACTTAAAAGGAGCGGTAGATGACCTTTTCACCCTTGGGACCTGCAACACCGGGTGCACCGATCTCTCCCTGTAGGAAACGGAAATACAGACGTCTTTCGAAAGCCATGACATTAAACATTTCCACTGATCTGTGGAAGTGAGAGAGATGGAGGAAGTCTGCGGTGGAAAGGTAAAATCAGGCGACAGGTGCGTCATGGGGATCTTACCCTATCCCCAGGGGGGCAGGAGCAGTTGACTTCAGGGCCTCTTTTCTGCTCCCCAACTGTGGGCGTCGGAGTGGGAATCTCCAGTGGGGGGGCCTCCGTCACAACTCTTTTAGGGCACTGAAAACATGAGATTAATGGAAATAGTGATTATCAATTCCAAAATTGAGGATAGCATGACAGTGTGAAGGAGGTGGCAGGAATATCTAAAGAGCATTACACCAATGTGACTTGATAATAGAGGGCTTTCAGGTGATGTAATGCACCCTCTGGCGGCCATATTGGAGGTCCTCAGCTCTTTGGTAACAGTGGCTGTGAAAAGCTGGTTGTGTTTCTAAACGTATGACGTGGCTGTCTTGACAGAATTCAGTTAATTTCTTTAATTTCTGCTGTTTTTGACTGGGAACTGATCATTTCCCCATTGAAACATCTGATGTGTTTAGATAATGTCAGCTTGTTCGCTAGCTAACCATTGTATCTGGTCAGCTAACCATCACTCTTGTTGTTCATCTGATTTGCACACTATTTGATGTATAGAAGCTAGTGTTAGTAGACTATTCACTTTTATTTAGAATATTCTTGAATGGACCTACTCACACCACAACTATCTTTTTTACAGATGTCTCTTTTTCTATCCCAGTTATTATACATTTAAACATTATGAACTCACAGTCAGTATTCCAATAGACCTCCATGATGGTGCCAGATGTGGTTGATAGAAGGTGTGTGACACTGCAAAGCCTCTATAGTTGTCTTAGACTTGGTATAACCTAGTCTAAAAAGGTACAGAAAATGCACAATACTCACTGGCCCATTGGGAAGGTCACAGCAGGTTTCCAGCTCTGCGTGCTTGGAATCACAGTAAATCATCATCCTCTGGAGGTCAAACTGCATGGACAGAGGTGTTCAGAGCACTTAATGGATGAACAGATCAAACACACAAGAATAACCTTGGCTTACTCACTTTACAGCATCTCCAGAGGTGAGAATCTGGGGCAAACCAAAATGAGTCACTATAACTCATAATGGTCACTAATGTGAAGTTACTACACATGAGGGTAAAGACTCACATCAATTGGCACGCTGTCATAGAGCCTCTTTCCAATGACGGTCTTCCCTTGGATATCGATGTCCTCCCTGTCTTCAATGGGCAGTGTCTGGATGTGTTTGCAGTCCAGGTACAGAGACACAGACTTGGCCTCCACGCTGAGGGCGATCTTGTGCCAGTTGCGGTCAAACAGGTTGTCGACTTCGGGGTTCTTGAACACAGCTCTAACAGCATCCTTGGTGAGTCCAACAGCATTGTACTCCACCCCCTTGTTCTCACCGTCCAGGCGGATAGATACCTGATCAGTCACAGGCAGGATGATGTTAATGATAGGAGTTTGAAAAGTATGGCCATGGTTTGTGTAAATGGTAGTCAATTTCCGGCATTGAAATGAGATACACTGTCAGAAAACAAGGTACCAGGGAGGTACAGAGACTCAGTACTCAAGGGTCTCATGTTTAAATGTATGACCAGAAGTCCTGTTTTAATTCTGGCTAGCCTGACATCGGTAAATAGTTCCACGTTTGGCACCCATTCATTTAAAGAGGAGTCTAATAGTCAGTGAGCTGACCCTGAATTGACTTGCCCTGTAATTGGCCAGATCTGGAAACATAAATAGTTGAATCTATTCCTATTTACGTTTGGCCTACCCACCTGTGGGATTCCATATTTGTCAAAAACCTGCCAGAGGTACCAATCTTCGCGTCGTGAGGTTTTCCTGAACTTGAATGTCGTCACAAAGGCGTATTCATCTGGCAAACCTTGAGGAAACACATCTCTGTGGAATAAAAGCACATTGTCATTGGTAACATAAACTCTGCTATTATTTTACTTTATGAAACGGATAGGTCTGATCCTCAGCTATGATTGGGTGAGATGCATGCAAAGATGTTGTAAAACACCTAATAAACACATATTCTTCTGCTACGCAATAAACACTATATTGCTTAGCAGAAGAGTAAGCTTTAATTGGGAAAATTTAAAGATTTATTTATTAGATCTTTTGAGCTTTTCCTTTCTTTCTTTTTTAAATATAATTGTGTTACCACACTTTTATAAAAGCAGTAAGCAACTGGACGCTGTGATTTACAATGATTTTTAATAAATAGGCCTATACCCACTGTAAATAGGACATAATCTGTTTTGACAATACCACATAATTTTTTTGTGGTAAATAAAACTTAGCCTGGCTTTAACACACAATGCTTCAAATTAAAATTTCCCTCTGTTACATTAAGAGAACAATAGGACAGTTGCAAAAAATGCCAAAAACGTATTTATACATGTTGATGCCCATTGGAAGAAAACCTATTTCCAGTGTCCATTCACTTCAAATTAATGTCATATACATGTACAGGTACATTTTTGGCCTTTGTTTGTATGGTATTTTTTTTGTATGGACAATTTTTGTTTACTTTGAACTATGTCTTAGCACCTATGTCCCCTCGTAGCACCTATGTCCTGTTGGACCAGAACTTAGCTTGTTGCACTGTCTCGTAGCACCTTTGTCCTGTTGGACCAGAACTTAGCTCTATAGCACTTACTCTCGTTGTTCTCTCCTATCTAGAAACTTGCTTGTGTTGTATGCAAATCTCATGTGTAAGTCGCTTTGGATAAAAGCGTCTGCCAAATGTGAAATTGTAATTGTAATTGTCTTTATACATTTTCTGAAGTATATGTGAAATATAATTTTTGCAGTATGGGGATGCCTCTCATGTAGTTTGCATTGTTACTTCAGTGTCAGTGTACAACATTATTCAGGCATGCTTATTCTGTATATTGGATCATGTTCGATTTCAGCAATTCGGCATCTGAGTGGTCACTTACTCTGTTTGCTGTACAATTGGCATAGTCCCAAGGCGAACATAAGAACTTTGGCCTTCATCAACTCTGGTTCCCAAAATGTCTCTCACATTAAAGTAGTCCATCAGGTCAAACCCTGCAGCAATAGGGAAAATAGCCTTAGTTGGACTCTAGACACACATACACACACACACACACACACACTCACAAAGAAAAAAAAAAGCATACAAGGCACTTCAGTCATGTGAAGCTGAGTTGTGGTTTTGTCCAGATTTCTTGGGGATGCCTATGTTTAATTGGGTCAGTCCCACCACACCCTACAGCCACTTTATTTGTGGCTTTTTGGATAAAACTTGAACTCACATTATTACTGAATAAATGGAAAAAAAACAGTTTGTTTGCCATTCAACATTTGTTAGATATGCTGCCAGAAGAAAAAATAAAACAGTTACCATATGTAGCTATGTCACTGGTAAGCTCTAGTGTGTGTGTGTGTGTGTGTGTGTGTGTGGGTGGGTGCACGTGTGTGTGTTGAGCTAGAGCATCTGATGTGAAGTGGCAAAACCACAGACCATATTTAGGTGGTTTAGAAAGGACACTCCCTTGTATGACAAACAAGTGCTGTAGCTATGGCGATGCCAGCAGGATCAGGGCTTGTACTGCACTAATGCTGCCAGTTTATCCATTTGATCTCACTGAAAGCCGGTGGTTATGTTGTGCAGATAGAGCATTACTGGATGCATAATGCCATAGAGGGTCAAGTAGATGATGTCAGCCTTGGGATGTTCTTGCATGACTTTTGAAATGGACCAAAATGGGTTTCCGGTGGGAACATTAACACCAATGCACTACTCATCATTGTCTGGACCATCGACAGAGGAAAGCGACACATTATAAAGGCGGTAATGTGAGAGTCTTGCAAAAGCTTAGTGGATGTCTTTGGAAATAGCCTGGAAACAGGTGGCAAAGCACACAGGCTGCCCCTATGCCATTAGCAACAGAGTAAAAAATAACATTAAAAACAAGGGCCTCATAACAGGCTGAATAACTGAGGGGACCAGCAATCCGCCACAGCCACGTTGTCTGTCAGTGAAGGCCACCAAGCGTCTCAGATGCAGAGCTGGGGGCAACATGTTAGAGTACTCAGATTACTGTTTTGTCTAACTAGTAACTTAATGTGGTAGTTTTTCAATTTTTGTAATATGTTATCAGTTACTTTTTTAAATTAGAATATTATTACTTTTATTTTTCTTTCATATTGTATAATTTATGTTTATGCATTAAAAAAAAGTGGGAAAAAAGTGAAAACTCTAAAAATGGAGCAATAGCCATGCACTGCATTTTAAAACGATCAACAACACACTTGGCAGCACAACACATATTGCTACAGCATGTTTCTGAAGTGGGGAACTAAAAGGACTCCAGCAAGTTTGATACTGTAGTATGCATTAATTACTTTTACTACTATTTTGATACTGTTTGTTACTATAATCTGTTGTGGTTGCTGGTTCTTCATTGTTCCAATGGGGACAATAAAGTCAGTAAGTAAGTAAGTTACTTTTAGTAAAGAGTAACTTTGTAAGGAAAGTTAAGGAAAGTAAAGAAGTAAAGTAACTAATTACTCTTACAAGTAACTTTCCCCAGCACTGCTACTGAGCGCTGGTGATTCTATTTGACACAGAATTCCACCGACTGATGTTTTGCTAGTCATCAGTATTGGTGAAGGGTTGGTGAAGAAGCCATGCAGCTGTTAGGTTTCCTGGCCCTGTGTTCCCTGTGTCACCATGCGTGCACCATGCACATTCGCTCCCCACGCTGTTCCTGTGGCTGTTTGCGACGATCTCAGCACAGACCTGTAATTTGGACTGGCAACGGAGAGTGTATAATCAAACCCAAAAAGTTATTTTGGACAGCCAACAACGACCAATGGGGTGATCTGCGGGAAAAGCCAGATGAGTTCACTGACTGGGAAAGGCAAGCGCATACACATGGCATTCTTTTGATCAGAGCAGATGGCAACGTGCGTGCAGTAGACAGCGGGGACGGAGCCGCAAACACACTATGGTCTCTTCTGTCTGTTCAATACTTCTGAGGGGTCAGACTAGACAGCCCATGGTAAACACAAGTCTGACCCAACCCACAGTTGATAATCAGTTGCAAGCAGTCTTGAATCACAGATACTGCAGCATTTGTGGTGTAATTATAAGTGGGAGCCTACAGGAGCCGCTAGCTGTAATGACGATAAGTACTGTTTGTCTAGTGCTTCACTGTATGGAGAGAAAGTCTCTAAGCGCTTCGCCACAAATTGCTAATCCTAACCTGTTCCTTGTGTCTTTGATTTGCTTTACTCAAGTGTACTTGATGTTGTATTCCTTTGGGCTAGCCCACAGTTACAGACTTCTTCCAAGAGTTTGGCAAACCCAGGAGAACATGTTGAGACCGATCCCTATATAGCAGGGGTTGCCAAACCTTTTCATGTCAAGGAGCTTTAGAACACGCACAGACCCCAAGATTTGGTCCCAAGAAACCGCATCTAAAGATTTTTGCTGTTTGATATGATTTTATACAGAATTACATAACAGTAGTAACAGCAAAACCTATAATCAAAATCCTTGTACATACTCCAAACCAACATCTAGGGAGGGAAATAATAGTAAAATGAAAATATTCTACATTTTCCTGGGGACCTGCTGTAACCCCCGCAAGGACCCCTGGTGGTCCCCGGACCCCACTTTGGGACCCACTGCTGTATAGGAGACCATTAGAGTAAATGTAAGCTTGCATCATAAAAGTAACCAAGGCTTTAAATTGTGTAAAACCACTGGTCTCTTCTCGTGAGCAGCATTTATTTTGTGCGGCTGGTTCAATGCAAATAACATATAAATCAATGCAGTGTATATTTACGTTGTCTTCCTTGTTTACCTAGCTTTCATTTACAAGAAAGGGATTGCTCTGGTGAAAAGAGAGTTGGATATTGCATCGGACTCGGAAAGATAAACAAAACAAACCCCAACAAATGTATTTCAATTACAGCAGTCTCACTTGCAGCATAATTGACAAAGTTCTACAACTGCTTAAAACAACATCGGTGGGTTTCAGTGATTTATGCAGATTTGTCTTTATTCCTTTGCCGTTCAGAGGAAACATATAACCACGTAATTAGCACTGGCATTGTGGAGAGGATGTGATATTGTGTCTCGACAGTGGGAACCGATGCTGTCGTCTCCAATCTCCATATTTCCAAATCACCCTCGATAGGCTAGCTCTTAACTTTTACCAAAAAGTCATTTTGAATTGGAGCAGCGAATTCGGGAGGGTGAGAAATGTCACCACCATGATTATATACATTTCTGACATTTCTCAAAAGCCTCCCTGAGCCAACAGCAAGGGTTTCAGTGAGTTTTAGTGTCCCATAATGGTATAAATTTTGTTTCAGAGGCTTTTCCAACCTGACAAGAATACAATTCTGGGCGGAAACAATGAATACTCCAAATTTTTTGGCCTGAAACTGGAAAAATGTAAAGATATTGAGTACTAGTACAAAATATCTGTCAGCAGCTTTGATACAAAAATGTTGGTCTCTGTATTGGCCTTCAAAAACCCATATCAGTAGAACCTACTCCTAACACTAAATATCTGATCAATGTGCCAGCCAAATGCGTCAACAATCTAATATTGTAAAACACTGCACCTACTGCATTGACATCTCCTTCCAAGTCCTACATAGCAGGAGTCAAACAGTCATGCCTGTGTCTGTTTTTTCTATTAGTGTGATGGATGTGGGTGGGAGACATAGACAGGAACTCAGATTCCCAAAAGACACTCTTATAACAACATTCGACCTATCTGGCTAAGCACTATTCAAGATTTCTGAGAAACCTTTAACACACGGCAGCTTGAAATGACAAATAACGGAGAACCAGTAATGCGCTTCATTCTTGTGAAAACTAGTTTAACTGCTGAGAACAGTCCAGTGTTTTTTCCCTGATCTAACTCTGTAAAATAAGATGTAGACAATGAATGTGCGTTAAATCCATTCCTTAAGGTCAGAGGAGTAGCGCTAATGTGTTTTTTTATTTCCAAGTCATGAATAAAACCAATTCATTTTACCATCTGGATAGAAATGGAGAAAAATGTCTCTGTGATGCAAATTAGTTTATATTGCCTAAACCCTTGCATTTAGAAAGTCTTGTCATCGACTTTCTTCATGTGAAAAAAAAAATTGATATGGGAATGTAAGAAGTAGTCTGAAAAGTAAAGAGCTGACTTGGCGGTGGACAAGTACTCCCAACACTGAAGGTCACTGTTAGGAAAGCAGGCGTTCTCACTCACCTGGAACCTCTTCAAGACCAAAACTGGTGCTGTTGGGCTTAAACCGATCAGGTTGTACCTTCATGTTTGGACACAGCACATCTGAGGAAAAAGGACAATAATTTGTTTAGTTAGACGAGCTGTAAGTGAGAGGAAAAACCTTAGGTTGAACAGAAGGGAGCTGTTCACACGCTTTTATTGGCCGACTTGTATCGTACGGAGTTAGCTTTTGGAAATCTAATTGCATGTTGTTGTTTTAGTGCTACGTTTTACAACATGCAGCCTTTCAGAAACTTTATGAGGAGTTTGATTGATTGGGTGCTATGTGTGGGATTGTTTTAGGTGGTGGGAATCTCATTGAAACGCACCCTTTGGACTGATACGTGATCTGCAGAGCTGTGCCACAGACAGACTGCCCCCTCGTCGTCTGGGGGTGGGGGTGGGGGGCAGACAGCTCCAAGTAGAGCAGGGGGCACATCCACAGGCCCAAGAGGTAACAGTTTTAGATTTCCACACGCGCATATTTCAAAAGCTTGGCTGACCTAAGCAATGCCAGTGGTGACAGTGAGAAAGGCAAAACCGTCTGGATAACTTTACATTGGCAGGGTTTTTTTTTCTATTTGTGTCAAGATGCCAGCTTTACTACTACAGAACATGGATACGAAACATGTTTTACTTAAAGAGAAGTAAACACTGGCTTAGAGACTGTGATTGATGGTTTTTAAGCTGCACAAGACATGATTTTTATATAAAAATACACCTGTCTTATCAGCCTAAATCACAAAGTGGGGCTGCAACAGAGAACAGCATCCCATCCCCACTAATTGAAACACCATAGATTAATCTATCTGCCATAAACATGAGCGTGCTGTTTACTGACGTCACCTTACAGGATTTCTGGGTACTGAAACTCAGTCAGTTTTCAATCAGTTATCTCTCACTGCCATTTGGAGCTGCCAACATGTCTAGAGCAGCTTTAACATTATGATATTTTAGAACTTCAAATTAGGATTTCAGCCTCGTTGGAGCTACAGATTTTTTTTCCTATGGAGACTACCATTGACTCACGATGGACAAGGTGAATAATGATGACAACCCCCCTGGCCCATCCCATAGTGCAAGGTGCATTTTGGATGCTGCCATCATGTACCTAGTCTGTTTACAGGATCATCTTATTGAATATAAGTCCAAAAATGTGTCTGTGTCCTGACTGTCTGTGTGAAATACTATCTGTTGCTGAAATATCATGAAGTAGTCAGACACCCAAAGTGCCCTAGTAGATCATCTGACAAACATGTACTATCAAACCCTGTAATTTTCTTAAATCACAGCCATAAAAAAAATGTCAAGTCAAAGAGGCTTTTAACCTTTGCGGCATCTATTATGAGGACGGCTCTGTTGACATGGCTTGTTTTTCTGTTCCATGCAAAGTCTAGTGTTTGCATAATGGGAAAATCCAAGAAGCTAATTTAACTGTGACTGTAATAACTGTCAGTATTCACAAGCTCTTTGATAATTCCACAAAAGGGCCTTATCTACATTTCACATGGTTTATTTCTGACTTCTGCTGTATATTTTGTCTTTGTTTGTCTCTGTATCTTGGGTTGGTTTGTTTAGAAGTGAAATTGAAGGAGTTTGTTTTTCTTCTGTCTTAAAGTCTTTTTAAAGTGATAATGGAAGGTCTTCAGATCCCTGCAGGGACACACAGTTTATACTGTTTATAAAGCCAGCGAGTCTACCAAAAATTACAATCCTGTGAATGAATGAGAGTACGTCACTCCTTTTAAAGAAGGTGCTGTAGCTGCACCCTGAGACTCCCTGCATTTGTGGCCCTAAAGCTATAATTTAGGGATCCGCCTAAGAGTTAAAATGGAAGCAATGTAAAGCCTGGACTTTAGGGTTGAATATGTCAAACAGGTCCATAGTATCAGCAGAAACCCAATCATTACACACCTAACAACCACAATGAACCTTTTACACTGTTTGCATCCAGAATGAGTTTAATTGTTAATCCCTACTATTACCTGCATGTCACATTACACCTTTAATTTCTTATAACATCCGTCTTACACAGCAGCTTTAATTCTGGAGTGCTGTGTCACTGGCAAAAATATGGGTCATGTTAGGTCAAATGTGTGATGCTATGACCTAGTTTTCTCAAGTGAGGCCAACTTGCCTTCTGCTCATCAACCAAACTAGTACAGAATAAATAAAGTGTCCATTTTTAAACATATAGATTAAAAGGTGAAAACATTTAACATGGACGTTGAACTGGCTGTACTGGACCCACTTGAAACATTAGAGCTATAATTTTCTGAGCGAAAATAACTTTAGCATTGCTCAGCGAGCCAGTTGTGCTGACCACTGATATACTTAGAGACGCACTCATGGTGATTTTAGAGATTACAGAATGAAAACACTGGATAACCATGAAACTTTTCCTTCAGTATAAATTTAGCCAATGGATAGCTCTACACATATAACTTGCTGTACAGCATGTGTCATGGTTAACGTTAAACAACCTACTTTATTGACTCCTTCATAGGCAGATTGGAATCTATGGTGTCAAAGACCAAGGTCAAAGGTTAAGGGCTTTCAAATGAATCTAAAAGCTGCCTTTGGAGCGCAAGTGGTTAAGTATCACTCTCCAAGTCCGTTAAATAAGAATAAAGACTTTCAACAGTGTGAACTGACTCTTCTTTCAGGGGAGTTTTTGCCATGTCAAACTTGACACTAGAGCCAGATTAAAGTGAGAGTTAAGAGTTTGTCAATGCTTATCTATGTACTAAACCATGTAATCATGTCATTTCCGCTGCTGTATTTACTGTTTGCGGCAAGGACTTCAGGCATCCTTTTCTTTCCTGTCCGGCTAATTTTAGGTAGGAATTCAAACGCTGGAGTGCAAAGCATCCATCTTCTCCATGAAAACACATACACAGATGCTTTTCCGCATCCTTACACAACTACTGGAGAACATAAAACTCATTTGTTTGTTTGGCAGATTTCAGCCAATTTATTTATAATGACTAAATAAAACAGTGTTAGATTATTTTCTGAACCTGTGTGTGATTTTCTTGGTGCACTCTGGAAAAACCATTGAGGTTAGGATAACGCAGGCTTTCCAGTGCTACACACCTCCGCACCAGAGCAGCAGTCAAAAAGGCAGCTCTACCACAGAAATGTCCTGGTTAGAAAACTGTCATTTACAAGCCAGTTTGTGCAGCGCCCACCTCACACAATTTATATTCTGTCAGCAGCATGGAAGGAAAGAGGAGCCCTAGTCCAGAGGAAGTCAGTGATAGTACAGTATGCATGTGGGGTTGGGGTGGGGTTTCGTGGTTAGGGTCTTTCCTTGGTGTATGGTTAAGGGTTAAAATAAGAGTCAAATTTGATTAAATACAGAGTGAGGCAGGTCTACCACTTCAAAAAGAAAACTGTGGTATGCAAACTGAGTGATGTGTTGGCAGAGAGCCAGACTGGTGACTTACTCTCACAGAGCCTCCTCCTCAGCCTCCCCCTGATCTTGTCAATGGCATTGAAGTCTGTCACGTGGAAGACATGGGCATTCTTCGGCTCAGCAGCAATCTCCTCCAGCTCCACTTTTAGTGCCTCCCCAATGCCCACGGCGAACATCCTGATCCCCGCTTTGGCGGCTGCCTTGGAGGGCTCCAGAACATAATCCTGGCTTCTGCCGTCCGTAAGGAGGATGGCCACCTTCTGAATGCCCCTGGCCGCGGGCCTCGCCCCGTTCCGCTCAGTGAAGATGTTGGTGGTGGTGTAGCTGATAGCGTCCCCGGTCATTGTATTTCCCCCCAGGTAGCGTATGTTACGGGCAGCTCTCTTCACCTCCTCCAGGGTCGTATGTCTCCCCAGGGTGAACTCAGTGGTGGGCCTGTCACTATAGCGAACCACGGCCACTCTCGTCTTGTCAGGTGCCACATCGAAAGACTCCACCAGGTTGGCCACCCACTGCCTGATCTTCTCAAAGTTCTCCTTTCCCACACTGGAAGAGGTATCCAGGATAAACGCCAAGTCATAGTGGACATTTTTACACCCTGTAGTGGGTAGACAGGTTTAAAGAAAATTACACATCAGCAAGTTTCCGACACACAGTAAGCTTTACCAGTAGTGCTATCTCTGTATGTTCAACCTTGATGGTCTTACCTGCCCTCTGTGCTTCCACTCTCTCTCCTGAGAGAGTTACGGCCAGGATGACCAAGACCAGGGTAATCCTAAATCCCACTCGTAATTCCATCTCGGCCTTGATTTGTTTCTTTTTCGTTTAGGTTATTACCACCATCAAGTTTTCCTATCTGTGGAGAGGTTAGTAGAAATATCAACAATTCATTCAATTCATTGCATGTTCTCAATTAAGTTGTCACCACTGTAGAAGTCCTCCATTGTGGATCTATCCTGTATCCATCCTGCATTTGTACTGCAGTGGCCACTACAGTCTGTCCATTTTTAAATGACTGTATAGGTATCTCGTAATACAAATCTAGTGTATCTCTAATGACTGGTTGCTAGACCATTCCTTGCACCTCCCAACTCTGAATAATGAACAGAATTTGTTTTATAAATAATTTCTCTCCAACAAGGAACAAGTGCATGAAGCACTTCCTGTAGTACAAGAAGCTAGTAGTTAAAAGCTGGGCTATTGCAATGGCTACATCTGTTAGACTTCTTTATTCACCAGGGACTGGTGAAAATCTGATTTAAAGCTGCACTAGGCAAGATTTTTATGTAACAATAAACTATAACAATACAACATGAACTCATCTTATCAGACTAAATCACAAATTGGGGCTGCAAACAAGGAAGAGCATCCCATCCCCACCAACTGAGACACCTTAGATTCACCCTATTTGACCAAATTAATTTCTGGTGTCACGGAAATCTTCTCCACCCACAGGAAGCCATGAATTGAAACTTAAGAGTGAATTACAAAACTCTCTCAGAGTAAGGTTAGAGGAGAGCCCAGTTTACTGACATTGCATTACATGATTTCTGGGTAATGAAGAAATTCAAGTCTGACACTTGGGGCCACCAAAGTCTGAAGTTGCCTAGCACTGCTTTAATCCACTGTTGTGTTGTACAGGCCAGAGTTCTTTGTTTGATTAATTTATGAGGCTGCTGTGGCTGTGTGGCATTGACAGAAATATGTCATGTAAACACAAAACTATTCTTACGCTTATTGTACACCAGTGGTTGTGATGCCTGCCATTAAGACTGGTGTGTCACTGACCATAGCCATAACATGAACTCATCCTGACTAGAAGTGTGTCTCTTTGCTGGGGTCAGTGGGGGAGGTTTGGGAGTCTGAGTTATGCACAACTTGGAAAGCTATAATACGAGTCCCTTATGTTCTGAAAAGCTCTTTACCATCCTTCACAAACGTTTGTGCTCGCTGATATTTCCATTGACGGTATTTCAAAGGAGGTATTTCTTCTCCAAAGGTGAATGCTAAGAATTGGCATCCAGATCTAGTCTGCTGTCAGGAACGTACTGGATAGGATATTTAATAGAGGGCATATAGTACCATGGGAACTAGAGCTGTTATCAAGTGATCCAATGTCTGTACTGTATTGCTCCTAATTGGCATAGAGTGCAATAATTCTGTCCTCCAAGTCATTTCACACTCACAGTATCTGTCCTGTTTTGCTGTTGCACTAATATATGGGAAATTTCATTGGATTTAAAAAATATTGGTGTTTGGGATGGTGTAATTCAAGTTCATCTGCCATATTTGTAGTATATTTTAGACCTTGTTAAGGTTACTTTTTAAGGTCAGTGGAAGGGGTCTAAGAGAAGGCCAACAAGGCATCAATTGAATATAATACATATAATTACTATTTCCTTGCATGATTTTGATAATGAAACAACTGGTTTGTACAGAAAGTGGGTCAAGGAAAAGCCATGGAGGGACATTTTAAAAGCTGAGATATTTCAATTTAAAAATCAAAACAGCGATCGGTTGACTGTGGCTTGGTTGTTCTAGCGTTAAAGCCTGTAAAATGGAAAAAGAGCATTATTTACTGTAAGTAATACAACCTCTTCTGGACTCCAGATGCAATTGGCCTTATCTGAAACTCCACTGGGCCATTTCTGCTACTTAGTTTCACTGGTGCTATTAATGAACAGAATAGGCCTACTTGCTGAATAATTGCCACAATTAGTGTGCATTTAGAATCTGAGAAACTCAGCCCAGCCCAGATTTGATGAAAAAAATCCTCAACCACCCTCTGAAAGCAGCTGAACAAGATTTGAATTCATGCTTATAATCCTCTTTACTCAACTTAGCGCAAGTCTAACATATTCTAATTTGTCTCCCTTTCATCTCTGATTATATTTAAATGTGCGGGTGTCCCAGCGCTTCGTTACATTAATTCACATAGTTTTACAAGGAGATAAAGCATTTTACAAGCATCTGTAGGTTTTTCCAAGGGAATGAGTAAAAACAAGCTGGTTTGTCTCTGTCAGCATCTAAACCTGAGACCAGATTCTCCTCCTTACAAACTGTGGGTCTGTATCATCGGGCCTGTTTCCACTTCCTCTCTCAATGGTAGACCTGGGATTACAACCTAGATGTGTATAACAGAAGCCCCCCGTTCATCACTCCCAAAATGTAAAAAGCAGAAACAGTTTTTCCATGTGCAATCCAAGGAGAGGAGAAAAAAATAGGAAGTGGGTCCAAAAGTCCCTTCTCTGATAGAGCATCTAAACAGCATGTTGCTACAAGAGAATATCTTACCAACAATTCAAAATTGCAAAGGAATCCAAAAACTATTTCAGAGACCCACTTTTCAAAGGAGGATGGCAGTGACAGACAAATGATTGTACAATTTATCAGACATGTTTACTTTATTCTTACCTGGCTTATCAGTTGGCGTTACTGGAGGTGGCTCCCTGCCTCCAGCACTCGCACCCTAAATCAGCACTGGGGCAGCATCATCCTCAGGTGATAATAATCCAAAATATCCTCCTTTACAGGTGCCAGAAATCAAGTTTAAATGATCATATAATCCAGGGTGACAATCCAGTGTACAGTGTTGTTAAAAAGTGAGGTGAGCTGCAGCAACCTTGTGGATGGGTGGATAGAGTGGGAGGAACTGAGGGGGGAAAGTGTAGGGTTTCACTAGGGGACGAGGTGGCTTCTGCTGGGGCTTGACTGGGCTGTGCTCGCACATAAAAAAAGGCTGAGAGGCCCGGCCAATTATAGACCCAACTTTCTGGGTATTTTTGTCCTTTTTTTTTTTCCTTTATGGCTGCACCCATCTGAAGTGTTGCCCTCAAAGAAAGGCACGGCTTCTTGGCGACCGCCTCGACTGTCCGGCCTTTGCCACTGCGATAGCCACAACGGAGCCGCCCTGGGGCTGGTGGTGGGCCGGGCCGGGCTTGGCCTCCACCAGCCACGCACTTATGGAGAAGGGCTGTATTTAAGTTGGGGAAATGATTACAGAACACTTGTGCTTGGAGCTTTGTGTTAAATGTTTGTTCTTACACTGACTTACAGTAAAGCTTTGTGTCCTATATTGCATATGTCATATTTATTTTTAGAATGTTTCTTTCATCTCATACTGCATGTTTCAAATTTCATTTGTATGTTTTCATATTGTACTTTTTTTCTTTGTCTCAGCATGTTCTACTGCTGTTATTCGTGCTCTAATAATTTTTTTTTCATTCTTTTTTCCTATATTTCTACTTGACATGTGTAGTGTTGAAACTGTTATTCAAGTTATGTTTAAATACCCCCCATTTGCTGTACTGCATTTTTCTTTGCCATATCCTGTTATTTGCTGCTGCAACGTCACAACTTCCCCACAGGATCATTAAAGTTTCATCTTATTTTATCCTTACTGTTCTCTTGTAGCACTCATTTCTTATACAAAACAAAATAGAAGCACAAATGTTGACATCTTGCATCATAGTGCAAATACCCATGTGGCTGAAGCCTCATATTTCACCCTGCAGGTTCTTCATTTCTAACTCCTGTTTGCTTGGTGAAAAACTTTGATCTACAAACCTAGAAGATGTGCGTAAATTACATTTCATTGCACACTGATGTCCTTATCATGTGTTATCATGTTCCCCATGGGAGGAGAGGAAGCAGCAGTGAAATTTACCTGCTCTGTTTCTGACTGTGTGTGTCACAATATATCCTGTCTGGGAGGCAGATCTCTCCCCGAAACCCCCTCTGCATCTAAAGTCTCAAGGTTGTAGCTCTTGTTTGAACTTTCCTTTTTTAAAGTGCTCCTACAGATATCACTTCTCCCTTTTTCTGCAGTAGAAATGTGTCAAAACCTGTATTGAAACTGATGTTGATCCACCAGTATTCTCTACAACACTGCTTCAATTTCATCTTTGAATGTCTAGCCATTACATTCAGGCCTATTTACAGTGCCTTTGTAGTCAAGGCAAGTGTGCGCAAGCCGGGCTATGTATAGGCTCAGTGTGAAGTGGATGGGAAGCGTGCTGATGATTCGGGGCAGATGCATGTTATGAGTAATGGTGTCAGTCCGAGGAACCGTCTGTTGCCTTATGTGAGGGGGCTAAGGAGGTGATCAGCATGGTGGGTGACCGAGAGGCTGCAAGCACCATGTAATGCAGGAGAAAACCTTGTGTCATCTGACTCACATCCAGCTTTGAACCACTCACATCTTGGCAGAGAGATCTACTTCCAAAATGTTTAAAATATGAAAAATTAGCATTCACAGAGAGCTGACTTTATATAATATTAAAAGTGCTACTTGTAGCATTTTAACATAAAAATAATTCGAAATAATTACACCTATTAACTTTAAGACATTACTATAATTGTTGTATGAAACCAAATGAGACCATCATCGTCAAGATTGGCAGCCTCTACTGGCCTCTACACTGTATTTTACATTGTGTGCAACTGGGTCAGATTTGGGGAGAAATCTGCTGGATTGCTTTACAGTACAACATGAGATTGCTTTACAGCATAAAACAGGAAGAGGGCGCTGTTTTTCCAGCACAAATGTAGCTTTCCAGCAATGGCAGATGGTGGAAGGAATGAAAGGCTGATGGAAAAGTCACTTCCAAGGTGTTTATCCCCTTCAGTAAAGCAAATCCTCTTTGCAACAGGAATCAATGGGGTTTATGGGAAATGTAGTCTTAATTTTGAGCAACATTAGCACAAGCATTTCAAACATGGTTTCATCTGTTCATGATAATTATACCAAGGTATCACAATTCATTTGATAGTGATATATTGATGTTTAAAACACTACATGCAACATCTTTAAAGAAGAGTGGGTAGTCTACTAACGTTTTTTTTTTTTTTTACTCTTTATTCAGACAGACAGATTCAAGGGAGATTCAGGAGAGAAAACTCTGGCAGGATTTGATCCAGGGTTAGCTGTGTCACATGTATTTTAACCACCAACTTTCACTCAATCACTGGAACTGATATCATCAAAACCAATGATGTAGTGGAGGGTAAACCTACCTAAACTAAGTTTACCCACCTTTGTCCTTGTCAAATACAGTTTATTCACCTTTTTAAGCTGATATGAATCTATAGGATATACAAATCATAGTATACATTATTGTACATAGTATCCAACTAATGGAATACTTTCAAGAAGATAAAGCATAAATTGATATGTTTCTGAAAATATTATAATTGAGTCCTATTTCTATTTATTACCTTATGATGTTCACTGATTACAGGTCAGTTTGCCTGCCTTTTAATTTACCAGTAAATCACAGATCATAATACTGATGAGTTATTTTTCTATAATGAATGTCTAAGCTGCTTGATTGTAATGGGTTAACTACAGTATGCTACTTCTCTTTGTTATGTGCCAAAAATCTTGCTTTGTACTGTACCTGCTTCATCTAATTGAATCAGTGCATATTCTGATCTGGGGAATAGCTTTTGGAAATGGGACAATCCATAACTTAGATGGATGCTGGCATATCTTTTTATGAAATATCGTTCATTTATTTATTTATTTTCTATTTTTGGAGCACAAGGGAAGTCTGCTTGATCATTAATGAAAATGAGATTGGTCTGGTTTGGTGCCAACATGTTAGTGAAATATACTTAACTGCTGCTTTCTTCAGACATTGCATGACAAGGCAGTGTGGTTCACTTAGTTTATTAAAAGTTATCATACAGTACGGAAGAGAAAAAACAGTGCATGTAACATGTCTTCATATTTTGCATTATAAGCTGATTTAAACAAAATTCATGAGAAGAGGTTTCTAAAATTTTCTCATGCTGTCATAAAGATCAGTTTCATTTTGCTGCTGTAGGTTACAGTGTGTAATTATGTAAAACACTGGTATTTCAGATGTGAGATGTATCAGGTAGAAAAAGCTCATAAGGAGGCGTAATTCTCACAAGCAGGTTAGATTGGCACAGCTTTAGAAAGCATTTGATGCTTTGTTTTTCTGCCTCCTACATAGTTTTTCACCTGATAGAGTAATCAGATCATTTTTTGTACATGTATCCCTCACACCAGCATTTCTTAAAAGCATGGATCAGGCCCCAGAATGGGTTATAAGCCTGTTTCTGATGGGTCTCCAAATGACACAAATGCCATTATAGTTACATTAGACTGAGTCTCTGAGCAAGACAAAATTAATTAGTCCCAAGCTGCAAAAGTGAAAGAACCACTGCCACTGTTAATCATGGTAGCAGACTTGCCAGAGGGACTGCATTGCTATGCTTTGTGATCAGCTTTTCCTCTTTAATGTTTCCTCTTCTAATGCTTAGAAGCATTAGTAAATACACTAGGCTTAACACCATCAAGTGCATTTTCACTACTTCCACCTTGAGCCGGCTGCAGGTTCACAGTACTGCCTCCTGCAGATCGCTGACTGCGATCCTGCGGATGGCTCTTCCTGACACTGCCATATTCTCGGGATGCTGCAGCGCCAGGTTTCTCTTTGATGCCTTTTCAAGCATGCGGCTCGCCTCTCTCAGAGCCCTCTCCGCCCGCTGCCCTTTGCCTTGGAGACCTTGGGCCAGCTTGCCTTCATCTGCGGATAATCCCCCCGTTGACGTGTTTGATTTGCCCTGATCCTCTTCTAGGCGTTGCGCTCTCCTCAGCCTCAGCCGCCTCCTCCCGGTCTCCTGCTGGAGCGTGCCTGGGTTTTGGCACGCCGCCCCTCCGCCGCGTGTGGCCTGAGCTTTCGCACCGGGAGACAGAGAGGGAGGGGTGGGTTTGCAGCACAGAGGGGCCGGGGTACCTCGACACACCACGTCCTCTAGATGCCTGTCTCCGTTCTGCTCTATGGGGCTGGAGCGCATCAGCTGGGCCTTCGGGGCTCTCTGCTGCTGCTGGGCTTTAACCGGCTCAGTCAAAGCAGAGGGGCACATGGGCGCATTTGCCGGCCTCTGTCTTACACAGGCTTTTACTTTCCGTGGAGAGGGCCCGTTCGCTGCCACGTCCAGTGTACGGGAGGCGGCCGTGGCTTCCTGCTGGATGAACTTGATTTTTTGCTTCTGAGCTTCCCGCACGTCCTCTGGCAGCTCCAGGGGGGCGAGCTTCAGAGGGCGCCGGACAGGCTGGTTCTCGGCCTCCCTCTCACAGTCAGGCCTGGGCGACTTGAGCAGCAGCAGGTCCAACTGTGCCGCGCCCTCCTGGGTCGGCGAAGAGGCCGAAAGCCGACACACTGCCTCCTTTCCATGTGTCGCTGACAGATGGAGGCCAGGTGTTTTTGAATTGCAGCCATTTTTAGCTGCCAGTCTGAGGTTTTGACCATTCAGATGCATCATGGTATTTTTAACTTGGGAAGTCAACATTTCTTCTTGCCGGGGAGCCCCCTGAACAAAAGAGACATCACTGACTCATATGAATAATATCAGAAATAATAATATGGCTTCTAATATTTTTTATCCACCATTAAAACTAGAAATCTCTTTCATCAAAATATAGCACAGTAATGATAGTTACACAGTATAGTACGAAGTGCAAGAAGATAACTTCTTCTAGACAGAAAAGACAGTGACATTTACACAGGCACTTTGACTTTCCCAGTTAATTCCTACCAAACTTTGAAGATCCCTCAATATTTTAATTTGAAAATTGAAGCAGCTATTTCAGTAAAGCATTTACTGCAATGTCTAAGTTAAAATTTTTGATTTTACATATAGGTTTTCTACCACTGTTTTTTTCAAAATTCTACACTCTTACCACTTTTAGGCAGAGTAAAAGCAACATATTCAGCAATTATAAAATCAATCACATCAAATGTAATGTTTAATTATCAGTAGTCTCCACAGATCTTCAACTGAGTTTGCACTACCTTTAGTGGAGTAGAGGATGTGCACAGTACTATGATAATGATACTAGAAATATACACATGATTGAACTGTATTATATGAATTCCCTTATCAAAAATTTGATTTCAGCCTACCACCATACCTTTACATTTGTATGTCTCACTGTATAAAAGCCTGAATTGATTCATTTGGCTACTGTACGCTCAGCATGACAAGCAAGTTTACTCACTTTCACTGCATGCTCACTCAAATTAGCACCAGCTTTGCCTATTGCCACTGATAATCTGCTTCAAAGCTGGATAAAGGACCAACAGGTTGGTGATGTGATGCTACGGTACACACAATATATACTCACAGGTTTGGCAAACATCTCTTGCTTGAATTTTTGTTGAATCATTTCTCACAGTCCAGGAAGGATGATCTTGTTATTGTCCCTGCGTTCAGTCAGTGCTGCTTGGCCAACGGCAATGACATTGCAGTTGGAATAGGTTTTAGCAGCCTTAATATAATTAAGGAGATTAGGGTCAGTGTGCAGCAGGGTGATCTCTAATGATCTCCAGCTTAGTGGCAGCTAGTATACACACTCATAACAACACCCTGCTGAGAAGAGCTTGTTTTCATCCTAAATGCATTTTTTTTTTTACGCCACAAAATGAATGGCATGTTATGCTACTCAAATGATGATGTGGGAATCAAAATGCGGTAGGGCTTGTTGTTTTTCCTTCGCCACTAGATGGCGCCATAGACCTCCTTTGCACATTTGCATCAACAGCGGCGTTGTATGGCATCATCATTATATGCAGACCACAACCAGTTGTCAAGGTGCTGGAGGAGAGGGGTGCAGTGACAACACAGCTTCATGTTGAATCCTCTGAATATGATGTTATATAGGGCAGACATGTCTAGAATTGTAAGCCCAGTCCATCATGTTCACTACTTTTAGATGATACTAGTCTATATGTGTTGGTTTCAAGATTAGATATAGGTACCATACAACACACATAGCTATTTTTATCATTCTCCGGTGTTTCTAGTGACAGCTGTATGCCCTTGCATTCACACAGTCAGATAAAATATTGTAAAATATTCCAACTCTCTCAGCTCTTGCTATATACTTGTATGGAAATATGCTAATTTACTTGTAGATGACAACATTCTACCATAATGTGAGTTTCTGCAGCAACTGAGGTGCCACTGTTGGGTGATTTCAAATAAACTATGCAATAATGGCATACAGTTGTGGAGCTGGGGGCAGAGGCGTATCTGATATTAGCCTCTTAACCTTCTTATAATATTCAATAGAAGGCTATTTTAAAGGTAGTGTGGTTAATGTAACTTTTATTGAAACTAGGCTACAAACAATTGCTGGGAATAACTTTCAGCAGCCACTTTAGCCTGCATGTTATGAGCTCACCTTGTCTCGTGTCTTCAACAGATGATGGGGGACCTGCAGCTTCCGTTTCTGTATATGAAGGCCATGTGGCCCCCAATGTTATGAGCTTGGTCTAAATTGACAGATAAAATCATATTATATCACTTTGCCCAGAGATTAATGTTAATACTGCACTACTAACGTTATGAATTCACCCTGCCCTCAACTTTCAGCCCCTCCACTCTCTTCTCTGCCCCTCTCCAAACAACTAACGGTAACTAGCTAGCAAACAACTGCTAGCTAACGTTAGCTAGTCAATGCCGGTATTAGCATAGAACAGCCATAAACCATTAGCAAGCTCACCTTTCCTCTGAAAAACAAATTGTAAGAAGCTGTTTTCGCACATTCTGTTTCCTCTCTCTTTATCTTCTTTCTTTTCTTTCTGTGGCCCCCTGAATTTGCTTTGGTTTCGAGCATGTTTGCGTGAAAGCAGGAGCGTCCGTCACGTTCCTCATCAGTCACCCGCGATTAGTCACGTTCGAATCTCGCGCAGGTGGGGACTGAACCATTTGCGAGGAGGGGCGGGGAGGGCCTTCAATATTTGTATATTGGATGCAAAATTCACTCTCAACCTCTTTATTTTTGCCCATATTTGTTTATTTATGACATTAATTACTTGGAATTTTTTAATTGTACGCCAAAGCAAACTTTTTAGTCCAGGCCCTTTGAGGCCCCCCTCCACCTTGGGTCTTATGAAGGTACTAATGAGGTGAATCCAGGTAAAAGTCATTATCCCTTGATTGCCCATATTAAATCTAGACCAATCACAAAGGAGAAGACGTAGATAAAGAGAAGTAGAAGAGTTAGAGAAGGATTTTGAAGCTTTATAAACTCAATATCAGCAAGATGCCCCTAATATTTTATACATTCAGTGTACAGTATAGTAGTATGCCTACTAGTCACAGTATAGCCACCTCTTACACCAGTACAACTCTAATCACGCAGTTTGTGTCTGCAGTTTTACTATGATCAAATTCTGATCCGACCTCTGCTGCTGCTAACAGTTTTTCAGTGTAAATATCTTCAGACAGGCTAGATAGGACAATGATGTGGTGCGTGTTGCCTGTAGGAATATCTGCAGATCTTAATCACTCTCGGCTCGTTTTCAATTTTAGCTTCATCGGGCCCACATGTCAGTCTCATTTATTGTAGCCGGGGCCCGGCTGTTACCTAGTTTTTAGCACGATGGATGGTACTTTTTGTTAACGCGCAGTTTTGCCTCCCTGAGTAGATCCATTTTTCATTAGACAGCCAGACTCCATCACCGTTCCAAATCTCCTGTTCTCAGTCGTTTTTGTTCTCTCGCCTCGGGGGGCCTTCCGAAAAAAAAAAAAAAAAAAGGAGCGCGTCAACACCTGCTTATTGCGACGCTTCATCATATCGTTGGCATGGCGGAGACGGTCCCGCTGCAGAACGACTTGGCTCCGCTCGCATGATCATTTAGCTTGTAAAATTACAGGCTTCGGCGCCGAGAGAGAGGGCCCGAACGCCCCTCCGCCACTGTTCTTATTGTGTCGCCCTCTGCGCTCCCTGACGTCGGCGGGCTGACAGTATAATTACCGAGGTGTGGGAAGGGATAAAAAGGGAGATGCTGCCTGCTCATTCTCCCACCTACCGAACACCCAGCTGCACCGCGGCTCGGGCCCCGGCGACTGGGCAGCAGAGCTCATTTTTCTGTCAGATTCGCTGCCTGCTCACACCCACGACACACGGAGCAGTTTGTGTGCACCTGTGTACACGTTAGGGTACGATATTTGCAGCGATATTCAATAGCTTTAAATTTGACTGTTTTCATGCCAAAACATTCGATGTATTCAGTGTTTCCTACAGGATTGTATTCTCATCAGGGTGGAAAAGCCTCAGAAACAGCATTGAGACCATCATGGCACACTAAAACTCTATTATTTTTTTCCATTTCCCTTGTTTTCATTAATAGATGTGACTATGAAGGAAGAGTCCTCAACACTGAGACTTGTGGAAAATGTGGAAAAAAAAAAAAAGGTAGTGATTGGATTTACATAAGATAACCCCCCCCCCCGCCGCCGCCTTTTTTTTCTCTCTCATCTAAGATTTCACTCCACTCCGGTCTGATCCACGCCTCAAGGTCTGAATGTTGAAGAATGAGGCTATATTCAATTTAGCTCACAGTGCCTCTTGTATATTAATCAGCGGAGACTCTCGGAGGTCAAGCTCCTCTGGCTTGAAATGTTCTCCTTCCGCACTTCTTAAAGCAAGTTTTTTTTTTTTTTAGCTGCAGTGTCTGGGGGTCTTGAGCAAAATATTAGCTTTAGCCTTGTAAATGAGATATTCTCTGGGGTATTTTTAATGAATGACTACAGTATCAGTAGGTTGAAAGTTGATCCAGATTCTGTTCAATTTCAGGAATTGGCCAGCGGCGCGTTACGAAAACTTTGAAACTGTTGGTTTAATGAATATGTAATGATGTAACTCTAGGCCTTGCATCTTACTGCGAACTGTTTTTTTTTGCAATTTTGTGAATCGAAATTGAGCCGAGATGAAAAGGTACAGTCAGAAGGGAGAAGACAGAAGATTTCAGAAGGAGGCTCATTGTTTTTATTCAAGTGTGTTATGGCTTCAGCCGGGTCGCGTAAACCCAGTGAGTCATCCACACCAAATCATGCACACACAACAAAAAAAAACAAAAACAAAAAAACAAAAAAAAACAAAAAAAAAAACATACAAATGTAAAATGGTCGTTTCACTCTGAACAACTCTTGACAGTCTCTTCTCGGTATGTTGAAAAGAGGGGACCCATACTGGACTGCTGCATGTACTGTAGAGACATGACAGGTATCAGAAGTGGTTTTGGAAACCGTGACAGACCTGCGACAGTCGCTTTCGAAACCACACGGATGCATACGAGATGGGCTAGAAATCTCCTCTAAGAAATATGGTACATGGTTTTTTTTTTTTTTTTTTGTTCATCAGACCTAAAGAAGAACCTATTGCAAAGGATACTTTCGAAATATAGAAGATACGGAACATGAACGTGAAACTCATAACCCCAACAGCCTTTCTAGAATATTGTATTACACAGAGAGTAGTGCAATTGGTGTCTCTTTGTCCCTGTCATAGGAAAACATGGCACTGTTGACAGAGGAAATGGACAGCACATGGAGGTTTTCGGCCACATACAGTATACGATGCCTGGAGGCCAAGCGCGGCGAGAATAAGAAAAGCAGAAGAAAGGAAAGAAAAAAAAAAAACACAAACGACTGCCAATAACCATCTGAATTCAAATCCAGTTCACCTATGTGTCGTTTAACATGTCGCGCTGTGTGACAGTTGTGGTTGATGGCGTGTGCGCGTGCCTATTCCTCCACGCCATCTGTGTTGCAGAGGAACGCTCAATCAGGCGGCGTCAATATGACACGTTTCGCGATGGCAAACAAATCTGCCCCCCCCCCCCCCCCGTAATGTGTGTGTTGGGTGGGTGGGTGATGTGGGGTAGGGTGGGGGTATGAAAAATGATTCGACTCGCAGCTCATGAAGAGCAAATGACTTCATTTGTTTGCTGCTTCCTTTCAGAAATCCATTATGGCTAATACATTCCGCCAAACTGTCACTCGGAAAGTTTGACTGTGAACTGAATGGAAGGCAGGTCTGTAGGTGGATGCTGCAGCGGGACGGTCTTCCATTGATATTATGAAAGCAAGCAGGCTGGCACGAGTTAAACGGGACAATGTGAAGGCTCCACCCTGTCACGAAGTGTCTGAAAATTATTCAAACATAAGCAGTTCGGCCGTTGTGTCTATGGAGAGTTCTTAACATAAATCGTAAGCGTTCATCGCAAATATGAATAAATCTGCTTTCGCTCTGGATGTGCGCTTGAATCTACAGATGGTTATAGACGGTATAGGTATAAGATCAGATATTGATTTTTCTTCTTCGTATCCCCATATGAACTTGGTTTTGCCTGGACCTTGATCTGTCTATACATAAACCACATCTGCGCTATTTTTAGCCCGGAAGCCATCAATAGCCATCAGATGGGTTCGCTCAAGCACAAACAGATCTGCAGCCACGATAAGATACATGTGCCCACTTATATAGAAACATTGAATGCTGTTTCTTCAAGGCACATATGCTAAAATGTGTAAAAATACATATGCATCTCAGCTATGAAAAGGCCTTTTTATTCCAAAGGGTGTTATGAACATATTGTACAGTATATTGAGATAAGCCAGTATAGTTCCAATAATGAAACAATGCTTTTAGCGCTTATCTCAGACTCCAAGCCTTGTTATTTTTGTCGAGACAGAATGGGATCCATGGCATTTCACCATTTGCCCGAATAGACTAGAATTCACCTTGTGTGGCATGCTCAGCTACCCAGTAAATTAATATGAGCCTTGTTTACTCAAGCCTGAAGGAGGATACTGAAAATTCGAGCTCTTTAAAGTCCCAATCCAAGAATATTTGAGCATATGAATTGTGGGTATACAGAAATATTGATTGATTTTGAAGAAGAGGCTAATAGGAAATAACCTCTTCACCGGTGCAACTCAAAAGACAGCTCCATTTTGCTCCAGTCTTTACAAACAATACATATCTTAACATACAATTACAGCTTCGAAATGCATTTAAAAATCATGGAAACTATAGTCTTCAAAGTCAGCAGTGGGCCAACTGCGGCATTAAAGGTGGTGCTATACTCGGATTCCGGATTGGGCTTTAAAACAGGCCTGTAATCATCATTAGTATCCAGAATTGCTCAAATATTTGTCGGCCCTCTGGCTCCCACAAACGAGGCCTGTAACAAACTGACTCCTGTGTCTGCCTCAGACAGCACAGGCCACAGTGAGATGATGCATCTCAATTCCCTTTCTCTGGAAAATTCCTAATATTTGGAAACGAGGACTTGACGTGTGCGTCGTTTCGTCCGGCAGATGCACTTCTGCACTTCTGGGATTTTGTTTGTTTTAGGAGCAAACCGAAAAAGGCTATTCTTTCAAACCTGAGAACAAACATTATTGTACAATTGGTATGAATGGAAAAAAAGGAAAGCAAGTAGACAAAGTTTATCCCTTTCAGAACGGCTGGACTTTGGCAAAAAAATAAACAGCTCATGTCCAAAATCATTCTTAAGACTATTCGCCATTAAGATACTCAATTCATTTTTAAAGTTATTATGATCTTTTCCCCATTCGTCATACAAAGTACATGCACTTATCAGCTCTTTCAAACATAAAAAACAAAATTCCTCTCCCTTTTCTTCTTCTCATATTTTACATCAACAGAAAGGATCGCACGGATGTTATTGAGGTTTTTTTTTGCTCATCTCTGATTCAGCTGTCCCGACACATTAACTCATACTTCAGCTCGTTTCCAAGTCGGTGTGTTTATCAGGTCGTGTTTCCCTAATGGCTCCAGAGTGCATCTAAACCTCAAGAGACTTCACTTTGTGTCTGCATGCTTTTCCATCACTGGGAACGGTTTTGTCATCGGGGCGCTGCGTGGCGGGATGCTCGCAGGTGGGGAGGGTTTACCAGCAGACTTAGCATGACTTAGCATCGGTTTCCACACGCATGCACCGCATAGGCAGAAACTGGCCCCTAATCAGCACTTTGGAGCCATTGGAGAGTCATTTAAATGCACTTTGGAGGATTTGGTAGCTGTAATCCACCCTCTGACACTGTCATGTATCATCAATCTGTGATGTTCAATGCATTCCAGGAGTTATTTTGTGATGAAGTGTTTTTTTATGAATTTTGTTCCCTCAACTTGCATCATCTACTTCTACTTCAGTTAGTGATTTCCTACGTTTCCCAGAATGCCTTTTAACAACCCCCAACTTGTTGCTTTCAATCAGAAGTGGGTGTGTGGGAATGTAAATATAGCTAGCTAGCTAGTTTGTGAACATTGGGACGTGTCTATGATTGCAGCCATGCCCCTTACATGCAGTATGTCTTGTGGCTGCATTGCATTCTGGTCTATCTCCTGCTCCTGTGGGTGGAGAAATTGGTCTCTCTGCCTCTTCTACAATGGATTTCTCCCTGTATGGTTGTTGAATGTCTCTTGGTGCAAAATGGCGGCTCTAGAAAGAAGCCCTCGCTCTTTGATTCTGAGGGACTGACACCAAAACCTGACGTTTACCGCTGATGTTTTAGAAAGCTGAATAATTTTCTCCTATCAAACTCCATTGGAGCTGCGCTGGACATACGTATCTCAATGAGACGTTGCATCATCTACTGTACATTTAACCAGTTATCCACAGGAATAAGAAAAATACATCACCAAACACCAAAATGGACCCAGGAACGTAAGATATATCACCAATAGCTGTTTTTGTGTTTTAGGGTGGATTTTTCCCCTTCAAGTCAATTTTAACTCAATGTTTCTGATGTGATCTGTGACCTTTGGAGATGAGGGAGGAAAAAAAAGTCAATAACACCAGTATGATCCTTTAAATCCAAGACAAATAAGACCTGTAGACATGTCCTTCATACAAAATTGGCTGCTTCGAAAACAGATAAAAGGATGTCACAAAAACATGGCACACTCATTAAATGACATCTAATGCACATGCTAATATTGGCAACAATATTTTGGCATGATGTTGTGTGGCGAAACCATTGAAATATTTGCCTAAGTATGATTGCTTATAGAAAACAATACCTGATGCTTTAAGTCATTTTAAATTCTCTGTCTGCAGTGAGGCAATGGAATAGTACATAATGGTAATAGTTTCTTCAAGTTAAGGTGAAACAGGCATACTCCCTTTGAAAAATAGCATCTCCCCAAAATGCCAAGTGTGCATCATTTGGTATGTAACCAAAGTTAATATATCAATTTTGTAAATCTGCGAATAGGAAGGTCTCACAGTTCATGTACTGTGTTTTTTTTTTTTAAATGGGCCAGTTTGTTGAAAAAATAGACATCCATGCTTCATGCTTTGCATCCCTTTGTGTCCACGCTTGCTGTTCTGCGCAGCGTTCTGCACCCGTTCCCATGAATACTTTTTATATTACATATCAACCCGAAAAAGGAAAAAGAAAAAAAAGTGCTGAAATAAGATTTGGTAAGGAGCAGCATTGGAGATGTTTGACCTAGTGTATAAAACATGGAAAGCTAAACGTCCCGTGTGTGTGGAGACTTAGATGGATTTCCTCCTCTTCATGAGCCGGTGATTGTCTGTGAAGCTGTGGAGGCCGGGCGACACGGAGCTGATGGGCGACGGGAAGAAGCTGTTCTTCAAGGTGCTGGGCGAGATCTCCTCGATCCTGTAGGAGACCGAGTGAAAGTACTGATTGGGGTTCAGCTGCGAGCTGAACGAGTTCTGGTGGGAGAAGGCACAGCCCATCCCGCCCATCCCGCCCGTCCCCCCCCCGCCCGGCCCCCCGGAGCTGCCGAACTCGTGCGAGTGGTAGTGCATGCAGGAGCAGACCGACTGCAGGTCGGTCACCTCCGCCCGGTACTGCTGCTGCTCGCGCCGCCGCCGGCCGCGCTGCAGCGACTCGTCCTGGATGTGGATGATCATGCTGTTGCGGTTGCCGGCCAGCGAGGCTCGCTCCTCCGCGTCCCGCCGCTCGTCCTCGCTGTTCATAGTCAGGAAGCGGAGCACCACCAGGTTCAGGAAGGCCCCGATCACCGTCAGGCCCACCAGGATATACATGAAACTAAAGGCCACGTACAGGGGCTTCCTCTGCAGGGCCCGGTTCTTCTGCAGGGCCACGAAGTCCCCGAAGCCTATCGTAGTTAATGTGATGAAGCAGTAATAGTAGGACTGGAAGAAACTCCAGTCCTCGTAGTGGGAGAAGGCGGCGGCCCCGATGCACAGGGTGCCGATGCAGGAGAAGAAGCCCACGGTCACCATGTTCTCCATGGACACGTCGGTGATGCTCATGCCGCAGCACTTCTTGATGCGCTTCAGCAGGTACTTGACGAAGGTGTTCATCCTCTCGCCCAGGCTCTGGAACATGACGAGGGTCAGGGGGATCCCCAGGACGGCGTAAAACATGCAGAAGGCCTTGCCGGCGTCCGTCCCCGGAGCCGCGTGCCCGTAGCCTGCAGAGAGAGAGAGCAGATAGGAGACGTTAGTGATGAGGAGATACCGGGTCGTACCGGGTTCCCGCCACCCCTGCTACCCCAAAAAAGCCCCGGTTCAGCTTGTGTTTACAAACATGACCAAGCAAGAAATCTCCCTAAGAGGCCACGCGCTCTCTTGCCAAAGTGGGTATTGAATAGAAGCATGCCATGGAAATGTGTCTGCTCGTTAATCTTATTTGGGCTCAAAGATTATGGCGGGAGGGGAGTCCAATTAGTCAGAAGTTTCCTCTGTGGTGGAAGTTTGGGGAAGGAAGGGAGGAGGGATTGGATGAGAAAGGAGTGATGGAGGAGCCAGTGAAGCTTTTAGCTTAATTAGACTTTATCTTTAGGCCGCAAGCTGCTGACTCACACACAAGCAGACTTTTCAAAAGCAACCTGTGGGGGCGAACAATAGGAGTCATATATGAGATTTATTTTTCAAAAGCAATATAGAAATGATTGTGTACTTAACAGTGTATTTAAATAGAAGAGCGGTATGTACAGTGATCCAGGTATACAGCGCATGAATGAAGCATATTGCTGTATACCGCTGAACAAAGAGTCCGTCTCATTGATTATCTCTCCTTTATCTCTACTGTAGGCCACTGCTGTTAACCAGCAAAGCCACAGCCAAGAAACACCCACCATAGGTTGGCATGCGTATCACCTCAACATCTCCCTTCCAAAACAGACACAGAATATTTTGGTTTTTCATTTTCATAGATTAAACCTGGGCGAGTTCTTCCAGGATCGATTGCGTGTTTTCCCGTACGGCCCTCCACCCACTCACACGCGTGTTTGGTTATGTATGTATTCCGTTTTTTTCTCTGTCAATCTGATTTGCAACCAAAACAGCTTCATGTGCATGCACAATGCGCTCTATTGACCCGAGGCGTTTATCAGCGGAATTCAAGTTTGAGGCCTCCGCGGGAAGCTGAAGGATCAACCGCAGGTCGGGAAAAAAAGCCGACTGCGGAGCTGCTGCCCGTCGGCTGTAATGAGCCGATTGAATACTTTGAACAGTGAGAAGCAATGTGCAAGAGTTCCACATACATACACAGAGACAGTGGTTTCCATCAACAATTGATGAATGAACAGAGGTGGTAGAGGTACACAAATTCCTTACTCAAGTAAAAGTGCAAAAACTCATCTAAAAATAAACTGGTAAAAGTTGAAGTTCCACTGAATAACAGATGAGGAAGAGTCTGCATCTCACTATCACTAATGTTAATTCTCTGCTCTCTTGTTGCTTCTCTCTCTGTCCCTTTCCCTCCTTTTTGCTGTTGTTTTGGTGAACAAGCAGCCAATCACATTTGGCTCTTGATCTGCTGCTTCCAGAATGGAAGCAGTCTGATGCAGAAAAAAATAAAAAATAAAAAAATAAAAAGATGATTTCCCAAGTGTTTTGAAAATGTAGTGAGTAGAAAATATAGAGTTTTCTTTTGAAATGTAGTGAGTAAAAGTAAAAACTCTTGAAAGTGAAAGAAAAAATTAGTAGTAGAGTACAGATACTTTTCTTTTCCATGGGTATTTGTTCTTGTCAGTTTTATAGTACCGGAATGTACTTTATGTACTTAATGTGCTTACTGTAATGAACTGAGTATTGCTTACAGCTATAATATAGCAAACTGACATTTTGTTTATTTGATCGGTGTCTTGTAACACACACACACACACCCACACACACACACCTAAGAAGCATGTGACGTCGAATTGAATGAATGAATTTTGACTTATTTTACATCCATTCATCTTGAAAAGTTTGACTTTAAATGCATGCATCTACAAGCCTGCTCCAAATAGAAATAAAGTTCTACATAATAGGCTAAATATCATTTCAAACTAGAAAGGTGCATTTTCTGGAGAAAATGCGTGTGATTGCTGAGAGTGCAAACTGTGGCTTGTCAGTAAAAAACACTATGCCATAACCATATCCTATGGCTGTATTTATGTCACATATTTCTGTCTGTCTCCATTTGTTGTCTCTGTCTCATCTGCTTCACTCTCTCCCTGTTCTTCAGTTGCTGTCTCACTGTCTTGGTAAAACAGGGATAGGTAACATCAGCTGACTGCATCTACATACTGGTGCTGATACTGGTCCTATGTACCAGTGGCTGTGTGTGTGTGTGTGTGTGTGCGTGCAGGTGGATGTGTACCGGTGTGTAGTGTGTGTGGCAGACTATACAAGTACTGGTACTTGCACATACTGGTACACACACTGGTACTATATATGCACCAGCAGCTGTGTGTGCATGTGTGTGTTTGTGTGTGTGTGTGTGTGTGTGTGTGTGTGCGTGTTTTTGAACATGACTGTGGATCTCTGTTCAAACTGAAAAGGCTGAAGCAAAGTATAATATGTGTATGTAATGTTAAAACTGTGAGAAATGTGGCAGTTTAAAACACTCATTCAGTAGAAAAAAAACAAAGTAAGAAAGTGACAAGTGCTAATGTTAAAAATGTACTAAAATGTAATAATACTAAGAAGTAAAAAGGTATGAAAATATGTAATAAAAAAAACATGTTGAAATGGAGAAGAGTGAATTAAGCAGAAGAGCTGCATGTGTAAGAGAGCAGCAGAGCAGCAGAAACTACTGTGAAATAGAGTGGAACACTAGTGTCGAACAAATGTTAATATCTCAAAAACTATACATTGCATCGCTTATATATTGACATTGTGAGTGAGAGCAGAAGCAGCTGAAGGGTTTGATGTATAATATGTGTATGTAATGTCAGTTTCGATTGCGATTTCTCAAAAAGTACAAAAGGTATCAAAAAGCTGAATAAGAGTAATAAAGTACTAAAAGTGGTGACCCGTTTAAAGTTTGAATTGAGTGTCTAGCTTAAAGTATGAAAGAGTAGTTAGAGTTCAAAGAGGGCATGGTTTGAACAGTCCTCCCATAGACTTGCATTGTAAAAACAGGTACTAAAAAGTTGAATAGTTCAAAAAGTATAAAAGATATAAAAAAGTTGAATACATGTAATAATGTCCTCAACAAGCTGAACAGTTTAACGTTTGAATGAAGTTTCTAGCTGAAAATATGAACGAGTAGTTAGAGTTCCAAAAGTGCTGACTTTGAACATTCTGTCCATTGACTTCCATTATTAAAAAAAAGTGGAAAAAAGTAGAATATCTTAAAAAGTAGAATAGATATCAAAAAGTTGAATACAAGCCCGCATGTCCTAAACAAGCTGAACATTTAGAAGTTTGAATGGAGTTTCTAGCTTAAAGTATGAAGGAGTAAATAGGTGCCAAAAACGTACGGAAGAAAAATAATAAAGAGTGAGAAGATTATATCTGTGATTGCTGACTCAGCAATCTTGAGTCTCATACCTTACCTCGGTAAGGTGGCCTATCCTCCCCTGGGCGCTGATACAGCTGATGCTTGGACCGCAGGCAAGAGGCTCTCTCTGGGAACCTCTTTACACGCTCCTCAATGCAGACCAGTAGCTATTGGACGCTTCATGAGCGTGTTTGGAGACTTTTTTTTTTTTTTTCTATCTAGTTAATTTCTATAGTTTGGACCAGGTAGCGTGGTGGCTAGTGAATGTGGTTCGTTGAACAGTTGTTGGTTGGTACGAATAGGCGCCGTTCGCGTCCCGCTAAAGCCAAGCTGCACCTTTGGAGCGGCTGCTCCAAAGGTGCGGTCTGGCGGTTAGCGATGGCGGTTTGTCAAAGAGGTGCCGGTTGGTACGATCAGACGCTGTTCGCCTCCCACTGAAGCTAGCCTGCCAGCCAGGAGCCTACAACCTGCCAGCAGCGGTCTGGCAGCTAGTGATGATGGCGGTTCGTTAAAGAGCCGGTGGTGGGTACCAAGAGACCCGGTTCATTGAAGAGCTGATGGTTGGTACAAAGAGACGCAAACCCGCCACTCAGTCCAAACTAGCAAAATTTACAAAAATTAAACAAAAATTAACAAAAAAAAAAAAAAAAAAAAAAAAACTAAACAAAAATTAACAAAAAAACTAAACAAAACAAAAAACCCACAAAAATTAACAAAATAAATAAATAAATAAATTAACAAAAAACAAAACCAAAAAACGCCAAAAATTTACAAAAAAACCCCCAAAACAATAATAATAATAAAAAAATAACAAAGAAAACTAAACAAAACAAAAAAAACCCAAAAATTAACAAAAAAACCCAAAACAAAACAAAACAAAAAACAAAGAGCTGGTGGTGGGTACCAAGAGACCCGGTTCATTGAAGAACAAAAGAAAAAAAAAAAAAAAACACCAAAAATTAACCAAAACAAAACAAAAAAAACAACAAAAATTTACAAAAAAAACAAAAAAACAACAACAAATAAAAACTAATAAAAGTAGCTTCACCAGCTACTTTTCCTGAATTTCCCCAAGGGCGTTAATGCTATCTTATCCTATCTTATGTTATAGGGTTGTAGCCTTGTCAAAGTCCACAGTAAGAGCTTTACCAGGGGCTCCAGGGAATGCGGTGGGTGCCGCTGCTGCTGCTGCTGCATCAGCACTTTTAAGCCGAGTGGTTTTAGTCAGTAGTGGCAACAACAACACTGCTGCTGCTGCTGCTCCTGCTGCTACTACTACAACTGCTGCAGCATTAGCATTTAAGATATCTCTCATTACATTATGACCTGTCAAAATGTTAATTTGAGATATCTTTTATTACATTATAACTAGTCAAAATGCTAATTTAAGATATCTCTCATTACATTATGACCTGTCAAAATGCTAATTTAAGATATCTTTTATTACATTATGACTAGTCAAAATGCTAATTTAAGATAACTTTTTACATTATGACTAGTCAAAATGCTAATTTGAGATATCTTTTATTACATTATGACTAGTCAAAATGCTAATTTAAGATAACTTTTTTACATTATGACTAGTCAAAATGCTAATTTGAGATATCTTTTATTACATTATGACTAGTCAAAATGCTAATTTAAGATAACGTTTATTATATTATAACTAGTCAAAATGCTAATTTAAGATATCTTTTACTACATTATGACTAGTCAAAATGCTAGAGGTATCAAACACAAGGCAGAGTCCAGTTTGGGATGAGGTTGGGATATGATTGGCATGCTTGGTGATTGATGACATATGTGGTTGCGATAGTGAATTTCCTGTATCACAAACAAACTGAATGAGATTGAAAATGAGATCCATTTTGTTTTGTAGTGCCCACATTACCACGATTTAAGAATGAGACTGTTTAATATGGTTTTCCACCTTAGAAACATAGCTAAAGTACGACCATTTATAAATCAAAAAGATGCTGAAAAACTGATTCATGCCTTTATTTCAAGCCGACTAGATTACTGTAACGCACTTTTTACTGGTCTCCCGAAAAAAACCACTGAGAGACTTCAGCTTATTCAAAACTCTGCAGCTCGGCTATTAACCAGAACCAAGAGGAGAGAGCACATTAGTCCAGTTTTAGCTGCTCTACACTGGCTTCCTGTAACATTTAGAATTGATTTTAAGGTTCTCCTCCTTATATACAAAGCCCTTAATGGGCTAGGACCAAGCTACATTGCTAACTCCCTACTTGCCTTCAAGAACACTGCGATCATCAGCTGCTGGTTTATTGGAGGTTCCCAGCAACAGCCGAAAGAAAATCGGGGATGCAGCCTATGTCAATTATGCCCCAAAGTTATGGAACACACTACCTATAGATATCAGGGAGCCAGCTTGCTAAATATTTTTAAAAGAAAGCTAAAAACTTATCACTTCACTTAGCCTTTAACTAGCTATGACTTTCCTGATACAGGCCCAAAACTTTTTTTTTTTTTTTTTGCACTTGCTTCGCACTTATGCACTGCTGCACTTCTTTTAAAATGTTGTATTTTACTTGATTTTATGCATTCTATGTACTCTATTTCTTAACTTTATTTTTCTTATTATTCAGTGGGTTTTATTTTCCATCTTATGTTATGCTCATTCTGTGTCTATTTTCATGCATGTAATTTCTTTGTTGTAAAGCACTTTGAGCTGCATTTCTTGTATGAAAGGTGCTATACAAATAAAGTTTATTATTATTATTATTATTATTATGGTAATGTGCTCAGTCGAAGTGAGATAACTAGCCAAGGAGGATGCAAATCTGTTACTAGTGGTACTAGTTTATGATGATGGTAGACATGTAAAATTCAAAGAAATGACCTCCTCAGTGGCAGAACTATGTTCCCATACCGTATTAATGCTAATTCATGCAGCAGAATACATTTCAGGAATCTTACCAAACTGCTAAAGGTGGTTCAGTTTGGGTCAAGGCAAACGTGTGTGAGACGCTGCAAACATGTAACAAGTGTTACTGTCATCTTCATTAACATCTCAGGATAGATCTGTATTCCATCCAACCATCTGTCTTCTGGCCCTCCCTGTTGCAAATTAGCAAATTAATTAATATCGATTCTTATTGCTTTAAATGATTCTCGCGGAGTAATTAGGGAATAATGAATTACACTGGCAGCTGTGGAGAAATGACGGATTTCATTTGGACAGTGGATTACCACAACTCTACTGTCTTCTATAGATGATCTGTCAGTATTAAGTTTAACACTCAAGACATTATACAAAGGAACGACTCTTTTTCTGTGTGGACTTACAGGTCATTTGAGGTTTATATGCAGCTATCGCTCTCAAAGGCCTCCTGCTAGCTGCAATCAGACTTGAGTGTATTAGGTATCGATTCGATATTCTTTCCCCCCCTCTGAATCCGGCGACTGCAGGCCGACCGCACTTGTGCACACTTGTATTTTCCATTCAACGTGGTGTCCGATTTTTGCAGACGGAGGCCTAAACAGCCATGTGATGGCGGGCGGCATGCATATCAGTGTGGCGTCCGCAGTGTGTCTCCCCGACGGATCGCGCTTACCCCAGAAGAAATTAAATCAGTTTATTAAAGTAATGGGGAAAAATGTAATGAAATCACGTCCACAGTCAGAGCTCTTGCTCTCCTCTTTCTGCTGCAGCTGTAACAAGCACCAGTTTCCCAGAGAATAAATATTGGATGATTTTAAGGGATTTTAGAGATGATGAAAAAGATTTTTATGGGAAAACCGGCCATGCTGCAGACGTTGTTAAAGTTGTATATTGGGGATTTACAGCGGATCAGTGAGGTGACTGTAGACCTACAGCACAGTAGCACTTGAATTAACTTAACTAAATAATAATCTGTGAAATTCTCATAGAAACAAGTGTCTTCCTACTCTCTATCTCTGATTCAAATAACACATTAGTGATTCAATCTATATCCAGTTCATGAAAGCTTTTACATTTGCTGTTCTAAACACCCGCTGTCTGGTACAATAGATCTTTCCGGGAAAAATCCTCTTGTTTGGAATCAAGACAAGAAGAACTGGGTAGTTAGCATGAGCAGCGATAGCCACCATGTCTGAACAGACAAAGAACAGAGCGCCACCTACAGAAACTCAAACTGCATCAACAGAAAATCCAAGGAAAAAGACGTCACAGTCCCGCCCCACACTGTTTGACTGACAGGTGATCTCTGGGAAGTGCGGTGCAGAAACACCACAGCAATTGAGCAACAAAGATGCAGACAAAATAAAAAATACACATCTCATGGATTACCCCTTTAAATTGTGCCTTTCCTCTCTGAGCCCGTCTCTTAAAGCGCCTCTTTCATGTTGTTGACGGGACGGTTGCTTTTCTGCAGCAGTGCTGGACTGTGTAATCTGTTTGTCCTGTTATAATGACTCTATTATCTGCCGTCGTCTAGGGAACAGACATATTTGCTCTGCCGAACGCAGACCTGCCATGCACAGGTGCTTTTGTGCTCGTGTGTGCACAGGTGAACGCGTGTTTGTGCACGGCGCGGTGTGTGGTGCGGCGGAAAGAAAATCATACACTTTCATGAACGATAAAAGCATGAGAGAGACTCGGCCGCTCGTTATATTACATAATTAGAAACGTGGAAACAAAAAAAGTGGGCGTTCTGATATTGGAAGTGTCTTGAAAGTCTAGTGGGTGGGAGTATGGACTAGAAAGTGAGTTATGAAAGTCAGAAATATCAGAAGCAATAGTTGAGTCATTAGTATGGTCATTTTATGCTATGGGGCAGTAAAGATCGTACTTATTTCCCCTTTAACATCACCTTTTATACACCTATATTTTCTTAAATGTATCTATAGTATGATTTTTGAGACGAATATTGTTGTCTGACGCTAAAAATTTCTTCACACGTCTTGTAGTACATCTTAATACTTCATTTTAAAATAACTTTTAACAATAGGTTTATAATAACAATGGGATTACAGAGTTATGTAATATTTTACTTTAACAGCCATCTGTAACATCTAGATTGGAATTTTAAATAGAATTGAAAATGAAAAGATCTACATTTCTGGTGTTTGTGAAAATTATCAATCATTTTAAGTTGTAATAACACAAAAAGCCATGTTCAAGTCCAGAATAAATGCAGTATCTTTCAGAAAAAAATAACCTTTGCAGATCATGCATTGAGACTTACAAGCGGAACAGCTTGTACCCGAGAACATTTAAAGTGGAACGAGGTTTTTTTCGTACCACGGCACATCTGTTGAGTCGCTCTTTAAATGTTTGAAGGAAGCAGATCTGAGTGGGAAGTGTGATAGCACATCGAGACAAAAGGCCTCTCTCTTTAAAAAATATCTTTTACTGTCATTTGGAGAAAGGGGAAAAAGTAAAAGCTGCAGCGCAAGACGTCATCATGGCACAATCTTACTTTCTTAGAACTTTGGTTACCAAAAAGAAAGAAAAATCCTACATCCACTACATTAAGATTTATATCAAAACCATGGATAGATACAGGGAAGTACAATCCCATTAATACAAAATGTCATGTCTTTTTTTTCCATATCTAAAGATTGAATGTATAATTGAATAAATGCATCACATCCCCTCTGGCTGCCCGCAGTGATAGCCAAAGAGCTCTTATGAATATACCAATATTGCTCTCATCATAAACAGCATGACTCACTTTGGCTCCGATCCAGTTCACTATTACTTGTTTTGCATGTGTCTGCCTGCACCCACAACAAGAGCCCCATGGGTCCATCTCTAAATGTGTGTGTGTGTGTGTGTGTGTGTGTGTGTGTGTGTGTGTGTGTGTGTGTGTCAGAGTGACTCATTGTTACTCAAAAATCGAATTTGGCACAGCTGGCGGCCCAAATCTGATAGTATTATATCATTCACTATAGCGTTTGAATATTTGATTTTCCCTGAGTAAAAATCAGCGTCTCTGACCTGTCCTCTCTTGGCTTGATCCTATAAGAGCAAGTTGTCATCAGAAGTCAAAAATATTAGCATCATACTGTAAATAAATAATATGATCATTACCTTTTTTTTCCCATTGGATGGAGTGCAATAATCAGTATTTGAAGGGTTTCACTCCAAAATGCTATACATATCCATATTTTGGGTGGGAATGTTACCTGTTATTCACTGCTAATTATGTAAAAACATAGATAATAACATCCTCTGAATTCTCTAATAATAATACAATATGAATATTAAATAGTGAGTTACAGTATACTTTCATGGTGGCAATCATTTTATCAGAGAAGGTAATGCATTTTTCAAACGGTGGCTATCTCACTTCCGAACAAAAGTTTTAATGTATTTTTACATCTTCCAAGTTATATAACATGTATCCTCCATTATTCATGACAACATCAAGGTGGTCCCTCATTAGCATGCGCACACAGGCTGGGCAGTTACTCGACAAGTGTTGAACAGTTGCTCAAACCAACGCCTTTTGCTCATTTGATCTGCAGGTTAATCCACCTCATATTATTTCAGCTGCCCCAGTGGCATTAATTGCTGCAGGCCATGGCATTTTAATGAAGGTCAAGAAGAGCAGGGAGCAGAGAGGTGGGAACACCTTGTTCCTCTGTCTGAGTCTCCAGCACGTCACCGACAAGAGCTTAATGTGTCTGGGAAGTGGGAAAACCATGGTTACCTACGACGGGCGGGGAACCTCTCACCATCCGTACTCTTTGAAACACTAAGTCTCTCTACAGTTCCACTTTGTTGTACCGCACTGCTTACGGTCTTTCAGCCAGTTAAGTCTTCTTAACTCTATTGTTAAGGGGAAAATGTCAAATATAAAATTATTCACTGACAAAGAGGCAATTCCCTATGCTATCAGAGACGCCTGCCAGCAGCTTAGGAAGCTCACATTTACATTTTAAGCATTTATCTAACGCTCTTATCCAGAGTGACTAACAATGAGCGCAAGATGGTGTAACATGAATCTTACAAAAAAAGCAAGATTTGGTTTAAAGTAATAATCTGTGACATTTTCATATAAATTAGTGTCTGTTTTGCTACTTTCTATTGCTGATTGCTATAACACAACAGTGATTCAACCTATATTCAGTTCATGAAAGCTTTTACTTATGCTGTTCTGAACACCTGGTGTCTGGTAGCTCTTTCCTGGGAAAAATCCTCTGCTGCACAGGAAGTGATGCGTTTTACCTTTCCGGTTTGTTTGCAATAAACAAAAGAAGAACTGGGTTAGCGTGAGCAGCGACAGCCACCATGGCTGAACAGACAAAGAACAGAGCGCCACCTACAGAAACTCAAACTGCATCAACAGAAAATCCAAGGAAAAAGACGTCACAGTACAGGACATACTGTTTGATTGATAAATGATCTTTTGGGAAATGCAGAGCAGGAACAAAAACACCAAAAAAGTGAGAGCTCAGCACCACAGATGGAGACAAACTAAAAAAAACAACCCACAAGGATCTCACAGACTGTCATTTTAAGACCACTGCTATACATAGAGAAACGATGCAGCTTCTCATATTTGTTCCTTCAACGCAGCCTTAAGCTAGTCTTCATCACTGCTTTGGTGTTCTCACAGCCATCCTGCTGGAGCTTTTTCCTGTCACATCAGAGTTATTTTTGGGAATGCAAGTCAAGCACCAGCAAAGACACTGCAAAGACAGACCCCCCCCCCCCCCCCCTCGGTTACGACAGTATGCGACGGGAGGATTAGAGAGGTTAATGTTACTCGACAAGCTGTGGTGGCTCCAGCTTGAGTTGTTGCCCTAGGTGATGCGGCCATTGATGGTTGCATGAGATAGGCCAAGATAGGGAAAGCTGAGAAGTTAAAGAGAAAGACTCGCTTGCATGTTAGGAAATGGCTCGGGGTCCCACACTGTCTTAGCAATGTAGCACAATGCGGGAAGAGGGTGCTTGAGATACTGCTATTTAACCTTAACGGAGGAATTCAAATGCTCCAGAAACACTGGATTCGATGTTAATGAAGTTGAAAGAGTCATCGGGTAAGAAGTGTAACACCTGCTCTAGCAACTGGGAGGAAATGGACATGTCAAGAGGCAATTCAGCAATCACAATCATCACTTAGATGCAGGAATATTGTCAGGCAAGTGCAACAGGGTGGTGGAGGAGAGCAAGAGGCACAGAAAAGTGACGTACAAGTGCAAAGAGGATAGAACTTAGTTGGAAAGAACTCTGGAATATGGACGCATCTAGGATTAGATTCATTACTGGACTAATCTAGCTTGTGCTGCCATCACCCCAAAAACTCCACCAATGCCTAAGTGAAAGCTGCGCGATTCCTGTGCCAGCACCACCTAGTCATATCCTCTCAGTATGTAAAGTTAGTTTTTCTCAAGGTCAATGCATAACCAAGTGCTTGAGTGCCTGGCAGCAACTGAGAGGAAATGAACAGAAATGAATTTTTTTACCCATTAAGTTTGAAAACCCTCTGCTTCAGTCTGGCTCTTGTGTGCGAAGGAGAAAGAATTCTTACCGAGAAAGCCCCAAGTTAGACCAGCTGCAGATTGGGAACTGCGAGTTAGACATAAGGCAGAAACTAACAATCCTTATACAGACAGTACAGCCTGACCTAGTACTGCGCTTCAACACTTGGTCTGTTTACTCTGCGGAGCTCGCTGTGCCATGGGAAGGCAAGGTGGATGAGGTGGATGGCACATAAAAGGAAGAGGCTTACATTCGCTGTGAGCCAGCAGCCGAGGCTGAGCAGTGAAGCCGGTAAGCCTCAGTATTCCCTGCGGATGCTGGGTGCTGCTGCTCCTCTGAAAGTTTGGGATTCTTTACATCTGAAGGTACAGGTACGAAAAAGGCCACCGATCTGGTCCAAAGTACGTAAAGCCATCTCATGGGTTTATCTATCATGATAGCATAGAAGTAGGTAGTCAAAGGAGAAGTAATACACCTTCAGCTCCTGGTATAATTGTTTTTATATACTTTAAGTATATTGTGTGTTGATACAATGCAGTTTCTGAACTGCTAAGCAGGCTGTTTCAAGCTAGCAGGGTCAACTGTCCGTCTATCCTAGGGCTTTTGGTCAATGTGGTCTCTGAACTGCTCAATGGGCAGTTTCAAGCCACAGGTGTCACCTTTTCCTTTAGCTTATAATTGCTGGTACGTTGTGGTTTCTGAACTGCTGAGCAGGCTGTTAGATAGTTACATCAGATCCTGTGTATCAGTTAAGGATTTAAGGATGTCAGCCTCATGATATCACTGCATTTTTTTAATATATGATCCAGTGCAAAGTGCACAAGCATTAAGATCCGCACTTGTCACTTCTTACAGACAGGGAGAGGCAGAACACTGTGGGGAAATTCAGAAGTGCTTAAAAGGCAGCAGACCCACAGCATCAAGGGCTAAGCCTATAGATCCCAGCTAAGCAAAGCATAGTCAACTCTTTACTGATACTTCCTCTGATGATCCTCCATAAGTTTAAACTCACAAGAGGGAGAAGCTCTTTCAGTTTTCAGTTTGAAATCATTTTGTAAGAAGTTCTATGCAGAGAGCAGATGAACTGATCATACATTGAATTCTGACTCAACTCTCCACAGCAATACTCTTTTTCCTCCAACACATACAATAACCCTAACAGCCTCTTAGTTCCTCTTCCTCCCCTTAGCTGGACTTAGCTGGTGTATACCAGATCCTTCCAGGACTGACCAATATGACCACTACATTATATTGATGCACCATTGTCACTTTTTCACTACCAATACTGATTCCAAATACTAAATTTAAGTATCAGACTGGTTCAGCTGATTTCCAACCTGAACAATACAGGCTAAGGCCTTCATGATTATATTTGATTTTTTTGAATGACTGTTTATATGTGTTCAAAGATGTAACCCACATCTGATACCAATATTAACTGACAGAAAAAAGCATGGATGCACAGAGTAACAATAACAAAAGATGTCACATCCGTTTTTGCTTTTAGTTTTGTTTTGTTTTTCGAGTTATGATATGTACCTTCAATTTTTGACTGAACTGAGGCACTTCACCACATACCAATCATGTTGTCTTTTTCACTTTCTTTCCATTGTCCCAGTGTTCTTTCCATTGTCTCCTTGTCCTCCGTGCACCCAAATTGCCTCAGATGAATGGCATAATATTTACTTACTGTCATGGCAACACTGACAGATCCCACTTTAAGTGTTCAAATAGAAGTCACATGTAGGTTGCACGCCTTGGGGTCCGAGTTTTTATCACGTAACCATCTGGTCCAGGTCAGAATTAGAAAAACGTGACTTCTTGATTAGAAAACACCAGATCTGTGTCAAATCCGAATTGGGATCATTGGACAGCAGAGACTGAAATATAATCTTTAATTCTCCATCAGAGAGATTGATCTAACATCCTTGTGTGTGTAAGCTGCTTTGTTTTGACTTCTGACTCTGACACTGCATCTGGCTCCTTGGTTATCAGAAATATCAGAAATACTCTTGATACTGATAATCGATACTGATACCTAGTAGTAACAGTGCGTCCCAGCTACAACAATGGTTTAATAATCACGTTGGTGCTGCCTACTCAGATTCACGCCCACAATTCTCCATCTATCTTTCTAACAATCTGTCTCTCTCTCTGTCTCTCTCTCTCTCTCTCTCTCTCTCTCACACACACACACACTTCCATACATAGCGGTCAGAGGCCTACCTACCGCCTGAAAATGACTGATCAACAGTGAGTCATCCAGCACCTTATCAGATTGTCATTGTAGCACGGCTCTTCAATCTTGTATTCCTCACTTTAGGCTCCCAGCACAACATCGCCTGGGAGGGATTTCGGCGATAAAATGCCACGGGGGAGATAAGTATTAGCAAAGGTGACTCATGCTTCTGCTACCCCTCAAGGGAAAAGCATAATTCCGTATTTCATTTGAGAGGATGTTTCACTAATTTTCCCCCTTTTAAATACACGCTGAGAGCCGTCTTTGAAGTCTCCCCCTTCTGAAGACTGTCTCTGTCTCTCCTCCTCGCCTGCAATCTCTGACTGTGAGCTACAGTGGCTACGGCAGCCTCGGTGACGGTGAAAACCGTGACTAGAGGAGTTTACTACGAGATGTTGAGCTGTCAGCGGCGCGCTGCAGTGATCATGTGAGTTTCACAGCGGGGGGGATCAAGCACAAAGGGCAGGTTAGACAGATTGCTGAAGTCGAAAAATGTACGGTCGTGTTTTTACGTTTGAATTAATGAATGAGGCCTATAGTAACCCTCAGGGAGTCTGACTCGCACAGTATGGGCTCTTTTACATTGACGTTTGTTTTGTTTGCTGTCCTTTCCTGCACTACATTACTACCTGTGATAATTTAAAGCTGCACTAGGCAAGATTTTTATGTAAAAATACACCTGTCTTATCAAGTCAAGAGTGACCCATTCCCTCTAATTGAGATCCCATAGATTCATCCTATTTGCCCAAATGAAATTCTGGCTGGTCGCTGATGGGAAATCTTCTCCACTCAGGAACTGATGAATCAAAGCTAAAGACCAAAAGCCAAACTGTCTCCTAAACAGCAGTGAGCAGCACTCTGTCCAGAGACAGCTGGACTCACCAATGTTAGATCTTTTAGTATCAAAGACTGTCCAGGTTTTCAAACAGTTATCCCCCACTGCCTTTTGGGACCGGCAATATGCAAAGTTGCCTAGTGCAGCTTTAAAGGACCGTGTTTTAGCCCATTTACTGTAATTCACACATACTTAACATCCCTACCGACCATTTTCCAAAGCATAACGTACTTTTTTAGATGTTTCAATGCGTTTTTCCTACCTTCCAGGCAGCCATTCGTTTCCACACATTTCAGTGCAGCACAAAAATCAACTTGCAGAGACTTTACTTTAATGCCCGCATTGACTTGAAAAGTCTACACGTCTTCTGGTGCATTCAAATGCCGGTGGGAAGCTCCAACGTCTGGGACTTCCGAGACGGCTGCCAAAAAGCGTTGCACTCACATGCTATTTGGTCGGAAAATCAAACCCAGAAGACAAACAATAAGCAAACGTGGACATTGTGAAAAGGATGATGTGAATTTGGCTTCTTACACTGGTGTTGTCCGGTTTGGTGCTTTTAGTTTACAGCAAACCCTATTATATCCTTCCACTGATTGGTGAGTGACATTTAGCAGAGGCATAGCTGACAGATTATGTGGACAGAGCAATCGAGAGGATAAGCTATTTCCAGAAACAGCCACTCAAACATTGAAGAGATCTCACCAATAAACAGTCAAGGAAAACATCGATGGACTGTCAATAATGTAAAGGCCAGTAATTAGTGCCGAGCAGGGAGGCTTATTTGTTATTAGCTGACAATTATGGGGGTGAGCCGTATGGATTTCTGTTCGCCACACCACTATCTTGGAAGAGCAGGTTTCTACACTATGGATTACACCATTTATTTTGTATCTCATTTAACTCAGCCTGTAGTCCGTTCTCTAAGCCTCACACACTCCTGCTAGCACACACACACACACACACACCATGCACATTTGAATTTACATTTAACCATTTACCATCTGCTTGTCCAGAGCTATTTAGAGCTAGAGCAGGGTACAAAATCTAATAATTATTTTGGTGGTGGTGTTGCTTTTGCTTTTGTTTGAACAAAATCAGTGTAAAGCAGAGGAGGGATGTAGGGAGGAGCACAGGTTTAGGCAGCCTCTCTTTCTAATCATGTCATTCGGACAATCTTGAATACTGACAACTAGTCTTCATTTCTGCCTCTACTTCTGTAATCAAAATGCTTTTCTACGGACACCTACTGTAAAAGGTATAATAGTCTGGCATGACTTGTTCTCTCCAGCTCTGCTCATGGAGATACAAACCTCCGTAAATACGCTTCAGGCACGATTGACTCTAGCTGTATGGGCTATCAGATGAACTAAGAGAGTGGGGGGAAACCTGGAGTGGAGTTACAGCATCCCCGCTCCACTCAGAGTTGATAACTGCCATTAATTTATAATCTCTATGCACTTCAAAATGTCGATTACACCTCTGCGGATGTACGCAGTTTAGAGAGCATTAAACTGCATACATCCTATAGTAGTTGTAGTAGCCCAATGCTGAACCTCAGCCCATCTGTGAAGATTTGGAGGATTTGGAGAACTGCAGTAACTCTGATTTACAGGACGGAAAATAATCTATACGGATGTTACAATTTGTCAGGATTTTTTTTTCATGCTATGCAGCCTTCACCTTGCCAAGCCTCTCCTGCGCTCCGCTCCCAGCAGGGCTCCCGGCCGTCCCAGGTGTCACTCTATACCCCCCCCCCCCCCCCCCGTGAAGCTTCACCTAATGAAGCCCCATCGCCCCGGCATCTGGATCTACGGCCATCGAGCGCTGCTAAGCAACAGGCCGTTTGCGCTGCGCTCACTAAAACCTGCTCCCCCCCGGAGAAGCTGACACCACTTGGCCCCGGCGTGGCCCCCGCTGCCTCTCCCCCACCTCACTTTGCGACGAGGACATATTTCGCGTTTGCGTCTCGAACTTGCGAGTGGTTCTGCGGGAAAGAGACACACTCGTCAGCACTATTCCCTGCGGGCTTATGCTTTATGTTTAAGGCTTCACTAATGGCGGGCTAGTCCCCTCTTGGCTCCTGCAGACCTGCTTGTTTGTCTTTGCGCGGCCTCCCAAGGCTGCAGACAGTCCACAGCCAAACACTCAGCAGACTGCAAAGCTGGCTGCCTCTCCTGTTGTTTCACTTCACTCCCGCTAATACAGTCCAGCTCACGTACTTCTCATTGTTCCCCATGGCAATTAATTCAGCCGCAGATCCACATTCATAACATACACGCAATGACATGAAACTAATTACGCAACATGTTTACTTAAAGCGACGTATATATATACCCTGATTAAAATGCACATACTGAACACCTGCGCTCATAATTGTGCAGCTTATTAGTCTCTAATTTTCCACCAATTTTCCAATTTTAAAAGAGCATGTTGCATATCATGTTTCGTAATGCTTCATTCAAGTGGAAGGTTAAAGCACCATATGGATTATTGCTTTTATTGCACGGTTTATCATGCATTACCCAATTAAGATACATGACCCCCCCCCCCCCACACACACACACACACACATCAATGCCATTTTACGCTGCAAACTGCAGGTGGTGCTGTGAGCATTTATGTTCCTCAGGCCATGCAGGTTTATTTGCTTTTCCTACCTATGTAATTCAAGCGTGGTTCTGCCATCACTTTGTGTTTGCTTTACACCCTGCAGGGGCACGGCGCTTAGTATCAGAGGCAACCACTCGCCTATCTGCAAACGCTAGCGGACCACACACACACACACACACACACACCGCGCACAAGCCACCAACGCCGATTTCATGCTGCTGTTCTGTGGCAATAACTCATACAGGAGACCACACACTCCCACTATTTCTACAGATGGAATAAAGTGCTTGCGATAAGACCGTGTGGGAGTGCATTACAGTGCAGAGGTACAGAGAAAAGATGATTGTGAGGGTCCAACAACAGTGGAGTCGTGTTGGTCATCTGCACTCTCTCTGCTGCTGACGAATTCCCTAAAAAAAAATGCCCTGAAGTTTGAAACTGTAATGTATTTTGCAGGTGGAATCGCATGACAGAAAAGAACAGACAGACTCCAAGCTATATAATCCATGCGCATAACCTGAAGAGCAAATGCAAATGAGATGAGCGGGGTCGGCTGGTGCCAGAGCTACAGTGAGGAAAGCCCAGACGTTTGGCAGCTAGGTGTTGTGCCATGCTGACTCACAGCCTTGGGTGGGCATGGTGGGAAGAAATTAACTGTATGGATCGATACCCGAGCGGCAGCCAGAGGATGAGGTGGGCTAAAAGTCAGGACTCATGTTGCAAAGTGCCCACTCGCGACCCTCAGACAGCTGGGAAGTGTGTGTTAGACTGAGGAGATGAAGTTCAAAGGTTCATAGATGAAGACGAAATGAGGATGAAGAAGGAAATGTCTTGAGGTTTCCAATTTTAGCCTGATGAATTCAAATCTTGTATGTGGTGATGCTAAATTGGGTTTTACATATTGTCAACTTTGATAACATATTTACCAGCTTTTCTCATATAGATCTTAGCCCAGCATGTATGTTATAAGATGCTGCAACATTTAAAGATCTCATATCAATATTTCAAAGAAATAACTACATTATTTTTTTTATGTATAATTGATAAGAAGGCCCCTTTACCAGCTGTGGTTTTGCGCATGTTATTTGCATTTTCATGAGAAGGGAAGAAGAGTCATGCTCGATATGAAATGAAACATGAAAATATATATGAAGTTCATGATGAGAGTTAGGGTTGTTAATAAGAAAACTTATTATATATTATATATATATATATATATATATATATATTATATATATATATATATTATATAAGAAATCTTTTCTCTTTCTTGACCTCAAACACTGCATTGATACTGGCATTAAGTATTAGTATTTTATGCCGGGGTAATGGGATAAAGGTGATGCTTATTTTATTAACTCCCACTGAGTTCAGTAGATTAACATCTCATTAACCAGGGCAAATAGAGAGAACATTTTGCATATCAAGCATACATTTTAGAGGAGGACGACATGTGTAACAAGCCACGCTCTATCTTGAAATTAAAGCCCAATGGAAATTTTAACTCAACATCTGTAATACACAGCAATCCAAGGAATTTCAACGACATCGGCATTAGTTTTGAAAGTCAGAAAGTAACTGTCTCCCCTCTCCCCTACCTCCATTTGCTTCCTCTGTGTCTGGCCAACATGGCTGCCCTCTGCCAGCTGCTTCTACAGGACGCCGCTCGGACCCGGGGCCCCTGCGACCAGGAGGCGCTCCGCACCATCAAGCAACGGCTCACCTCCCCACCCACACTGGCCTACTTCAGCCTAGATGCTCCCACCATGCTTGACGCTCTATACTCTCCTTAGCCCGTGGTGAAGTGGAACAGCCAGTCACCACCACTTCACTCCTTTAAGAAACTCTTGAGGGTGAGAGGGAGGTTCCTGCTTGTCAGTGGGCATGTGAACACATTTATCTCTATGGCAGAGCCTTCGTTCTTCACACAGATGAGCAGAGGATCTCAAAACTGCTGGCCACAAGACACTGCTGACACTGTTGTAAAGGACTGACTGGGGACAACTCAGTGATGCATCATGTGTTAAAGCTGCAATATGCAACTTTAATGTTATTAAACTTTAAAATAACGATAAATAAATCAGATATAGGGTCTGTCTTTGACCCTGTGTGCTCATGCATAATCCACCCATTTGTCTGAAATTGGCTTTTCAGTGATGTTTGGAACGTTTTGGGATGTAAACCATTTGCTGCGGGTTGTGGCTACCAAGGTAAGGCTAGTGGTGCAGAGGAGTCATAGTAACAACAACAATGGAGCAATGAAAGCAGTAAGTAAACAAAGTACAGATTCTCACCGTTCACTCTCTCCTTCTTTAATGCCTGTGGTGGTTTTACGGATACCAGTTACCTCAGCCTCAGGCTAGATGCCGTTTGAAGGTAGACAGCTCGTCAACATGAGTGACAGGTGTTGGGGCGGGAACTTGACCAACTGAGAGGGAGGAGGGCGGGACTAACAATACAGTTTCTGCCTCGAGGAGAAAAGTTGCATATTGTAGTTTTAAGGTCAAAGATATGTGTGTCTTGTGGATGAAGACTGTTTCTCATGCTACACAACAGACTGTCTCAGCAAGATGACCAGTAGCACTTTTCTGTAAGGGTCGGCCAACTGCATTTCACACCCAGCCACGGCCCTACTACAGTGTAGAAGATGCACCGTCATGTTGTGGTGTGGTTTTTAGCACGGGGGAGGGGGGGGGGGGCTGCACCATCACACTGTCGGGACACAGTTTGGTGACTGGACATAGATGCGAGGGAGCTTATGAGAAGCTGCACGGTTTACAGTCTCAGCAGGAAAACAGAGCAGCCGGCTACAGAGCCAGCGTCTCCCGCTGAGAGGCCATCAGCTCCATAGGAACACATTCACATCGACCTGTGTGGAGACCCCCGCCGCGCACCCACTAGGACCATCTAACAACGTGAAAATAATCAACTGATTATAATGTGCGACTGGGGTGAGCACCTCAAATTATTTTTCAATAAGCTCCAGTCAGATATGAACAGCTTCCCTGCTCAAGATGAACAGCAAAACGAGTACAAATGAGCCCAAAATTACAGGGATGGCTAGTATTATCATAGTGCCTTTGCTAAAAAAGCAGGCGGTCATTTGCACTAGAATCACTGACAACCTCAGCAATAGTCTATTAATCATTAATAGAAGTTACTGGATAGCCCCAGGTAATGTAACACTAGTCCCAGAGGGATAACAACAGAGGAATCTTCCCTTCTTTACTCAGTAAAGTGGCTGCTTTGATCAATATTCCTTCGTTGAAATACACAGTAAAATAGCCAAAAAGTCCACAAATATTATAATTCAAAATTTCAGATTAATGTTACAGACTGGTAACTACATGAAAGCCAGGTAATCTCTGACATAGTTCCTAAAGCATTAGGATCTGGATAATTAAAGGTTAAATGTAAAGTGTTTGGATACTATATATATCCATAACTGTTTCAATCATGTACATTCGGTCTTATATTAAGCCACAGGGGTTTGGGCATTCCAAGAGAAAATGCAAATTGTAATACTATTTAACACTCCTCATGAACTCACATCAGATCTCATTACTTGTGTTGATATGAGCAGGAAACCTGTGACATCAGATACACAGATGAGTAAACAGATGAGTAAAAATGCCAGACTGTACGGTCACTGAAGAAATATTCATTAGGGAAACAACTAATAACAATCCATGGCCCAGTGAGGTTATGTGTTCATTTTCTATGTCTGGCTTTGGAATTCATTTTCCAAATTAGACTCTGGTGTGATAAAAAAATGATTTAAAAACATTACTATGCCTTATTTATAAAACATAATGTCTGTCTGCCTGTCTGTCTGCCTATCTGTGATATAAAACCTGCCCAGAAGCCACAATTAAGGTCCAACTGAAAAGGAGTAAAAATTCACTTGATGGTTTATTGTCCTGAACATGATGAGCTGAGAAGCATGCTTTATAGAAAATGATCTCCATTTCTGTTCATTTCTTTTGCTTAGATGATTATGAAAGACATAACAGAATGGTGGATTATTCTGTAAAGCCTTTGCATGCTAGCTGAGTTTGTTTAGGAATATGCTTCTATATCCAAATTGCAGTGTGATGTATGGCTCTCTCTTGTAAGCCCATGTCACTGAAATAAGATCAGTCAATCAATCAATCAACCAATCAATCAATTGGTTAGATGAAGCTTAAGTTGCATAACTCCAGAAACTGGTGCATGCAACAAATAGCATCTGAAAAACACCATGACATTTACAAATTGCGCTTTTATTTTGAAAATGTCTTACCATTATTACATGAACGCTACATAAAAGCTGACATAAGTCATTAATCACTATTGATGCATGTGCCATATACATGTTATGCAACTCGTAGCCATGCATTATGAATTGATCACGTGGATTCAAGTGCTACCAGCAGAAATACACTCAAGCCTTTTCATTGACTGTTGCTTGGATAAAGAAATAATGAAATCCTGTATCCTAGATCCACTAAAGATATGCAGAATCCATACTAGGTAATGGAAAACAGTATTACCGCTGAGTATGGAGATCAGCAATCATGTTTATAGACCGGCCTCATGGTTGCGCTCTTTCATGTTCAAATGACACTTTTGCAGAACATGAACAGGGGACACAAGCACTGCTGGAGTCCATCAACAGGTTTTCTTTTGGAAACAAAGGAACTCTGCTGCTGGCCAGGAAAAAAGCACAGCCATAATATACAGCCTGCTCTTCAATCAGCCAGTGTCACGATGCTGCGTATGTGCAATCTGTCCGTGCCTCGTATCCCACCCCACCCACCCTCCAGCCCACCTCACACACACACACACACACACACCAAACAATCACTGTCAAGACCACATGCCTCCCATCTACCAGGACTCCACCAAACAATCGCTGTCACGATTATGGTGTGTAGTATGTGCTAGAAGATGACAGCTGCGGCGAGGCAAAGTGCAGCTCTTAAGAGCCTCCGGCCTGCGTCGAGTATCAGTCAAATCACAGAGTACCTCCACCGTATGCAAATGTGTTCTTCAGATCACGTTTTGTGTTTGATAATGCCTTATATGCGCCGAATTGTCAAAACATGCCCCCTAAACTGCAGCCTTTGGCACATGGCACCTAAATCATATACAGAATGCTTCCTTCCTCTTTGACTGGACTTGTACTACTGACACATAGAATGGATTTAATCTGTGACTGACAAATCAAGAATGTAATGGAAACTGTGACTGGTACAATAGGTCCAACAAAGACACCACATCTGACTCATCTTGACAACACAGCTTCATTATAAAGGATGGATGATAAGTATATGTGTGAGGACTGCACCCACTTGTACAGTAAAAAGCATTCAACTCCACTATTATGTAATTAAGCAAGTACAATTTTCACACCGTTGACTCATGTAGTTACCAAATTAAAGTTACCGTGACATTTTGACTATGTATCTGTTGTTTTGCCTCAGCGGGCTCGTGTCACGTTGTGGGCAAATAACACTCAGTGGTTCTTCTTCTGCGTGCAAAAACAGTGTATTATCACCAGTTTACTATTCTATGTAATGCTTTGTAATACTCAGATTACTTCTTTGTGGTAACTAGTAACTGAATGCATTAGTTTTTCAATTCTTGTAATCTGTTATTAGTTACTTTTTAAAATAAGAATGTTGTGACTTTTATTTTTCTTGCATATTGTTTGATTTTTGTTAGCACATTTTTTTAAAGTACCAAAAAGTGAAAATCCTGCGGTATCTCATGCACAACTAACTGCTAATTGAAAAAAAATGCAAATCTAAGTAAATGAGATTGGCTTACTTTTTTAGAAACAGAGCAATAGTCTTGCATTGCATCTTGAAACAATGATCAATAACACAAACCCTATTGCTGTGCCATGTTTCTTAAGCGGGTAACTAAAAGTAAATAATGAGTTACTTTTAATTAAGAGTAACCTTGTTACATAACTAGCTACTTTTTAAGGTAAGTAACTGATTAGCATCTCTCTAAGAAGCCAGTTGGTAGCACCAGCTAGCGCACAAGCTTGCAGCAATCAGTAAACATTGCTTTGAATGAGGAATGAGTCATGCCATTCAGTGCCAAATGATGGAGGTTCCTCCCTGACATAAAAACACTCTGGAAAACCTGCAATGAAATTTTATTTTCTTTACACATCGTTCATTTCAATATTGACCTAACCTTTCATTAGTCATCTGGGTTTCAATGAGTTCTAGTGTCCCGTGATGGTCTAAATGCTGCTTCAGAGGCTTTTCCACCCTGACAACAATACAATTCTGGCGGAAACACTGAATATTTATAATGTTTTGGCATGAAAGTATATCAGTATTGGTCTCAACTTTCAAAAATCCATATCAATATAACCCAGATCGTCATATCTACATATACATGTTGATATTTCCATACATTTGACTGAGGTGATAAGTGACCCTGCTTCCTCCATTGCTCTTCTAACAAACAAGCGTCTCGACACTGAGAGAAAGGTAGGCAGACAGACTACAGCATCCTGCGGTCTATTTTCTCTCTCTAAGCAGAGTTTCAGTGGCAACACCTTGAGCTCACCACATGCTGTCATCACTCAGTGCCACATTCAGCGCAATTAGTCACAGGAATAAATAGAGTCAACTTGCAGGGCAATCTGGACAGAGGGGTGGGGTGGGGAGCGGGGGGGGGGTTTGGGAGCCGCTCGCAGTCTCATCATGGCAACCGAGGTCGGCCCCTCGTGACAGCTGGTCTGACATGTGCTAACAGTATCTCAGTTGGTCTCCCCTTTCACACCTCTGGCCATTTCTCTTGTTCTTACTCTGTTTTTGTAGACATGATGGTAATGATGATGAGGATCTCTTCACTGGTTAGGTTTAGAGTGGATATTAGGGTTTTACTGATGGCTGTTATTATCATTAAAGCACAGTAAGATCTGGCCCCAAATTAGTGTATATTGCAGACCTTTTAACCCCCTATGAACCATCTTCTACACTCCTACTATTACTACTGTCACCACTGCTACTACTGCTACTACTACTACTACTACTACTACCACTACTACTACCACTACCACTACTATTACTACTGTTTCTACTACTACTACTACTACTACTACTACTACTAAAGTCAAGAACACAAAGCCAGTGTGTACCAAAGTGCTTCACAAAATGGGGGAGCATTACAAAACAGGGAAACCGAGACAGAGCACTGAACATCAGTAGCAAAAAAAAAAAAAAAAATCTGAAGTGAAAGAGAGCATAGTTAAAAGCACAAAAGTAAGGGGCATAAAAGAACATGTCAGACACAGTGAAAAGCCAATGAATAAAATAGGTTTTAAGACGAGTTTTAACAGATTTGATACTTTGGGGAAGGCTATTCCATAATCTTTGGTGCAGCCACGGCAAAATCCCTTTCACCCATCTGGACCACCAGAAGCCCCTGATTAGAGGACCTGAGGGACCTGGCAGTACTGTCTGGGGTACAGACGTTCAGAAATATACGCGGAAGCAGCACCATGTAGAGCTTTAAAAATGTACAGAAGGATTTTGAAGTCAATCCTGTAACGAACAGGGAGCTGGTGTAAAGATGTCAGAACAGGAGTTATGTGGTTCCTTTATTAAGATCTAGATAAAAGCTGGATTTCACAACTGAAAAACACTACATTATCAACTTCGCAGCACTGTCAAAAGTCACACTAAGGGGTTTGGCATAAGGTTTAACAGAGAGGATAGATGACCCAGATTCTGTTTGATTGTGTTAGTAGAGCCAGGCGGGCCGAGAAAAAAAACATTCTCTGATCTATCCTTGTTTAACTGGAGAAAGTTCTGAGCTATCCAACATTAAATGTCATGGAAGTGTTCTCTGAGTATAAGGAGTATAACTGATTATCAGGCTTTAGCAGAAGATAAAGCTGAGTGTTGTCCACATAGCAATGGAAGGAGATATTGTACTTTTTAATGATTTGACACCGAGGAAGCATGTATATGGAAAACAGGATTGGACCTAGGATAGAGCCCTGGGGAACACCACAAGAAATTAGTGTAGGGGAAGAAGATGAGTTTCCTGAGGAGGTATAGTAAGAATAAAACCAGTCCACAACTACTACTACTACTATGTCTACTGCTGTGACTACTACTACTACTGCTGCTGCTGCTACTACTACTACTGCTACTACTCTTATTTTTACCCTCTAGCCTTGTATTTTTAGCATGCGCTGCTCTCTTGTTTTTACTGATTTTAATGTATTTTATGAGCACAATGTTTGCTTTTATTATTATTATAATGGAGGATAATGTTTGTAAGGGTAAGGAATACAGTGGAGACAGGAAAGAACGGAGTGAGTCAGAGAGGAGATGATTGATTTGAAGCCAACAAATCAAATACATTATATGCGTCTTAGCCTGCTAATCCACCTGGATGTCCAGTTACAAGGGCAATAATGATGTATGCTGCGATGATTGGTGGTAATGGTTGTGTTGTTATTGGAAAAATTAATCTAAAATTTGATGTGAAGACAGCTCTTACGAACAGATGATGTGTGTCTAGGGCTGAGTACGTTAATGTGGAGATTGTAATGGTGACTTTTACTGTACTGTACTGTACTGTTACAGTTCTCGTGGGGTATTTATTTATTTAGTCTGCTGTAATGTACAAATTAAGCAATATGAGGGTTGGTGTGCGTGCACCACATATCTGAGACATCTTTGGACCTCTTGCATAATACTAAATTTAATTAGTTTCCACAAACAGCTCATAGTTCATGTACTCCAAATAGTTTCCTTTCCTTTGCTGCACAATTTCATTTTGCACAAAGCTAGTTTCAGTTCAGTGAGTTTTAGAGGCCAAAAATTATCATTTGAAAATCTATTGATGCTTCGCAGTTGAATTATATCAACTTTCATTATTCCTTAGAGAAAACATTGCGTCTGAGGCATTAACATTTGGGAACAAGGTTGGGTGTTTGATCTCATAACGTCGGCTGAAAGGTATTAGTACGGCCTTCTTGTCTAGTGAACTCATCAAATCAAACCTGCATCGCCCACAGACATGGATGGCTGGGTCAAATAGCACTTGCAAGTAAGTCTTAGCAGTTGTTTTAACCCGCTTGGAGTATTAGATGGGTTGGATCTGCCACATAAGGAGTGTCCGCATAATATCAGGTAAGTGGTAAATCACAGAAAAGTGTATTAAATTGACTTTCAGACACGTTCCTCTGATTGTCTAAACTTCCTGGCCTTTATTGCATTGTCTATGCTGCAAACCCCATCCATCTGGCACATGAGGAAATTTCATCTGGCCCAAATCTAATATCACGTACCAAACATATAGCGGCCGCTGTAGATATGACCGTATGACTGTATGGTGTTGCATCAATTGACGGTTAGCGGTTTTGTCCATTCTGTTAGCTTCTCTATTGTTTTACAGAGAACCACAACGTACCTTCAGCCACGCCGCTGAGCGTTGTTACTATTTGATGTTCAATATTTCATACAGTAGGCCTCACATTACTTTTCACCATATATTACAGCCATGCTATAACGTCTCATCAGCATATCAGCAGCTCTTCATGGTGTGTTTATGTGTTTTAAGGGAGTGCAACTGGCACCTACAAGCAATTACATTATTTCACTGCAATTAGTAAGAAAAATCACTTCACATGCCAATATTGTTTTCTCTTCCTTTTTCTTTGTTGCTGTCTACTATAGCCAAGTAAAAGCCTTCTTTGTCATGACAAAATAATTCTTCTGTCCTGTTCAGCGTTAATGTAAACAGGTATGTGCTAATTGGAACATGTTTGTGGGTGTGCTACTCTCTCATTCGTGAATGTTAATACGCAGCACTTGTAGAACCAGGGGGTCAAATGAGGATCACTCCTGTAAATTTACCAGGAGAAGCCACAATGCTTTCTGAACTGTTATTAGTTAAGAATAAGAGCTGGAGAGTGGATAAAAAGGGGCCTGTTTTCCACAGAGGAGACACAACACGCTGCAGTAAATCTAACCACTTCAGAGAACATGAATATTACAATGGCTCTTGTCGCTGTAGCCTAGAAACAACACTGGATCCACCTTCACTGGTCTGTGCCGTCGTCCCTTTTAAGTGTTGCCTGGCAAACCTGAGGACAAGCCTGGTGCATTAGCCTCCCTCCAGCTAAAAGTACTCATCTTGAATAATAGTATCTGACTTTCATAATGGTGAAAGCACATCGCTGTGACCTGTGAAAAGGGAAGTTAATATTAAATGTCGTGCCCTACCATATAATCTCAGCTCATTTGATCTAAGGGTCTACTTTTCACTGGTTTTCAGGAGTATTACTGCACACATCTGAATTAAATAAACTCACTCCCACATGGAGCTTTAATGCAACATGATTATTCTATTTAAACTGGAAAAATAGGGTAGTTTGATCATCAGCAGTGCTGAACCCTGTTGGTCTCATAATGGCCATTCACTTAGATGTTAAACCTGACAAAACTCAGTTTAAACTCAGTTTAACCATCTTTCTAGCTTGATATAAATCTTTATGATGGAAATCCATAGTATACATCATAGTATGTGCTATGAAACTGATGTGAGTTCCATGACAATAGGGTTTTTTAAGGGGGAAAATAATAAATTATTGCTTTTCTGATAATATGATTGCTTATTGCATACTGGTGGTTGTTTTTCCTTCTGATGATGACCAACTGTCAGTTTATGCAGCTTTTTATTTACCACTACATCACTGGTTTATTTACCACTACATCTCTCTCTCTCTCTCTCTCTCCCTCCCCCCCTCTCTCTCTCTGATCACATAGTCCTTCTTGTGGTACAGTGAGTGAGATCCCTCAGTAAAAGGGACGTATGTGGATCCAGCGCAGATCTAAAGAACATGTCCACAATCACACGATGTTAAAAGTACAGCAGGTCGATATGAAGCCAGATCCCAGCTGTTGATCAGAACTCCCATCCTGTCTGCAGCTGAACTCAGAGGAACTGTCCCTTCAGCACCACAACACTGCAGCTCACCGAGCCTCTATGCGTTCCCGCTATCATTGTTATTAATAAACCCTATTCATAAAGCCTGCCCATCTTCCTGGCGAGCTCTTCTTCGTCAGGCATCATTTTGAAAGGAGAAATCAGGGAAGTGGCCCTTTAACGCATCAAACCAGCGTGTTATACAGTGTCATTCTTTCTGCTCCAGCTTGGTGACGCACCGTCAAAGTACAAGTTGGATGACAGCCTACTGTACTGTAGGTGCACCAGAGGAAATGATACACACATCTACACGCAGTCAGATGCATGACTGATGTGCAGTCAAGCAGTTACGACCATTTTCAGCTGTATGGACCTTACTGTTAGGTCTAAATATGCCGAGTTAATATGCGCTATTTGAAAATACAGTTCCAAATAGACCTGCCATGAACCTATATACGCAAACTCCCTTTGCGAGTGAGTAGGGACTGCAACATGTTGCTTGACAACTTTGCCTGAGGTTTTGTCCGTACAGTAAACAGGCCTGTTTCTGTCGGATCGTGCGGCTGCTCTGAACATTAGTGTTTTACCATAGAAAATTGCATTCTCTTCCGCGCAATCATTGCCCACAGACATAGTTCTATTGCCTTGAAAATGTCATTGTCCTGATAAAAAAAAGCCATGCGTAATGCCGTTGCGCAATTTCATTTGTAGTGAGTGAGACTCGCCTGTAGCGCTAATAGAGACTGACACTCACCTACTGTGATTATACAGACTCACTCACATATAGTGGTTATAGAGACTGAGACTCATCTACAGTGATTATACAGACTGAGACTCAGCTATAGTGACTATAGAGACTGATACTCATCTATAGTGATTTTAGACTGAGACTCACCTACAGTGATTATACAGACTGAGACTCACCTACAGACTGAGACTCACCTATAGTGATTATGCAGACTGAGACTCACCTACAGTGATTATACAGACCGAGACTCACCTACAGTGATTATAGACACTGAGACTCACCTATAGTGGTTATAACCGTGATGGCAAAGTAAAAGGATCCTGCGAATTTCCACTGCACCCCGGCTCTGTGGGGCTCTGCCTCCATGATGATGGTCTCCAGTTTGCGGTAATCATCCTCGCTGATGTTATATTTCCCCTGGAGACGCTTCTCCTCGGCTTCCAGCTGCTCTTTCTCCCGCATCTCGAAGTCGGACTCCAGGGCGTCGAAAACGGCGGCCCCGACGAGCAGGTAGGTAAACGTGCAGATGATCAGGGACAGGGTCCGCACGTTTTGCCGCTTCATGGCCACCAGGAATCGGCGACCGAGGGGCTCATGTCCCCTCGGATCCCCCGGGAAGGCGCAGCAAGCGTCGGGAAAGCCGTCTGGACAGCGTCTGGAGGCGGAGGCGCAGACCGGTGCGCGTCGCTGACGGTGGCCGGGGTGGAAGCCGGAGCCGGAGCAGCGGTGGAAATCCCCCTCCCTGCGGTGATCCCGGTGACAGACCCCCAGATCCTGCTCCTGGTTCGCGGAGAGACACAAGAGACTGCTGGATCGCCTGGACCAGGAGCCCTGCAGCCGAGAGACCCTGCGCAAGACCTGCCCAAACCAAGTCCTCCCGGTGCGCAGTGCCATCAACGAGCAGCTTCCAAGATCGCCTGTTGGTTTCTATTCTCTTCAAGTGAACTATACTGGCCCGATTAAACAAATACAACCAAATGGAGATTGTGAGATTCTTGCTTTTTCTTCTATTTGATGCTCCGCTCTCAGTTTGTTTGCGACGCGGTGAGAGAGAAATTAAAAGATCCTACGAGATCGGCGCGGACTGAGCATCTTACCCGCATGTGCCTATAAGTTTCAGCTAAACACCAACCTGTTCATTGTAGCCTCCTCGGTATTCAGGCTATATTTAGCAGCCATTCCCCCCCCCCATATGCACAGAATCAATTTTCTGTCCGTGAAATCCCTAAATCTCCCTCGCAAACAACAGGCATCCTCGTCGGTAATTTGCTGAGTCGTCGATAAGACGGGAGGGTCAATGAGTAACGCGGAGGATCATCTAGAAATGTTACTCACACGACGTGCGGGTCTTCGCGATCAAATTTTTCATAACTTTATTCCCCATTTCGGTCGCTCCAGGCTCAACTCACCATTCGTTATGAAAATGAAAGAATATTCCAACAGCGCGAGCAAAACATCACCGACAACAGGTTCCATCGCAAAGAAGGCTTTCTCCCATTTGCATCATTTCTGAGGATGAGCCCGGCGGACAGGAGGACGGTGACAGACTTTTAGCGCTTGACAAAAACAAATTTCAGAAGAACAAACATTCAGAAGAGGCTGCCGCGCGCTCCGTGCCCGCATTTGGCACACACGCGCTCCGTTGCGCACATCCAAGCGCAACTCCAAAAAACCCGCGTCCCCACCTGCTGTCTCCCGATCAGTTTGAGTTGGAATTTTTTTTTTGGAAGAAGCACTCTTGGCTTTTCCCCCTCCTCCTCCTCCTCCTCCTCCGCCTCCTCCTCGCCGTGGGCCGCGCGGCCTTCAGAATTATTAACCCTGCGCGTCACGGACTGGTGGTATTTTGAGGGCTCCACATTTGATGTCTCCACACACACACACACACACACTCTGGACTCTTAATAGCTGGGCGTCGCTCCTCCTGCCTTCTATATGCTCCCCCCCCCCCTTATTTACCAAGTGTCACGATTCATCCGAGTTCCCCCCACCCCCACCTTCTGTTATATGGCGTGTATCTTCCTTGAATATTCTTGGAAGCGCTCACCTCGGTTCATCTCGTGGCACATCTGACTGCATGCCCCCCCCACACCCACCACCACCACCACCACACACACCCGCCCCTCGCCCCCCCATCCGCACTTCGACCCCTCCCACAATGACCACTCCCACTCATTATGTATAGGGGGGGGGGGGGGGGGGGGTTCAGCTCGGAGTCACATGGTCAACATTAGTGCCTCTTTGCAAATCCAATGGCAACTGATAGATCAACGCTCCCCGGCTGCAGCCTCCACCGAGTTGGCCCGCGGGTGCTGTCCAAGGTGCTGAAGGCTGACAGCCAATTACAGCAACAGAATCCCGAGTTATTCTCAAGATAACACGTGTCACATCGCCGAGATTCCTAAAAATAAAGAGACTGTAGGGAGAATCCGCACTGAAATAGAATTCGTGTTATTTTTTTTTTGGTTATGAAGAGTCAGATCAAGCGATTCTGAGCCTGACCTTTGACCCCCCCTCCCCCCCGACCTGAGATCAATAGAGGCATTATCATCTGTTTTTCAATTTTTCGGCAACATTTCCAGGCACGGGCCGGTTTTGACAACCATTAGGACTAATCATATTTTTTCCAATATTCCTCCTGTTTGTTAAAGGCCCGCTGTTTGTCCACATTGATTTTGTCCCGTGCATTAATTGCCAATCCTCCTCCCTCCTGAATGCAATCAGTGGCTATTTACACTGCCTGAAGTGCTTAGCTGTGATGCATACTGTCTGCTCACAACCAGAGAGCAACTGGAAGACTCTAATCTGGGGGGGGGGGAGATGGAAAGTTTTGGAGCTGGAGACTGACATTTTGGACTTATTACGTGATTGTTCGTGTTTTTTTTTACACCCAAATGAAACAATGTTGAATGTTGTAGAGCTCCAAGCTTTGTCTCTTGATCACATCACAGATTAAAGTGAGAGACAATGTTAATTACAATGGAAAATGGCCAAATTCAAGTAGTTCATATTCATTATATAAAGCTGCTTATGAACAACAATTGAAAATGACAGCAGCTAGTTATGCTCATTTGCATTGGAAGATAATATATGCATAAAATCATATCCTAGGTGATACAGCTTCTGGGTCAACACCTCAACTAGCCACCGTTTAAAAAAAGGCATTATCCATCATATTCATTTTATCTCCAGTGGCTGATTATGAGTGTCATCTGCATCAGTACCTCACACACTCTTACTATATGCAGAAGTGAGTCACATCTCCCCCCCCCTTACCTGTAATTACATCTCTTCAAAGGGAACGGGAGGCAGCTGAAGGTCTGGGTCGACCTGAGATGTCACCTGATTTCACAAATATATAAATTTTATGTTCTGTCAGTTTTGAGTAAGTACCGTTATTGAAAGGCACAATCAGCCAGTGAGTAAGTAGAGATGTCTGGGTTTTTTTTTCCTTTAATCTTTGAAGAAAATTGTTCATTCTCAAATCTAGTGGACAGGAGGTGGCAGCTGAACATGAGCTTTAACCGTATTATGTATTATGAAATGTGTTTGAAGGCTCTTTTTGTTTCAGTTGTAATATACATGGTTTGTGTTTGTTTTGTTTTTGAGCACTGGTGCAAAATGGACTTTCACTCTCATATGTTATCCTCATTGGCATTTTTATATAATACAAAATGAAGGGAGGGCTAAATTAAGGGCTTTAAAATGAATCTATGTGTTCCCTTTGCAGTGGTTCAGTCTCATGTGGTTCAGTGTCACTCTACAAGTCCATCTGCCCTTAAAATAATAGTATAGTGTGAATCAACACTTCTTTTAGGTGAATTAAGTCTTTTCTCATGTCATTAGATCCAGATTAAAGTGAAAGTTATAGTGGTAATCTGCAAGATCCTTGTTTTGATGGATTTTGCTGACATCTGCTATAGCGCTCATTGCTGTGGTGTTTCTGCACTGCGCTTCCCAGAGATCACCTGTCAATCAAACAGTGTGGGCGGAGCTTGGATTCTCTGTTGATGCAGTTTGAGTTTCTGTAGGTGGCGCTCTGTTCTTTGTCTGTTCAGCCACGGTGACTATCACTGCTCATGCTAACTACCCAGTTCTTCTTCTGTTGATTCTAAACAAACTGGAAATGTAAAGCGCATCACTTCCTGTGCGGCAGAGGATTTTTCCCGGGAAAAACCTACCAGACACCGGCTGTTTAGAACAGACCATTTAAAAGCTTTCACGAACTGGATATAGATTAGGCAATAGATAGCAACAAACAGGCATTCATTTATATGAAAATATTGCAGATTATTAGGCTACTTGTTTACCAATGCTATATGTACTAAATCATGTAATCATACCATTTCTGCAGGTTGTGACTCATTTTAGAGTTTGGAGTGCAAAGCATCCATCTTCTCCATGAAAACACACACACACACACACACACACACACACTCATACACACTTTAACCTGAACAAAAGCATAAACCTAAAAAAAGAGAGAGAGAAAAGTTCACAGGAGCAGCTTGTCTCATGAACCATGTGCAGGCAGCAGCCTAGATTTCAGCCACAGTGTTTCATAAACGCAGCCATTTAAGAGTCTAAACAGCTCCGCTAATCAACAGCGTCTGGATCTGGAGCCCGTCTATATTTAGCTCCCCCTTTCTCACATCTCAAGTCCCCGCTCAACCCACCTACAGAGCTCGCACCGCGTTTCTGGAGAAGCTCAGAGAGAAAGTTTAATAATGGCAACTACTTGGATTAGTCTCCATGGTAATGACACCGAACATGCAGTAAGATCATTATGATCAGCGCACACAGGCTCGCAGACAAACACAGAGACGAGCTCCGAAGCAGAGAGAAAAGCTTTTTATGAAGGCTACAGGAGCTGCAGAGTTTCATGTTGCATCAGCTAAATAGATGGCAGTTATCTCACACACAGACTGTTAGGTGTGAAGGATGTGAGAAGTTTAGGATTCAGCAGTTTACTCCCTTTATCATTATGGTCGATGAGAAGAAACTGAAAAAATCTAATCCACAGATCAATAAACACAAAACACACTGATCTTTATTTTTAATGTCTCCAATAAACATGAAATTAACTCAATTGGAATCATCGATCAAACACGCATAATTTCATATGTCTCCATTGATCCTTTAGGAATATTTAAGCCTCTGAGCAATGATTTCATTGGACATTATCGATTGGAAGCGTGTGTCTTTACATCATTTTAACCAGCTCTCTCTCTGTCATTTTTCTCTCGACCCTGTCCATTTTTAGAGCAGTTACAAGCAGAAATCCTGTTACAGTCCTGATTGATCGGCCTGATTAACTTTCAGGAGGAATTCTGCAATCGGTGGCCGGCCCGCAAAATGCAGCTATCTCAAATCAGTCAAATGATTAAACCAGTAATTGGCCGGATTCATGCTGGGACCAGCCAGGGCCGCATCACTCACGCTTGTCGCCTTACCTGAGGCAACGCTAATGGATCCCAACAGGACTGAACCTCTGTTCTGCAGATGTGGAGGGCTTTTAGGTGTTTGCTTTCACTGGTATCTCTTTGTTTCCTAAGAGAAAATGGCACAAATTCAATAAGTATTGCACAAATAATGGGTGCTGGAACATTTCAGATGAACATCAGATGATATATTTTATTTTTAATGCACTCTTTTGTTGTTTTTTTAAGATGCCATCCTCTGGAGCAGACCACTGCAGCAATGACTTTGTCTCTGGAACCCAATGACAAAAATGAATGCAGATAAGAGTTTTAGTTCTACAAACAGAGCTGCTCTGGAGGCAGAAATAATCTCATTGGTTGAGTTAAACCTCAGTGGGCGGAGCCAAAGAACCACAGTTTTTCAGAATGCAAGTTAGCTAACTGGCAAACTTGAATGGCAGTCAAAATAAAAAATATAAATGGCAATGACTTATTTTTTATTCATTCACTTCCATGGCAGTCATGTTGTTGGAAGGTCAGCAGCTAGCTAACTAGCTTACCTAGATAGCTATAGGCTAGTATGGCTAGTTTGAACTTGGAAGGTCAGCTAGGCTAACTAGCTAACATAGATAACTTTGCATAGAACTTAGCATTTTTTCAGTTAGCAGCAGAGCGCTAGGCTTCATAATATTAGCTTCCTCCTCTCTTACCTCTTGCCTTTTTCACTGGGCTTCAGGCTAATGTTAGCTTAGCCAGAAAAACTGTGGTTCTTTGGCTCCGCCCACTGAGGCTTAACTCGACCAATGGGATTATTTCTGCCTCCAGAGCAGCCAAAATGTTGGTATAAATAAAAGTCCAATCTGTGCAATGCAAACTTGACTGTAAGGAATTTTAAACATAAGCTGCAGTTTCACAGTTCCACATTTTAGAGTTCAGGTATAGGTTCCCTTCATACTTAGCAGCTTATGTGCCATGCCAGACAGCTCATTAATTATTTTAAGTCAGAAAGTCACAGCGGATAAAGTAAAAATGCAGCGGATGAGGATTTCTGTGCATTTCTCTGGCAGTAGTTTTTTATTTTTTTCCCTCTGCATTGCTAGAGGCAGGAGAGTGAAAGAGCAGCGCAGGTGTCAAATCGCTGGTCTTTTTTTTCCACCGCACTCCATAATCCCCCCCCCCCCCCCCTTCAACCCTGGGAGATCATTTACATATCAAGGTTGCAGAAATATATGAATGGACGTGACTTACCTATCAATACTGAAAGAGAGGAGGTAGGAATTTAATTGAACCCTGGCTTCTTGGAGATTAATTTGCATCCGATGTTTTCGCGCTTCTTCCCTGCGCCGTCACACACTGTAGCCCACTGTCTTCCCTCCAAATGTGTTGGCTCCCATTTTCTCTCAGACAACAAGTCATTTTCCTCACTGTGGTAGCTGGCTGAGATGAGGGAAGGAGGACCGCCGGTGGGAAATACATTAGCAGTCTGCAGATTGATGGATGATTGTTAGGCTGATTACGATCAGAATTACAGGTACGCTGCAAGGTAATGAAGGGTGGTGGGTAATAATAGTGTTGATTTTGTTTTATTTATTTTTTTATATGAAACCTCATTTGAACTCGACCTAGCAATGTTGGAAGTACACAGGAAAAGTAGATCCACTTAAAGTTTCTCCTGGGTGATATTCTCCATTCTTTGGAGGTCAAACCTCTTGCCCTGCAGTTAGATCCTAAGACTTTTTTTTTTTCTTTATTTAGCATTTGTGAGATATTCAAAACAAACAGATCAATAAACATATAGAAAAAATACAAAACATACACAAACATAAAGCACAATGATGTTGATTCACATCACTGACAAGACTAATAAACAAAGACAAGACTTAATATTAGGTATTTGTATTCTAATCGACTTATCTTTTTCACTAACACATATCCTTTTAATTCAAAAAATACTTCCATTTCAAGAAATAATATCATAGAATATAGATCCTCATCACTTTCTGTGGGCAAGGACGTATCCATACCCGATACCAGAATTGAATTTGGGAAAATAAGGCAAATCTACAGCGTTTTAATTAGATGAGATGGGACAGTATTCTCTGTTGCAGCCCCACTTTGTGATCTAGCCTGATAGTACGGGTGTATTTTTACATAAAAAATCTTCCGTAGCGCCGCTTTAAGGTTCTGAAAACAATATACAGAAGACAGACAAAGGAATTTAAAAGTGTGCACGATCGGGGGAGTTGATACAAGCACAATGAGCAGCCAATGAGCCAAGCGGAGAGGAGTGTATTTTACAGCACGAGGCGTCCAAAAGGAGGTTGGGTCTTATCAGCGTCTCCAGGCGGGCGCTGCATCCTGACCTTCCCTCTGTTCTCTGCCCATACTGACAATAGCCTGCGGTCCGCAATCACACATCAACAAAACACCTCTGCAAGTGAGATAATCCACTTTTATTGATGCATGCAGAAGTAGACCCACTTAGAGATGCTGTTAATCTTTAAAGAACTGAATCTTTTTTTTTTTTTCAAGCTGGTAAACACACAATCTGTTTTAGATCTACTCCCCAGTTTTGCCTTCCTTCGTCTTGATTCTGTGTTTGTTGGGTAAAAATACCCCTAAAAATGTTAACACGTGGACGGCATGACTTCCCTGGAATTGTTCATACGCATTACTAATGAACTCTGCGCGTATTTGCTGATATATTATTCACATAATATGCAAACTAACAAATTTACTACAAGCGGAAAAACTGTTTGCCGCTGAGCTTCAAATGTATCCTTCATGGGGAAACATCACTAAATTTAGCATTAGAAAAAAATGATGCCTGTTCCTTGCGTGTCCATTGGGATCCAAGATGCTTCACATCCCACAATTTCATAATATTTTTGGAGGAACAGAGCTAGTGACATAAAAAAATCTACAAGCAAGCGATGCCATTTCTTTGCCTCTCCATGCCCCACATCCTCCGTCTTCCAGCCTGAAAATATTAGATCAAAATATTACATTATTATATTAACCACCCTATTAAAAGAAGTTGAATTTACAGTCAAATTATCAGGTAAATCATTGCTATTCTGATCTCTGTGGACAATTTCAGGATTATCACACTTTGAAATGTGTCATTTGCAGGTTTTGTTGTGTTTTTGAAGTGACATTCCGCAGGTTTTTCTACTTCCATGTATTCTGCTTTCAAAGATAAGTGGCCGTTTTGCTTCATGGCTTTGTTAACACAAACTAGAGAAAGGTTAGTGTTCAGCCAATGTGAATAAGAGGTGAGCAGTCCCTGATCCTGTCATTATTCCATATAAGCTCTCATTTCACACAAAAGCCTGGACATAATGGCTGGGCAGGCGGAGGGACAGAAGGTGGCCTTAGCAGAGAGATTTCTACTGTACCAATGCTACACTGCCCTACGGTGAGTGTTTTCTCTCACTGATAAGCAGGCCCCATTCAAAGCCACTTGTTGTAGGAAAACCTCTTGAGTACTCCAGCTGAAGATGGTCATAGAGCTAAGATGGTTATGATGATTCACCTGCAAATTAACATATTATTACATACTTCACCAACGGCACAGCAGTGATGGGGGTATTAGTAGTTATAATGACAAGTTGAACAGAGGTTGCTTCTTTTTAACATTTATTTACACAAGTTATATAACACACATAATGATAATGTCAGACCGAGACAGTCAAGTTCAGAAGTCCTTCATTATGGTTGCACAGATTGTTTTTGACAGCTCAGATGAGTTTGATAGTTTTTTCTTCTGTTCAACACAAAGAATACTTCAAAATTCTGTTTTCAGTAGTTATTTGAAGTGCACAGTAACAAACAAATGGCACTAACTCAAAAATCAAACATATGATGCTAAAGATGAAAAAAAATGTAATTGGTGTTACATTGGTGGACTGCAACAAAGCATGCATACAGGGGCTTTTTAAAGAAGACTTTATATGCCCTTGTACTCTACTGTACACATACTTTAACATTCAAGTTACATAAATAACCTTTAACAAAGTAATAGGCAATATGTACATGTGATTCAATTCATAAGGTTAACGTATTTACAGGCAAAACCAAATAAAACCACCTGGATGCTTCATTGAGGCCCAGGCTGTCGGGCCCCTGGAGGCCCCTAGGCCCCGGCGTGCAGCGGTGTGTCCAGGGCTTTGATGTGGACGCTGGGCAGGCCGAACCAGGCCAACGGCAGCTCTCTTCCAGCGCTGTCGTCCTGGAACTTGATATTCAGGTAGAAGTCTCCAGTGTACAGGAAGAGCAGGGCGCCGACGCAGACGGAGCTCTCTTTGGGTTGAACCTAGACGACGGCAAAGAGACAGAACATTGGGGATCATTAGACCCACCGCCTTTTCAAACGTTTCATAATGAGCTAGGAACACTGTCAGCCAATGTGAAGCCAGCTGCCAGAAAATTGGGAGTAAATTTGACGCCGACTGAGGCTTTGATGAGGAGGTAAAGAGAGTGGTGCAGTGTTGGCTTCCTTCGCGTTGAGAACAATTTCCAAAATTAAGCCGTTTTTTGCCATTTAGGAATGTGGAGGAAGTCATTCATGCTTTTTATCTCCTCGTGTTTACACTACTGTAACTCTCTTTATTCTGGCATCAACCAAAAGTCTTTTTCACGCCTCCAGCTTGTTCAAAATGCAGCAGCTAGGGTTTTAACTGGTACAAACAGACCAAATCACATCGCTCCAGTTCTGGCAGCTCTTCACTGGTTACCTGAATTGATTTTAAGATTTTACTGATCAGTGAAAGGTCTGGCTCCAAGCCATTATAGACCTTTTAACCTTCTATGAAGCACAAGCAGGGCCCTTCTGGCTGTTCCAAAGTCCAGGATTAAGATTAAATGTGATCTTCTACTTCTACTACTGCTTCTATTGCTGCTACTACTACTACTACTGTAATACTACTACTACTGCTACTACTACTACTGCTACTACTACTACTACTACTACTGCTACGACTACTACTTCTGCTACTACTACTACTGCTACTACTACTACTGCTACTACTTCTGCTACTACTACTACTGCTACTGCTACTACTACTACTACTACTGCTACTACTACTACTGCTACTGCTACTACTACTACTGCTACTACTGCTACTACTACTATTACTACTGCTACTACTACTACTGCCACTACTATTATTACTTCTGCTACTACTACTGCTACTACTACTACTACTGCTACTACTACTACTACTACTGCTACTACTACTACTACTACTGCTACTACTACTACTGCTACTGCTACTACTACTACTGCTACTACTACTACTACTGCTACTAGTACTATTACTACTGCTACTACTACTACTGCCACTACTATTATTACTTCTGCTACTACTACTGCTACTGCTACTGCTACTGCTACTGCTACTACTACTACTACTGCTACTACTACTACTACTGCTACTAGTACTATTACTACTGCTACTACTACTACTGCCACTACTATTATTACTTCTGCTACTACTACTACTGCTACTACTACTAGTGCTCCTACTACTGCTGCTACTACTACTAAGTGCCCTCAGCTGCCAGCACACACCAAGAACTGCCGAGGTCTCGCTGTATGAACTCTTGTTTTTGAGTCTATCCCCATGACAACATGAAGCATTCTGGTTACATAACGTGAGGTAAGTGTTTGTGTTTGTCTCTGCCGTCTACTGGGAAGCGACAGCCGACGTGGCGCTCGAGCCCCTGCTGACCGTGTCGATGTAGAACGTATTGGACCCGATGAAGGTGACGCCGTCCTGCAGCTCGTAGTTCTGGACTCCGTTCTGGTAGTCCTGATAGGGCACCACGGTCAGGGCGAAGGGGCCCACGGCGTTTTTGCTCAGATTGGTCAGCTTCACCTCCAGCGTCACGGCGTCGCCCACTCTGCAGTCGGCGATGACGTCGCAGTCGCACGGCTTCCCGTTCACCAGCACGTCTAGAGAGAGGAGAGGAGAAGGGGAAAGAGAGAGCGGAGGGATTAGCGGGGACTGGAGCGAAGCCAGCGGAGGCGGCGGCGGCGGGGTCCGTTTTGTCTAAACGGAACGAGATTGGAAGTGTTTAAAAGCGGCGCTCGGTGTTCAGGTGGTCATTCACGGGCCTCCCATTCAAATCTCCACTTCATTTGCATTCATCAAAACGCAGCCTGACCACGACTGGCCCATTGTATTGTTTCTCGCGGGGGGGGGGGGGGGGGGGGATCAGTAGACTTGTTCGCCCTGAAATAGGTTTTATTGACATTAGCGGAGATTGCAGGAGCTGTGGGTATTAAACGAATTCCGGAGGCATCCTGTCAATCTCATGCATGACTAATTTCTGTCAAGAAGGGACGAATGACATTGTTCGACCCCCCCCCCCCTCCCTCCCTCCCCCTCCTCTCCTGGGTTTTTTTTTTTTTTCTTCTTTCCCATGGCGCTCCCCACACGCAGCTGCACCTCTCTCTCCCCTGACACTTCCAACAAAGACACATCGAGTGAGTTAAATTCAATTCCGCTAATGCGTGGCCAGTCACTCCTGACGTGGCCCCTATTTGGCTAAGGTTGGAGCGGGAGACCCGGTGATTTGTTTTGAACAACGAGCTCGGTGAACTCCCTCGCGCTCGCGGGACGGGCGGAGAGCGAGGCCGACTCCAAACACGGGGTGGGGTCGCCCGAAGAGATCGGCCCACGTAATGACTCCTCCTGGAATAACCGTGTGGTACAAAACACACGCAACACACACACACACACACAGAGAAACGGGCTGTCATACGCTTTCTAGTGTCACGCCCGCGGCTGTGATAAACACTGCCAGTCAGAGCCGCTGAGCCTGTGTGACAGGCTGATGAAAGAGACGAAGCTGCGTTCGGTGCCGCCGGTGCGCCGATCTGTTGCGTACGGTGAAAGGACGGGGGGGGGGTGGTTGTGGTTGAGAGGGTGGTGGGGGTGGGAGACAGACAGACAGTCTACCCGGAGGTGGGCGTGGGCGGCCGAGGCCCGCTGTCACAGTCGGCGAGAGAGCCCACGGGGGAGGCTGCAGCTACAGGAGGGTGACATTCAGCTCCCGTGTCTGTGTGAGCATGAAAATGGTCGAATTTAAAGGTATTGAATATTGTCTTAAAATATCAGCTGTTAGTGGCTTCCATCCAAAAATATCAGTATTGTTATTGACCTTCAAAAACCCATATTACTTATTACTTAAATGTGGATCAATTCCTACAGTAGACGATATTTTTCATTTCGTTAAAAGCCTTGAAATATGAATAAAATATCACAGTGGGCACCAAAGCAATGAAAAAGTGCCAAATATTCTTAATTTCTGCCCAATATTTATGCATATTCTTAAGTTGTGGAATGTTTCATTTGCATCTTTCAGTTCTAGGTTGATTATACTTGGATTTGTTTTAAGGCAAATAAAAGTTAAACTAGAAAAAGTAGACCTCCGCCATGTCTGACAACACCCCACAAGAAAGTTATGCACCTTTTGGTGATAAGCCACGCCCACCACCACGCCCCCTTTTGGACAATCCACATGAAAAGTTAATCAGTTCTTCCTTGACCCATAGCCATCCTTCATACCAAGTTTTGTGCAAATCTGTGTCCAACTTTTTTTCTGCTAACAGACGGACGCACGGACAAACACACAGATGCGGGTATGCTTTGCTATCCTGTGCATTTTTTTAACATTGTGTGGAGCCAATTTTAATAATTTGGCTCATGTTACACTGTGGTCCACTGAACAGTACTAATCTACATTAATTGGAAGATCCCTGGACCATGCATTTAGACCCCCCCCCCCCCCCTCCACACACACACACACACACAGCTTTGATAGCCACTGAGGCTAGTGTGACACCTTACCATGTAGTTATATTTAGTTTATTCAAAGTATTGTTGCTAGGAGATGGACGGAAGATAAATTCTCTGTCACATTAACAGTGAACAAAAGAGAAAGGTGAGTGTATATTGAGCTGATGAGATGATGCCCCCCCCCCCACCCCTCCTCCACACACACACACACACACACACACACATACCCACAGCCAGAACATGCCACAGTGTGTCCCCCTCCTCTCCCCATCCTGAACAGTGCATCAGCACCGAGGCAAGCGCTCATTAAGCCGACATACAGGCAAACTCACAGGGGGGAGAACAGGCGGTGGGAAGAGAACTCAGCCTGCTCCAGTGAAGCAAAAGTTGCGCCCGTGTTAAAAATACATGTAATGCTTTGTAATTATGGAAATTAGACTGCACAAAAATTACCCTTGCCAACGGCATGGCATCTCAATTGTCGGTGCGTGCATAGGAGATGGTTTTCGGTTGTGTTTCGATATCCAAATCATTATGATGAGTGTGGCGAGAACAGCTCACAAGGCAACATAATTCATTTCAGACAAACCACCCATCTGCATACAGACATTAGCGGCCCATCGTTCACAACGAGGGGCCATGGAGGATAAAACGCAGACGCCTCCGCCACCGCATACATGATAAACACTCCATAACCTTTGAATAAATAACGGACACTGATGTGTGGCCCCTCATAACAAACAAACCGACCGAGAGCAGGGGGGGGGGGGGGGGCAAGGTTTTCTGATTGGCCTCGCTTCTCCCCGGGGGTCCTTCGGCGAGCGTCTTCCGCATCCCCCCCCCCCGAGAGACGACTTAAAAAGGACATGACAAATCGTCTGCTTCCGAAAAAAAAAACCAAAAAAAAAAAAACCAGCTGCCGCGTCTCTCCTGTCGCGGCGGCGGTTTCGGGGGGCGGAGTGCCGTCCCGGTCCCGCGCTCCTCCTGTTAACTAGGCGTGTCAGGAAACGCCGCGTCCTCCCCGGGGGGGGGCCGAGTAAACCCTCAGGCTTATGGGGTGGGGAGAGAGGGCAATGGGGCAGACTTAATGGGCTACATTATTCAAAAAGGCCCACCGTTTCCAGGTACACAGCCCCTTTAACTCGGGATGAAAAAAGCCAGGACAGCAAGTCGGGCATTCTTTTTTTTTCTCCCCAGCCTGATGTATGAGCTGGCAGGGGGGGGAGGGAGGGAGAGTTGGAGAGAATAGATAATGAATAGGTTAGTGAGCTGCAGAAGAGCAGGGTTTCCCGTTTAGAGGAATCGTACTAATAAAACAGAGCAGAAAACACAGAGTAGGTAACTGTCAGCAGGCGGCATGGAGGGGGGTAGGGGGGTGGGGTGGGGGTGATGAGGTTTCGGAGGAAGAAATATCACTGCGACAAAACGCTGCAACAACTGCTCCAACAAGTGCTCTGTTGCTGCGTGAGCAACAGGTACACGATGGAGCAGGAGTGTGTGTGTGTGTGTGTGTGTGTGTGTGTGTGTGTGTGTGTGTGGCACAGACTGCCTCTCGTTAGGGATTCATCTAAACTTCTGTAAGCACACGCATGACACATGATTTCCTTTCCCAACTGACTCGGGACTCCACGTCAAAATCCATACCGTTATGGTTTTTTACGTATTGATCTGTTGCGTCGTGACAAATGAAGGCAGCCGACATATATGTGTGTGTGTGTGTGTGTGTGTGTGTGTGTGTGTGTGTGTGTGTACGTTCGACTTGTTGCGTAACGCATTAAGCCGGGGCTGGCTCCGGCTTTTCATGTTAGCGCACACAGGCTCTGCCCAGATGCTGCCGGCAGAGCCACACTCTGCAAAGACGCAAAGCGCTGCGGCAGGCGTCGCCACAGCAACCGGGGCGAGAGAGAGAGAGAGGGAGAGAGAGAGGGAGAGGGAGAGGGAGAGAGAGAGAGACAGACACACACACACACACCTCCCTCGTGCATGAGTATGAAAGCCACAGATCAAACTACGACCGCGGAGATTAAACGAGCCTCTCCAACCCCCTCGCCGTATCTCTGTCACCCGTGAAGTGCGGGAGAAGGTGAAGATTAAAAAAAAAAAAAAAAAAAAAAAAAAAAAAAGACGACGGAGGAGAGATGCGGCCCGGCGTTTACGAGATTATGCAACGCGTCGACCCCGGCTCATTAACATGCAGACACAAATATTGCGGGGCGGGAGGGGGAAAGCGGCGAATCAGATCGAAAAACAAACAACCCCCCCCCCCTCCTCTCGTACATGACATGCTCATCACACCTCCAGCATGTAGTCTATAACCTGCTCTCGGGAACGTTGCTAGAGTCAGTGATAACATTGATTCCGAAGCGTGTGTGTGTGTGTTCTTCTGCAAAAGTGATCATATCTGCAATATTATTCTCTGGGAATATAGTTCATTGAAAAGAATCAAACTACAGGAAGACATATTATATGCAATTATGCTGCTATTTAGGGCAGTCGTCCTCAAACTGTGTGTGTGGTGAAGGAACTGAAAAGATACAAAGAATGGGGGGGAAAGAAGTCTCAGCATCTTTAATAAGCATAATTTTTTTTTATCTACAAATGGAAATGGGCCAGAAATACAAGGCAATATCGTACTCGCCGGCACAAGATTAGGAGCTGAATGAATATGATAATAGGATAGTCGTTTTTTTTATGAATAGTTTACATTGAGGGAATAAAACACATGCCGAGCTTCTAGGTTAAACGCGCTCCAGAGGCAGCGGGTGGTCCTCCAGCGTGACCGTTCAAAGAGAGGCGTGTCCGGGGCCCAGATGACCAGGTCACCGGGGTTCAGCGGCTCACGCTGGCCCGGGCCGCCGCTCCAGCCGGCGAGGGCCATTGATGAATGCTCGGATGGAGCCAGAGGATGTGCTTTAAAAGGTTGCGGTGTGCTGCAGTGAGACTAAAAATAACCCGCCAGCCTCTGATATCCCCCTAAGCCATCTGCCCCTTTTATAATTATCCCCATAACAACCAGTCACTCTATTTCTGTTGTCTTTTCCTTCCATGAACAATTGCTTTTAAAGATTCCATCTGCTCTGCCAAAGAGAAGCCAGGAGACTTCAAGCTTTTGTTTGTCTCTGACTCATTTACGCTTGAGGTGAACATGACACATTTTCACAATTAGCAGTTTGGACCAGCAGGCCCATACTTTTTGAGCTGTTGAGTTCTTTTAATATTGGACATCCATGTAGCAGCATATGCAGTGTAATAGATAGTAAATGGTAAAGGTAATATAAAGCAGTCATAAATTGGCAGATGAAACTTCTCCCATTACAGCATCTTTATAAAAGGTCTGAGTAATCACTGCCCATCTGTGCCTTCCTTTCAAATGCAATGCCAACAGCGTGTTTCACTGTTAGCAGGATATATTTAAGAAGCTTCACCCCAAACAAGCAGACCTGCTTGGGTGCTATAATTCCAACCACCAATCATAATAGTAGCTGCCTGTGGCAGAAAGATGGTGGGTGGCATAGTATGTCTTTAGATGCGTGTGCTGCAGCTACAGGTTATAAGCTTGCTAGACTAATACTGGAAGACGCCTAACTAACTGATCCGAGTCCAGCCCATACACTCTCACAGCCTCAAGGCCAAACTCTATAAGCTTCAAAACACCAAACAGTGCTTTCATTCCCCATCAGTGGGGTCAACATGACCTAAGTTTGTTTAAATACGAGTGAATGGCAGAATGTTTCTCTCCCATTTTTCCTTGCATTCTCTCTCTCTTTTCCTCCTCAGAAAGAGGAGAGCGCTCTGCCGTCTCACTGTCTGCAGGGTAGCGTTCAAGGTCATCACTGTTTAGCATCCTTATCCCTGACTTAGAGCCCCACTCAACCAGGCTTTTAAAGCCAGTGGAACGCTGCGGGGATATACTGGTAAAGATGCTCACACGCACTTGTTGACATCTTTAACAATGCAAGTTACTGTGACACGTCAGTCCACAACAAGTGGGGATAAGGGTACGCTCTGTCTGACTCGAGGAGAAAATAACAACAGGTCTGAGGACACTCCAGTACAAGGGTGGGAGGGGAATAATTAATGAATGAATACAAATAAAGGCTCGCAGACACCAAGCCATTCTGGAGTAATCAATGGCTCTGGCTGTCAAAATCCCCCTCATATTTAATACGATTCAATTTTACTGTCAACACTGGAGAGTGATTCAGAGATGCGCTCGCAAGCTGCCAACCGCAATAGATGTTTTCACTGTGTTCCCAAGAGATGCGTGTTTCTATTTTCACTAGACTTTCTGGAAGCATTCAATGTGTCTTGGATGTGCACTGCCCGTCAAAATTATTTTTTGAGGGAATAAGTAAGGACAAAAATGCCTGCAATGCTTTTGTTAACATAAAATAGCTATTTACTAATACTTTGGATATATTTATTCAACACTCAGCTTCACGTTCATCAAAGTGTCGTCTTTGGTGTGAAGAGAAGGTTTTGCCTCTGGGACGTCCCGTAGGGGCAGAGCGTCTCCGAGGAACGCCTCGCATGAAGAAAGTGTGCGCAGCAGTTACAGCTGCTAAGGAGGTGTTTTTTTTATGACTGTAGTTTAATTGTTTTAGTGTTATCGTCAGAAATATTTGCGTGTATGATTTTTTTTTTCTCAAACAAAACCTAGTTAGTCATTAATGGGGTTAAGTTATTGCAAACCGACAAAGAAAACTTGCTTATTTATTAAACATTTTCAAAAGCTAGGTGTCCCCAAACTTTTCACGGCCAGTGTAGGTGTAAGCCCTTTTTTCCAGCATTTTTGCCTTTATTTGATAGTCCACAGTAGAGAGAGAATAGAAGAATTGGAAGAGAGAGAAGAAAGGAGGATGACATCCAACATTGCGGGTACATGGTGTGCGCTTTAGCCAACTGAGTCACCCGGAAACCACCCCAAGCATTTTAGAATGTTTCTATTGAATCATGTGAGAACAGCAGACCAGGACAAAATAAAAAGTCTAGTATCTTTGCTATATAGCAACCTCTCTGAACAGAATGAATCAATACTGTAGGGGAGCATGAGTGGTGGCTAGATGCCATTACAGTTTAATGGCCCCATACTGAGATGGCAATCTTGGCTTGGGGCTTCCTGCTGTGTAGCCATTTAATTCTTCAGTCTGATTCTTTTTCCAACTTCACGACCCATTTAGACCTACAGCTCTAGTTAATTCTATACCTTGATTTAGACTATTCTGTTCATATTTCTAAGAAACTGACAATGTCTATCATAACCCCGGAGGTTAAGGTAACATTGCACCAGTGCACTTCACTTGGACTCGGTTTGCATGAGTTGATGAGTTTGACTTGGACTCAGCAGTAGATGACTGGGACCTGGGTTTGATCTCAAATGTTCATGACTCCTAACTGCACTTGTGAATTGAACTGGACTTGGGCACAATGGCATTGTGCTCAAGTTTTGTGTCACTGTAATTCCAATTCTCCAAATTGGTTCACAACACGCCTTTGCTAGTTGCTTCTCACCTTCCGTAAAACTCTCACCAAGTTCTTCATCTGTCAACAGATGTGTTTCAACTGTGTCTAAATAAGTTCACTGAGAAGAATGTGGCAACAACTACTCAGCTGCGTGACCTCAACACACCCTGAGACTTGGCAGAAACAGAAAATAGACCTGAACGTTTGTGGAAATTGACTCTGATTTGACCAGGGTGTTTGTACAGGAACTACATGACTCCTGCTCAGTCCAGTACAGCAATGATGACTATTATCTCAGAAAGCTCTACTGTAGCCTCACACAGAGACAACCAATAGTGTTACAAACACTGTAACCAAACCACCCTGGGGGCGAAAAGCCAAAGACTTTAAATAAATCCCCCCAGTATATCCACAAGCTATTGTAAATCCAACAAATAATGCAGTGTCATTAGTGCTGAATTGTGCACTTCCCTACAGATGTAATCCATTTTCCTGCGCTACAGTATATCCATTAAAATAAATTGATGGCGCATACAATCAATGAATTTCATATTTTTTTTTTATCAAGTGAGCATAATTAGGTACTGTAGAACCAGCAGTGGGATTTTCTGGGATTTTCGATCTCCATTATATACCTTATATCTCTCAGATCATTTGTGCTAAACTGGAGCGGATGAGGAATGGAATGAGCCTAACTACACGCATCGTTCTTCCAATTACACGGGCACCAATCACATCCTCTGACAGGGTGGTGGTTGGTGTGTTGAAACACGTCTAGTTTTTGCATGATTATATCACAATGTCCGCTGCACCAAATGATAACGCAAAAGTTGATTATTAAGCTTGCCGCAACAGTGACGAGCTTCTATATTTAGGTTGCACGGTTTAGACCAAGAAAGTCATTAAAATACTGGCATCATTGTATTAAATATAGAGTGAAAATGTATAAAATAGATGCAAAAGGATTTTTGTGTTATGATACTCTGTGTTTCCTGATGAATGGATGGGTAAATTTCAGGCAAAAAATTAATGGTGGATGATTAAACAAACTATTTTAATTGCATGAATTGCTAAACCATGCGGAGGGAGAACAGAGAGGGAATTGCAAAACTGTGCAGATGATTTTCAAAACAGCACAGATTGTTAAATAGTAGGCACAAGTTTTGGCATAACTTATGCTTGAAGAGGAAATCTTTTTATTACTCATGATGGGCAACCATGGTTGGCTTGTGTGCAGATGATAAATATCATGTTTGTATCCCGTTCATTTAATTTCAGTTTGGAACATAACTAGGACAAAATACAGACTGATCAGAAGGACCTCCATCAAATGAAGGTTTCTTTTTGCTTAAAATAAAGCTGTCATACCTTTGACTTGCTTTAAACATAACAAATGTATAAATTTGTATATAACATCAGCACAGCTAATGAAAACCATAATTGCATTATTCACCCATATGAGATGATTGTGATTTTCTATGATAAACTGACTGTGTAAATAATTACTTCATATCCAGATATGGAAAATAGAAACACAGAGCAGCTTTGACTATTTGTCAATTGGTGAAAAAAAAAAAGTACTACCAAGTAAAAGTTAATTTAGTATCCCGTAGAGGCATTTTAACCTGCTTGGAGTACCAGATGAGTGGGGCACTGTCAGGTGAATCGTTGAAGAATTGATAAGCTTGTAGCATTCTGCTACTTTTCAGTTTTAATATATCTGGTGTTTCAAAAATACGTATACATTTTTTAATAAAAATAGTAATGACGAAAAACAGAACTGTCATTTTCAACTTATTTCGTAATTTCAACAAAATAATTCAGTATTCAATTCAATCATTTATTAATACTACAAATGACACTTCTAGAATGTTAATACCAGGAAACTGCGTTAGTAAGACTTCTGTCCTCAGCGTTCATGTGTTTATCATTGTCGACACATTCTTGCATTTTTTTCTGCGATGCTGTCACACACCACCTGCGCAGTCCTTTGTCACCTATTGTCACCTAGAAAAGCTCTATGCTGAAATGCAGAGAGCTAAGTGTGTGATCTGTGTCACATGGGGAGCACTCCAGTCCACCTTCAGATCAGACAGTCCATTACAGCACTCTTAAATAGCAGTTATAGTAATACAGCGCACGCATAAGTAATGGGGAAATTGGCAGTGGAGACTGGAGGGTGAATATAGGGTATTGTTCTGTAATGTGTGTCTCACTCTGAAATTAGGGTTGAGAGACACGCAGGGAAGGGTGCTGAGCATACTTGATGACAAAACAGCATAGGGATGGAGCCAATGTCATATCTGTGCTGATGTGGATGTGTGGATGAAGCAGATGTTTGCCAGACATAATAAGTGTGAAATAGAGAGATTAGCTTATGATTTGGCACTAAGAGAGGAGTGGTGGGAGGTAAAGGAAACCGTGATTCTTTATTACTCTGCCGCTTCCTAAGACCCCGCAAGATAAAAATCAATGTCTGCTCTATCAAAAGGAAAGGAATTAGAGTTAAAAAGCAATGGTCATTCAGATGGGATCTCAAAAGACACCTGCCACAAAATGATGTTTGGGCTTATCATAGTGTTTACTCAAGAAAATCAATTTCTGATGCTGTACAGGAGGCTCGTGGTACGACTGCTGCCCGGTGTCAATTGACCACTGCTGTATGTCATTTCCTGTGGACTCACAGCTATTTACTTATGCACGGAAATGTACGCCTCTGAGCCATTAGAGTAAGCCTCATAATACAGGAAACCCACTCTTCAATACAAGAGCATCATGACATGGACTAAAAGTCATTTGATCCATCTAAACAATTGCGCAATTAAGGGTTCTTACTGTAAAAGCAACTTAAAGACTTACTCCTCTGGCGATTGCATCAGATAATATCATTATTGTACATACAAGTGTATTGGAGAAATTGAGTTGTAGAAATCAGATAAGCTGAATTCATCCATCGGTGAAGTTTGTGGGATTTCATTACCCAGAAATGATGTAATATGAAGTCAGGAAATTGCAGTCTTCGGACCTAAATTTCTTCCGTTTAGTGACTGGTGGGAGTGGAGGTGGTGAAAAAAAACACATTTTCACAGCAGGTTCAGCCATCGCCGATGAGTCCAGCTTTCTCTGGACGGAGCGCTCGCTCAGTGCTTCTTAGAGACAGTTTGTATTTCACTCTTTTGAATTTTCAAAATGGCAATTCCTGTGGGTGGAGAAGATTTCCTGTCAGTGACCATATTTGACACCTGAAATTAACTTCGGCAAATAGAGAGAAACTATGGCATCTCAAGGGGAATTGGACAAACCCCAATTTGTAACTGAAGCTGATGTATTTTTACATCAATTGTTCCAAGAGTGCATTTTTGCTCCTTCTCTGCATCTCCCCCTACTAAACATCACTACACATCAGCAGAACCTGAGCCACAGTAAGAATAAGACTGTGGATTTGGCAATAATCCCAATCCATCCCCAATTCTCCCACTAAAGAAACACCTGTAACCAAACAGCATTAAAACTCTAATGATCTCATTTTTCCATGTTCTGCATACTGACACTTGCCCTCAATTAAATAAAGACTCTAGATTGCTGCTAAGAGTTTGGGATTGATGTCAGAAAGCTCAGAATTAATTAAGGTTAATCAAGGTACACGACTCGTAGATACTGGTCTGTATGAGGTGAGGGGGGAAAATGAGACAACTGCAACAGCCTCAGAAGACTTTTATATAGCAGCTTTCCAATTAGTCTTACTAGAGAGCCAGCCTACAGGATGAATGGACACTATAGTGACTCTACTTTGACCTCCTCTGCAATAGCAGGCCTAAATGCCCGCCAAATCTCACAAAGCATATAATGAACGATGGAAAAGTTGCTGATGAAAAGTTATGAGTCAAACACTGTTAGCATAAGAGACTATTATGTAATTTCATAATCCCGCGGAGGCTTGAAGCACAGTCAGCCATGAATGCAACCCCAGAGAGCGAGGGAGCGCGTCTGAAGCCACTGGCCCATGTCTGAACCGGAGCCGGATAGGAGACGAGGGTTCAACAGGGCTTTCTCATCCCGCACAATGTAATGAGCCTTTAAAGGCAAATCTCTGCTAATCACATATAGATGGAAAATAATTAGGACTATCTTCCTCCGGCAGATTTCGACAGCCAAAGTGTTGAAGGAGGGAAAAGAGAAAGAGAGCACAACAAAAACAGCTGCGGCGTTAAGGCTAATCTGATAATCCAACAGTGTGCTGATTTAAACAATCAGAATGGCTATTCTCATGGCCAGTGGCCACGTGGCAAGGCAAACAGTACTTTCACGGCTCAGAGAGATTATGTTTTATTTATCAAGTATTATCCTGTGCAAAAAGGAGGACGTTCCACTCTACCCTGGACATTGTGTTTTTACCTGTGGTATTGATTACCTTATTTGAACTCTACAGGGAAAAACAGACTGTATCCAAGGTGATTTTCCAAAAGTAAGCCCTCGTTATCAATTTTTAAAACTGTTTACAACGCGCACTATGAAATCAAGCTCATTGTGGGTAGAACCACAAACAAAACTTTAATTACAAAATGTGCTGATATTGACTCTGGCCACTGTCACGGTGCCCATAAACTCACTCATCCATTCATTGTCAATAGAGCAACTCCAGAAAGTGTCTGGATAACACTATAAATTTGATTATTAGCTCTCTGGTTTTGAGTTTGAGGAGAGAGTTGTCACTGTTCACAAATACTGATAGAATTGGAATAACATATTTTCCCCTTTAACACATACACAGCCCATGATCTTTCCTGATCCATATTCAGCTCACGGTTAATGATGAAGTTGTGCTACCCTGGGATAACCTACCCTTCACCAAGATATCTGGCATCTTCTCCACCTCTGCTGGGAGAGACATCTCTCTCCACAGAAGGTCCAAGCACTTTGATGATAATTTTTTTCACTCATTTGTCAAGCCATTCCTCCAACATTGTCGAACATCAAACTCTTTGACAGAGTGTGGTTCTGAGTCATTTCTGTAATTACATCTTTGTGCGGATCACATCTGATTAAATCTGGGTTTCTTTTTTTTTTCTCGAATCTCCAGCCTGAATGGCAAAGAGATGCATCATTATAATTAATTGGATACTACCTTGCTCATGTAGGAATAGACTGCAAGACATTCCTGGGGTGTACCGTAGCTCATTTGGTTTGATAAATATTACAGCACTACAACTTGCTCTATGTAAGAAAAGCCATCAGTCAGACATGTAGTCCGAAGAGAACTTGATAACAGATAGTTGTCTAGTGCCAAACATTTTACATAAGTGACTAAACAATTATTTGAGTGCTTGTGTTGGTGTGTGAAATGACATGGAGACAGAGAAACCGGGGTCCTGTCCATACAAAACAATCCAAACAAACATCAGTCACTCAATCATGGCCAGATGAGAGCTTTGGCAAAGTAAGCACAATATCTACTACGGGGTGAGGGGCTTTAGCCTGAAAACAAACACTGACAAGCACAACAACAAACTAAAAGTGCTGCACACGTGTGAGAAGCGCATTATCTCCATCGCCTGAGAATGGCTTCCATGGAACACAAAGCCTCTATCACCGTCAAATATTTGCTCACTGGGACAGTATGGCACTTGATTGACTAGGGGACGCGCTGCACTGTAAAGTATCCACCTCTTCGTGCTTTGACATAATCTCAAAGTATGGAAAAGCAAACAGACGAGTGGACAATAGCCCGCCGTCTCAATTCCGCACCGAACGCTGGAACAACAACAGGAGGTGGAGGTGGAGGTGGAGGTGGAGGTGCTCGTTTGCGGAGGACGGATCCGACGGGGGGGGGGGGGACCAGCCGCTGACTGTTTTGACTCAACTCGAGCAAAATCAAACTCATTAGCGGGCCTCCCCTGAGGGATTCACTGTAGTGCAGTCTAAACATGCCTGCTGTCACATGCCGCACTCACTTCCATTTCCCTGCCTCATTACGTCGCCCCGCCTCCCTCGCTCTTCTCTTAATATGCTCCGACCCTAATTACGCAAATGAACCCGCTTTACCTCCGATATTAACGCCCCTAATATGTGGAGATACCTTCAGGCGCGGTAACGGAATCCCTGTCCACGTCTTCACCTTAAACCGACTGAAGCCAATTGAGAAAAGAAACTGCTGCTGTTGTTTTGCTGATATCCGCATTGAGCTTTGTTTAATGAGGCGGAACTTCAGCTGGAATGGTTAGCCTTCTTGAGATGGATCTCCTCCAGTGGAAGGATACGTTGCTTCTTCAACACTATATAAGCTTCTCATTTGAAAAACTATTTAAAAGGCACTTATTTTTGAGGATATACTGAAGTGGGAAAGGATATGCACAGCTAAAACAAACAAACCCCCCCTCCCCCCTTTAAAGTAAGGGGTCAAATTAGTGGTGCACTTAGCAGGTGGTTATTCCCTTCTACCTGCTTTTGAAATACTGTGTAAGAGCCTAAAGCAATAATGACTCAAAGAATAAAGCCTACTGTTCAACAGCCTCCTATGCAAAAACCACACAATTTCTGCATGAGGATCCCATAGAAGGTTCCTACTCTGAACACCTGCACAGGCAAATACAGGTCACAGCAAGCACTGAAAAGTTGAACAAATTTCAACTTTGACTCTTTTGGCTACGAGTTTTCATGTACACAATGACCACAAATATGGACATCTCATCTCGTCAGCAAGCATCATGAACTTCAGCACCTGCTGCTGCAGAGAGATTCCCTGCTTGCTGGCCTCTCTCTCAGTGAATCTGAAAGCCATGTTAGCTGAAAGTCCTGGTGCATCACCTGTAAGAACCAGGATAGGCCTGTATGAGGAGATCTCTCAACCTATTCAGTCAAATCTTTTTAGGACAAGATGACTAACTTGACTCGATCACTGACTTGAAATAGTCAAAGGAGTGGGTTAGGGCAGAACTCAAGGAACAATTTCCCTTCCACGTTGGGAAATAAAGCCCTGTGGCTGTTTGGGTTTGCGATGGTCAAAGAACACTGAGTGCAGTCTCCTCCATACTAATCTGATAGTTGAAAAAGGGCCGTGCCGCACGACAGAGTTCAAGCCAAAGTCATTTTAAATTGCGATGGGGGCATCGCACAAAACCCTGTCTCCGCAACTCCGAAAGACAAGTCTTGTCTGAGTACCCACACAAACTGCTTTCAGAAGGCAGGGGATGCACCTCTGCTTCTCATTCCGCCTCCTCTTTCTGCGTCGTGCTTGCCGTCATGTGGGAGGCTGAGAGCTGTAACAACTGCTCCTGATGACGCAGATGCAGCAAAGACTGCCAGAGGATTTCCCAGGCAGGAACCAGAGGGGCGCAGCTAAAATGAGTGTCATTTCTTTAAAAAGAGGCGTGCAACAAAGCCCTGCCTACTCACCCACACAGAATCCACACAGAGCGCCACCATGTATTTTCTCGCCGCGCTTCAGTTAGCAACTAATAAGGGAAAATGAAACACTGTGGTTTATCTACAGGACTTACGTGGGAACAGGTTTGCATTTTGTGTTAACATACAGCCGGAGAATGTTTCTGCAACAGCAACTTAGTTGCGTGTTTGAAGGGAAGGGAGAGATGGAGATAGAGAGAGAGCAGGGGATGTGAGGTTAAATGTACAAAATTATGTATGCTGGACTAATCTCATGTATAATGGAAGGCAGTATCAATCGAAATAGAGTCTTCGTATTATTCTTTATTAACAGCAATACAAAATAAAATATAGAAAACACCTTTCGCTGTCTGTATCGACTCAAAGTGTGCGATCAATATCTTTTTGCCTGAGGGCTTTAGGTCCGAATTAGTCAACGCAAACAAGATTTTTCTCTTCAAAGACTCAAAATTCAGCTACATGAATGAAGTTGGGCTCTCAGCAATAAAGGGAGCGGTGCGAGATGCACGGTGTTTCCGGGTGAATTATTGGTGCGAAGAAGACACGCAACGGTAATGAGCTGTCAGTGCTAAGGTACCCACGAGGTTATTACTTCCTCAACGTAATGACCAGCAATCAATGCCTCGCTCAAACAAGCCGTGGTCAATCAGAAAAGTTATTCCAGTCCCCTAAGCAGGACTGTAAGGGTTAGAAGTCAACTAGCTGTGATGCACCTAGAGCAAAGTCCTCTCATTAAAAACATGCCTTCACCTCCCCCTTGCTCATGTAAACTCAGTTCCGCTCAGATTCTTTATCATGCTTTGTAAACAAGAGTCATTACTGAGGAAAATACGCCACTTTACTTAGGGGGTTAGTGCTGTTTGTTAAAGAATAAATTAATGAACTTTAGTGAGACTGACAAGGCTGAAGACAGCATCTAAGGTTTGTAATAAAGGCGTGATTAATTATTTATGTTTGTGTGTGTGTGTGTGCGTGTCATCCTCTGTAACACCCAAAGGTAAATCAAAAGGTTCAGCCAATGCTATCGCCTCTGTTCTGATCTTTTTGGCAATGCCTCACCGCAGTTCTCGGAATGACTGCAGTGCTATTTAATTACCGCCCTTCTCACCACATTGGAGATGAATACACTTCATTTCAGATGCAAGAGGGCAAAGCAGCGCGCAAACAATGCCGATGAGCATCATGTGTGACTAAAGCTGTGGAGAGCGAGAGAGTCTTGCGAGAGAGAGTACCTGTTGTAGGCCTGCCATTGTGCTTGCTTAGTCATATGTGCAGTGTCCAAAATTAGCTTTTTGGCTCAGCTGCCAAAGGCTGGTAAAAAAAAAAAAACACATGTACCTGGCAAGGATGGTGTGAAAATCATGTAGAGAATCTGGTACTGTGTGAAACATCCAACAGATCTTGTTTTGTTGTCGTGGTGTTCACTTTTTCTTTTTGGTGGCCTCACAAATTCTGTGTGTCACCACATGGGAATAACGTTAAGTTCCTCCTCATGTTAAGATAATTCACCATCCAGGCAGCAGAGATGAAAAGAGCCAGTGTAACAGCCAATCAAGAGCTTTGGATTGATTTGCTCCTGGTCAGAGGGAGTGTACGGTGTTCAGCAGGGACACAGTTTGAGAACAAGCAAAGGCCAAAGACTGAATATAACCGAGGCATTCAAATGTTATCTCAAGTGACTCTTATTGATTTTTATCTGCCAAAAAACACATTTTAGCTGCATTTGATGGGTGGTAATTTCAGCCCTTGCATGTATCCATTGTATTCAGGATAGACTAAATAAAGTACAAAGGTTGCATAGTGGTCAATATTATTTTTTGGGTTTTGCTCACAGTAATGGTTATGATTATGGACACAACTAGCAGGGATCGCTATCATCGTCGCCATTACCGCCGCGGGGAACGACAGCTCTCATATCAGCGGAGTCAACTCAATCAGGTTGACGTGAGTTTACTCAACGTGATTAATGGAGAAATAATGTGAAATCTCTCCAACAGCCCGGCGAAGGTCACACAGAATTAGCCTATGCTAAGCAATCCGAGTTCCCGGCCTCCAAATTAAATCACGCTGAACTGCGGTGCATCTCTGACCCCCCCCCCCCCCCCCATCAATCACCCGACTAAAGCAGGTAACCCAAACACACTCTCTCCGTCGGTCTAGGCCGCTCTATTCATCTTCCCCCCCTTTTTCCCTGCTCTTCCTTTCGCTCACCAGATCACTCACTCGGCCCGCGGAGCTCTTCGCATCCCCCATACCTGTCCTCTCCGTTTCTTACTCTGTCGCCCCCCCCTCGACTCCATCATCCCCGCCACTCGACTCAAGTGATTTGGGACTTGCCTTGTCGCATCTATCTTCATGAGTCAAAGTTAATGTCTCCTGCCTACTCCTTTCCTGTTCATTCTTATCCCAACCCCCCCCCCCCCCCCCCACCCCCCAACCCCCTCGTCTCCCTCGTCTCCGCCTTTCCTACTAGCGTTCCTCCATCGACTGTGGAGAAATGAGCAAGAATTTGAAAGTATACAACAAACCCTTGAACTGTATTCGTTGTTGAATTTGGAGCCAGTGGACGTTTTTGTTGTTCTGGAGTTCTGGATATATTGTAATTTACTGAGGATTTTGGAAGATAAGCCATAATGATGTCAGGGTGGAGTCCAGGCTTTTTGAGGATGGGGATGACAGGGGGGGAGGTGATAGCTGTGGTGATGAGCGGACTGATAGTGGGGGAGACGGGCCTTGACCAGAGTGGACGGGATGGGGTCCAGGGCGCAAGTGGCCGTCTTCATCCCTGTCAACAGTTTGGTGAGGTCAGGCAGGGAGATCAGGGAGAGCTGGGAAAGGGACTGGCTGGTTAGAGGGAGATTGATGAGGTCAGGGACTGAGTGGGCAGAGGTGGAAGTGGCCAGCTGGTTGTAAATTGTGTCTATTTTTGTTTGGAAGAATGACAGGGAGGTGTTACATCTGTGAACAGCGAAGGATTGGGAGAGATTGTCTGTTGGTTCGAGGAGTTTGTCGACCGTGGAGAATAAGGCCTTGGGTTTTGCGGAGCCAGACTGAATGAGACCGGAGTGGTAGGTGGAGTGGGCAGTGTGGACGGCGTTCTTGTATTGGAGTAGACTGTGAGGCCTGATGCATCATGTCCCCAAACCCTAACCCTAACCCAAAATGAGAATATCAGATTATTGAAGTTTATCTGTGAGATCCATGTTATTTGGCTTTTGTCTACATAGATCACTTGTCAGGCAATCAGTGTGTCGAGTACTCTGACGTCTTCTTCCTTGGAATTTCTGTGCTAACTACCCAGTTCTTCTATGTATTCCAAACAAACCGCAGTTGCTGCGGCCAGAAAAGTAAAATGTATCACTTTTTTGCCCAGGAAAGAGCTACCAGAGTGTTTACAACAGCAAATGTAAAAGCTTTCATGAACTGGATCTAGGTTGAATTACTGCTGTGTTGTGTCAATTGGCAATAGAGTCTGGAAAAACAGACACTTATTTATATGAAAATGTTGAGGATTATTACTTTAAATGACTAACTGGTGCATAATAGGTTGAGTATGTGAAAAAAATATGGGGAAAATGTATGTTAGGGGGAAATCAATTATGTCAATAGTAGATAAGTGAAGTAAAACTAGGTGCTACCCGCACAGGTCTAGGAAAGGGTCATAAAGTGACAGCCGGGATGTGGTAAATGCCTCTGGGTTAATCACAGGGTCAGACTGAGCCACACTGCGCAACATTATTCAGAAAGGCCTCCTGAATTAGAGGGCACTTCCACATCATGGACATAACTAAGGAAAATGACCTACTTCACATACATGGATTGGTATAATTTGCAGTGTAGGAACCACCCCTGTGGGACTTATTGAGAAGTAATGGGCTATTGATAAAAGAACAAACAGCTTGAGTTAAAACCCTTTGCAAAAACAACACATAGATTAAAGACCACGCTTCAGCCTTTCGGGCTAAAAAGGGGTAAATGTAAAATGTCTTGCCATGGTGTCAACTGCTTTTATTTACCCCTACGGCCATTAAAATGCTGAGCTTATATTGAACAGGGCCTTTCCCATCCGGCTTTCAGTAAGGAGTAATGGCAAACTCTCAAGCACATCTTTTTCAGTGTTAACTAAGGGACACAGCCAGCAGAGCTCTTACTGACTCCAGAATGTAAGTAATTAGCCTGTTCTCTCTGCACATAATCTAAACATATCCTGTGAGAAAATTAACAATGTGAATGTAAAAGTAATGAAAACTCTTCAGGTCTCAAAGAGAATGGATACATTTATTATGTTACAGTCAATTCACACAAAATGATTTTCTAGCTAACTGAGCAGCCAAGTGACCCTCCCAGGCCACTTTTCAACTATATCGGTTGCTCAGTTAATTGAACTGTGTGCAGTGGCCAAATTGGGTCTGAATACGGTCAAAATCCCATAGCGCGTGCTGCCTTTGGTCAGATGATGGAGGAATAATGATGAATGAATAAATCCCAAGGTTAACCTCACCATTTATTATATAATAGCAGTGCTGCAAAACTCTCATGTCCTTGGTGTGACTCTCCCAGAGCAAATCTCTCTCCAGATTACAGAGTCTTGGACAGAATCGAAATTGCAGCACTTAAGATACCCGTTCTCCAAGGTCTTAGGATTCCCAAGATTTTTGGTGCGCTCAAAACAAGTGGAGCGGACTGCAAAATGTTATTCTATCAGGAACCAATCAACATCTGGCCACTCATTTGCCATCTGCACGCAGGACAAATCGGTGTTATGGCGAGTCTTTGTACCCAGCAGCTCAGTTACTGAAGCCTACATAAGACAAACGACATCGAAAGCAAGGTTGAAGACGTGAGCTTTTATTTTTAAGCAGACAATTTTTCATTCAAAGTCATGTGTCTAGACTGAATAGCTAATTGACAATGCCACTCTGTCATCTATTGTACTTTCACTGAATATAAAGTTGAATTTGTTTGGATACCTCTCTCAAAACTTATTACAATGAGCATTTAAAAGTTGGTCATTTAGATGAGTTAGTAAATTAATGGCTATACTTCATCACTCACTTAAATATAACTAGACCCAGAATATACCACATGGCACAGTCAACCTCAGTGACAGCCAAATAAAGTTGAATCACTACCTTAATGAAAACAGTCTGGTTTCCACTGCAGTTGGGCTGAAAACCATCTAATGTAATGAATGTGTTGAAGTTGTAAAATTCATTCTGGCATACTCTTGTACTGTATATTGACCAATTTGTAAAATTCCCCGATATTTCTTGACTTTCCCAGATAATTTTTCAAAGTCCCTGATTTTCCCTGTCTGGAATACACCTGACCATTGGGAAGTCTGTTCCCCATGGTTATCTAGAAGTCTTGAGTTTGAGATTGGATTACCTGAGAGTAAACTAACTGATTTCACCATATTCTGCATTGTATCTAAAAATATATAGTCCCCTTGTGGTTGCTGTGCTTTGATGAAGGTGACGGGCTGACCTTGATTGGACATGATTTAATTCATTAAATCAAACCATTACAATGCTGTCTTTTTTCTCAAACTGATCAAAGGAAGTGCCAGACTGACTTATGAATTAGATTATCCGCCATCTATGGAAACATGGCAGGGCAGAGGAAAAAAGAAAAAAAAGAAAAAAAACAGCCAGTAGTCAGTGATACCTGTTTTGTTTGATGATTCCTGACAATGATTGCTGAATAAATGCAACAAGGTAACTGGTACTGCAATGGTGACAGGAGCCTGAGCTCTTCTGAGTGCTTCTACTGTCCTCTGGTCAGGACTTTCACACAGGCTACGATTATATAGTCTAAATGGCAATAGAAGGTTATCAAAATCTTGTTAAGCCATGAATATCAGCTGCAATAAAGGAGGAGGCATGAGGAAGACCTCTGCGCCTCTCAGTCAGTGTTTAATTACATAGACCGGGCTTGCCTGCGTTTGATATAATTAAGAGGTGGAGGAGAAGCTCTGTGGCTGATGAGGACCAGGAGCAGAGCGTCAAGCGTGACCTGTGGGGGAACTACCATCATCACCAAAACACTTCACTCTTTCATTTATGTTAATTCCATTCAGACACTGATTTCTCCAAATAATACAGTGTGTATGCAGATGCTAGCTCGTCTAATGAGGAAGCTGAAACCTGATTGCTCTCACATTTGAGTTTTGTTTATTTCATAACACATCGCTGACCCTGGTTTACAGTACGTAACACAGGTTTAATTTCTTCTAATTAAATGATACAAATAGACAACTTGATTCAAAACTATAACGCCCGTGTCTAAAATGCAAAACAATGAAATGAGAAAATCTACAAAGCGAATGGTGAAATTGAGGGGAAAGACAGGGAGGGAGAGAGACCCATCGATATCATGGGAAGAAGCGGTGCACCAAAAGAAGTTATTCCTTCAATCCATTTTCCTTTTTGGCTCATCCCTCCCTCCCTTGAATTATTCAGTTTTAATACAAGCCGTGCGAGTGCAGGCTCTGAAATAGCTCCGACTTCTAAAAACAGCCGGCGAGGGCACCAAGTTACCAAAACCCACTCAATGATTTATGGATTTCTGTAATAATAAACGGAGGGTGATGTATTACGGGAGGCTTTTAGGATGGAGACACAGTAACGCGGCCCAGACAGAGGTTTTCCGGAAGATAGTGCAGAGCAGACTAAACATAACCTCACAGCCAGCGGAGCTCTAAACACAAACAACCTGAGCTGGACTACATCAGAGTTGTGAATATTGGTTTCAGGCCAGGCAACACACTTTCCTGCATCACATGACTCTGCTTAGCAACTGTCAGCGCGTCTGCCGTAACTATGGTCGTATTTTCTTGTTCAGTTACAACTTAGATCCACGCTAATTGGGAATCCGACTCAAAGACGGGCAACTGGGCTTCGGCTTAAGCGCTGGCAGCAAATCCCACTCGCTCACCGTCGGGGTTTTAATTAACCAGAATAATACCAATGGGTAGATGGTCTTCCTGCGCAGATGTCAGCTCCGTTGCAAGCGAAAGGCTCAGAGCATCAACGGGCGCCTGCGCTCCTCGGTGAGAAGCCAGGAAGCCTCCAAATGCTCTGAGAAGGCCCCCGCTGTGTCGTTCTCAGCTCGGGCCACGTATAATTATCTCCGACTGCACCGGGAGGGAAAAGGCTGATGGCGCGGCGTATGTGGCGTATCGCTGCCAATTGGAGTGGCATGGCACATTGTCCGCTGGAAGGAGTCTACCCGCAGAGGAACGGGACGGCCGGGACAGACCGATTGTACGGCGCGGGGATGACAAGCCCTCTTAGACGCTATGCTACAGAAACTAAATGATTATAATGGTCCTCTAATGCCACTAGACAATTAAGTCAAGCTTTGCATGGTCGTAAAAAAAGAAACGATGAAAGGAGAAAAGCAAAAGTAAAGACCAATAACAAGATGTGGGAGGAAAGAACCGCAGGACTGTTGGAGGATACAGGAAATACTCGCATCAATCGATCTAGCATTGTCCATTCCCATCAGATCCCTCTTAACAGCCAGCCCAGGCCCCTATTTCTGCCTGTCAATCAAATGACCCTGGCAACGCGGGGGAAACACTTCCTGCATATCTCTCGCACGGATATCTTCCCAATCATCCGACCCGCCGCCCTCACCCCGGCGCCGGGCGAGAGAGAAGTCGGACTGGCAGCGCGCATTAGGGTCCGCCCGGACGCTCCCGCCCGTGCAGCGCACACCGAGGCATGTGGACACGCGAGACGGACAAGCGCGGGGAGGAAGACGCAACTCGCTCTGACAGCGCGGCGGCTGAGTGTACCGAGATCTGACAGCAGAGCCCCGATCCCGTTTGTCAGCGCGGCCTGAAGGATCGCTTCAGATGTGTCCCTTTACGTCCCTCGGCGAATTGTCTTTAAGTTTGTGTTCATTCGAAGGCAGCGTACCCTGTTGCCTATTACCTACTATAATGTCAGCTTTTCTGTAATGCCAAGACTGGCCCTACCCGTACTCATGACACTAGTACTCATGATACTGTATATTCACCGTTTTGGAAGCTCGCAGTGAACGGTAGCTCCTCAAAAAATAGTAGTGCCCCTTGAAGTCCCACAGGCCTGGATTTCAAAGTGCATCATTGTTAGAAATGCACATAAGTAGGCCAACCCAGTCTCTTTAATGTATGAGTCTATTTTCCTTTGAATTCCCACAGTGGCATTGTGCTGTGACCGACACATCAGATTTTACAGTATATGCAATTTGTTACAGTCAATTCAAATACAGTTAGGGATGAAAGCAATATATGCCTTCAAGACCTTTGTCAGCACACTGAAGTGTGTTAGTCTGCCAGAATCAATGGTAAAAAATAAGCTGGCTGGAGGACAAGAGTAGGGAAACAAAGACGAAGTTCTGCATAGCTGATTTCACAGTGCTGATTTCACTCAGTAAATCAAAGATTATATTCCATATGGAACCTTTGGTTTTGAAATCAAGAAGAAGTAGAATAGAGGCCTGCTTAATAAGAGACCAAGAAACATGCATGCTAGACTTTGCTAGTGTGAAGATGAATCTCACAAGATTATAATATTCTCAAGATAAAGGACCAAAAAAAATACTTGGATGGACTTGATCACATGTTGCTACTGTTGACTGAAAATAATTGAGTCCACAATGAACACCTTGGCAAAAATAATCAGTAGATCATTTGCTTCATATTCATCGTTTGATCAGGTTGAAAAAGAAACAGCTTCCCTGCACTGCCCTAATACTAATGTTACTGACTGCATATTAGCCACCCAGTAAAGGGAAGGTTCCAGGAGGAGACTAGGTAAGCAGATAAACAAGATTGATGGGCCTGGCTGCAGATGTGTGAGCCGCTCTTTTCTTCATCATTAGTGTGGCCTGATCTCCCGGACCACAGGACTGAGGGAGAGACGGAGACACAGAGCGAGGCGGGCAACAGGCACAGTGTGATGAATGGGTGAGATAGCGATGAGATTAGGAGTAGCCCGCTGAATGAATGAACAGATTAATGAGGTGGGAAAAAAGAACAGGCGGCTCGGCGCTGCCAGCGACGACACGTTCTGCTCCTTCTAAATAAAAAGTGCTGCTTCTAAGAATAGTGGCACTAGCCTCTGGTTATGGGCTGCTATCGCCATCATCATTAGCACCCTCGTGGTGTGATTCTCAAGATAGCAGAAGTTGCAATATGACTGTGGGAGATGTTAAATTTGATGGTATGCCGCTACGGCTGAAGCTCTATGCAATGCCTGGAACAACATTAAAATTATTCAGTGAAGGGGGAAAAGCATGGAGCCCCTTTCCACCTGGCATTAGCATGCATCCTGGATAAAGTGTAAAAGTGATGTGCCTCCAGTCCACATATATCAACTAAGTAAATGGAAATAAACTTATAATATAAAGCACGTGCAAATAAAATAGGCGGCAAGCAGCTCAGATACTAGGAAAATATGTAAATTATCTACTTTTTGACAAGTATGCAGAACCTAGAAGTGCCTGATGTGTTGTTGTTTACACTAAATGAATATTACATATACCGGAGATGCATTTTAATGTCAGGAGTAAATAGTAGTATTAAACCGCACAGCATGGCGACACAATCCGGATACGAGATGCGTGCTAACGGCAGGTGGAAAGAGCGCGGGGGGGGGGGGGGGGGGGGGTGGAGTGGCTGTGTGTCTCCCTTCCCCATCTCATCAACAGGAGGTGGTCACTTAGTGATTCATCCACTCCCGGGCCACCGCTCGTCACGCCTGCACCGCTCACGGCAATGACAGTTGGTAAGGCCAAGAGTATCACTTGGCTACGACTGCTGTGTAGTAGGGCATGTGGGTCATTTTTTATGAGCCATAAAGCACAAGTTAACAAATGTCATTTTTTACTAGTTATTTATTCTTCTGCATTCTTTATTATCTATTCCTGTCCGGTAAATTTCTACGTCTCTTAACACAATAAGAATGATTGGTATTGATTTATTACTTATTTTGTGTTACGATGTTGAAACAGCATCAGCGATCTGAAGTGTGAGCATGGTAATTTCCCTATTCCAAGTCATAATCCACCCCCCTTGAGCCATCTAAATGTCTAAGTCTTTATCGTTGCAGTGGCTGGTATCTTTTAAAAAAAAAAAGAAGCTACTTTAAGTTGTCATGCAAGACTGATATGTTTACTGCTCAGCAAGGTCCCTACAGGCAAAGCTGCTTTATGTCAGAACGCCACTTCCTATCAGCTGCGCACATTCTGCCAGCACCATTTTCGTTCCTCATTTTTAAAACCCTCAGCATCTTCTAACACTGAAACCAATCCAGGTGCCGTCGCCGCAGCATGGGGGGGGGGGCGATTCAGAAGCTCTCCGCAAAACAACTCCTCCAGCCATTTCCTCAGTCCTGTCCTCTAGCTGGCCTCCCTGCTGCTCCTCGTGTGCCCTCACAGCGTAACTGTGTCAACTCGCATCACTTTCCCCTCTTACCTTCAATACAAACACAGGCAGGCGAGCAGGCAGGCAGGCAGGCAGGCGCACACACAAAGATATCTGTAGGCTGTCTATCTCCCCCAATGGCCATGGTCATAAAAGCAAGGATGAAGCCTGATAAAACTGTGCTGCTTTGATGCAATGGTGTAATGGTTCTGATTTATGATGACATATTATAATACTGATAGGTAATAGAAAGAAAGACATCAAAAAGAAGATACCTTAAGAGACCAGACTATAAACCATTCAGCACCATGGACATTAAAGGGAAGTGCAGAGGGATTTAGCGGTAACCTACGACGTGCTCATTTTTTAAATTTTGTTGATATCTTTGGTGTTTTTGTGCCTTACTTCCCAGAGATCACCATCAATCAAACAGTGTGTCCAGTACTGTGATGTCTTTTTCCTTGGATTTTCTGTTTGAGTTTCTCTTTTCTTTGTCTGTTCAGCCATGGTGGCTATCACTGCTCATGCTGACTACCCAGTTCTTCTGTTTATTACAAACTGCTGTTGCCAGAAATCACACACATCACTTTGTGTGCACAAGGGTATTTTTCTACCTGACAGCAAATGTAAAAGCTTTCATGAACTAGATAAAGTCTGAATCGCATATTGTGTAATATCAATCAGCGATAGAGAGTAGCAAAATATACATTTATTTATATGAAAAAGTATTGTTACTTTAAAACTATAGCAATTAGCCACACCCATGAGTCTGTCCGACATGAGTCTCTGATTGCATAATCTATGCCAATGATCACTATATTTAAATTCTGCAACATATTTTATATTCATCATAATTTATGTAAGTAATTAAGTAATCAACTAGAAGGAGAAAATATTGTGTGAATATGTTTAAAAATAATTTATTGTAATATGTATTTTCTCTCATTCAAAATGGACTATTCATTCAATCATGGACAAAAACAAAATAACTCTAGCACTGAAACTTTTACTAAAGAGATTAAATGAATTTAGTCATCATCCTCCTAATCTAGTAGAATGCCAGTAAAAAAAACCCACACACATCAACAAATACAAAGTAAGAAACGAAGCAGTCCTTAAAGGAAATGGACAGATTTCCCAATAGCTGTAAAAGCAACAGCAGTAAAAATAATGCCTTGCGGTAAGAGCATGTGGGTAATATTGCTGTAATGAGGATCAGTGATTCACTGATCTGGCTGCTCTTTACTACAATGCACGTAATGCAGACATCTCTCTGAAAAATAGCCAAGTTTTTTCACATCAATGAAAATCTGGAGCATTGATAGTAATGCCACCCAACATTTGCGTGTTGATGCTTGAGATGCCCCACTAGCCCAGTGCTATTAGCGGAAAGTGATAGGTGAAATAGGAGTTTTTAATTAGACTCGCACATGCACGCAAGAAAAGACACGTCAATACAGCAACACAGTAATGTGTCTCTAAGTAACTGAGGTATACTCCTCGCCAGACAACCCAGGTTTAAATGAACAGACATTTGGATTTAATCTAGGCAACGTCTAGGCAGTACCATTGCTTCTGACACGTCTGTAGAACCATCTGTCAAATTATGCATTAGTTGAACTTTAATAACTTTAAAGATGATAATATTTATGATGATATTTTTTGTAATGTTGTCCTTGAGTTGCTAGTCTATTGTCTGAATGCTGATGTAGACAGGTGTATCCAACACACACTGAATTTGCATGCCGTTGTTTCAGTATGACACCATGGGTCTTCCTCAATTCACGTTCTTGTGCATTCTTGTGTGTTTCATGACACGTTTGTAATATCTAAAGGCTGAAGTATGATTCCAAAACAAAAGAATGTCGAGGACCGAGGGCGGATAAAGATCCCAGAAGGTTAGTTGCCAACCGAGGATGCACTGGATTCTGACTTAGCCGTCGAGAACGAATAGGAAGCCCCAAGATTCAATGCAAGAATGCACATCACGTCCAAACATTTGCACAGTCTATAGTGCAGAGCCAGCTGACTCAGCTGGGGTAATGAACAGCTGTGTGTGTCTTAATTGATCACACGTTAAGCACACAGCCCATCTCAAACTGTTAAGATTCATTCTGTGTTCTCGCAGTCTTGAGACGTTTGTTCTCTACAAGACAACTCGGGAAGAACGTTCTCCACAGGGACACGAGTATTGATTTGGCATTCTTGGATTTGGATCACCTCAACTGATGTCTTAACATGCTATTCCAGAGAAATATGGGTACTATCTAAAACACACTTGATGAAGAACGGCTCGGTGGAAACGCTGATTATCACAATACAAATTTTTTGGTCGAGTGAGGCGGTTGTGCGGACCTATGGTTTAATCCTTGTCCACCAGAAGGAGAGGGATGTTGGTATCATTGTGCTGTATTCACCTCTTCTCTGCAGCCTTGCAGTTTCAGTGCAGAGAAACAGTTCGGTGTGGTATCCCAGCATGGGCCGCGCACAAACGGGACACAGGGGAGCAAAATAAAAGCTTTCCCCGACCAGTTGCACTGGAGTACAGCGAACGCCCTTCACCCCGCCACAGCCTGTTTACCTCCTTGCTCGAGGTACTACATGAATGGCAAAGGGCCTAATTAGCAACAAGACGGGGCGCCTCCCAGTGTTGGCAAACTGCCTGCTCATTTCACGTGCAGAGAGGCAGAAAACAGTCTTTAAGGCTGGCAGCCGCGAGTCACTCCGTCAGCGCTGGGTGTTTCTGCAGCGCTCATTACGGCTTGATTACATGACATCAATGCAGTGTCTGTGGTGGTGAAGGTCTCTTCTTCCATCCTCGGGGCTTATTCATCAGTCCAGCAGCAGGTGGTACTTGGCTCGCATAGGCTGTCGCTGGTCTCGGGTCTTGGGATGAATTTGACTCCCACACACCGCAAGACTTGTTCAGGAACCGGTCCAGATGTTGTGGGTGTAAATATCCCGACATCTGAGCCCCAGCTGGACCCGCGCACCTTCACCTCTCCACCGACCTCGCCTTCCTTCTCTGTAGCCACGACTGTTCTCTTGCCTAGCTGCCCGAAGACTGACACCGCTCCCTCTTCTCACAAATCGGCCCCGGCGCTCCCAGCCTGCACTCACCACAATACACTTACCTTTGTGTGATCGTCAATAAATTACGCCTCCGGGGGCCCCACTGTTTCACCCGAATCTCGTCTTTGCCTCACCCTCAATCTACCAGATAATCTTTGCTGACCATTGGTCCTGACCAAGCGTCTGATCAGGATTTCTCGCTCCGATTGTAAAAATGGAAAAATCTGGTATAAATCAGCCTAAGTCCTAGTGTGTCCCCAGCCTTAGTGGAGCTCTGGTATGGCCTCCAGCTGCTGAGAGGACGATAATACCAGGGGGCACCGGCTCCGGCCCCTAGTTCTCCGCTTCTGTGGCGCCATAATTAAGTTTAGCCCCTGCCATGACTTGAATTAGAACTAGGACCCAGAGCACACACCTGAAGAAACCCTCTCCCTCGCTAACTTTCACTCTTTCCTTCTCTGCCTCTCCTCTCTCATCTAGGATGACTCAGTAAGCACAATCTCCCCAAAAATATCATTAAGGCCCACCACAGCCACTGAGTGCTGTTGCATTATTCATGTGTTTTTCCCAGGCACTCTGAAGAAATGGGGGAATAATTCCATCAGATATTTAAAATGCACAGAAAGAAAATCAGCTAGGTTACATCTAAGCATACCTTTAAACTAACACAATATCACAACTGGGCTCCTAGGAACTCATGCAAATGAGAAGAAGTGATCCATAAGTTAAATCAAGCCGCAGCAAGTCAGATTAGATCTATAATTTCTGTAAATGATTAAATAAGCTTCTTTAGTAAGATAAAATGCAGCATTAGACCTACTGAGTTAGATTTAAGTTACTTACAGATCATCAGTTTGAGAGCACATATGACTCATCTTAGGACTAATATGAGATATTTCAGTGGGACTCATTAGCTACCAAACATTAGCATTTTATTTATGCATGACATGCTAATCCACCTAATACTGTATGTGTTCTTAGCACTCCCTTCAGGGCCATTCACTGCAGCCATCAAGACAAATAAGGAGATCTGCCTAATTCCTAAACTTATGTTAGTGGAGCTTTCAAACTTTATAAACATGGAGGACTTGCCCTTGTGCAATGTATGTGTGCATGTGTAGGCCTAAGTGTGTGTGTGTGTGTGTGTGTGTGTGTGTGTGCATAAGTAGGGCTAGAGGCCTGCGCTCTGGGACCGAGGTGGCTAGTGAAGCGAGACCTGCTCATACCAGCTCATCTGCACATAGCCAAGCCCAAATGAACGGATAGCACAAACACAATCCGACATTTACATGGCTAATGAACAATTGCACACAGCCTTTGGGAGCAATTTCACTCTTTCAAGACGATAAACACACAGGGCTTTATTCATAAAACCCAACAGTAACAGTGGCGTGTGGCTCGGTAATTTGAACTTATTCATGAATTTACCAGTTGCTGAGACGGCGCCTTATTCTCAACAAAAGGCCACGTGACAGCCAACGAAAATCAACATTTTAACTGTTACATATTGAACGTCCACTCTGACTCAGGCTGATTATCCAGCCTGTGTGCAAGTTCTAGATATGTCAGAATGACAGAAAAAGACAAAAGTCTCAGCAGGACTCCGAATATTAAGAGAAGAGGTAGTGGCACAACATGCAAAAGTGTTAGGAAAATGAGATATTATTCATAAAACTCACTGGCAGGGTTGGTGTGATGTTATGGGCTGAGACCCAGGGGCGTCATTCACTAAACCTTAAGGTACAGACCAAGTCCCTGCATCTAACAGGCAAAAAAAACCTCCAAACCCACTTATATCGATTACATTTCTAGGGACAAAACAGAGCAACAACTAATAACTGGAAGATATTATTATGTGGTCAATGTGATAAATTATTGTGCAGACTGGAAGGAACATTGTCCTGAGTGCTCCCCTGATGTATTTTTCTTAGGTATGGCTTCCAAATGAATTTCAGGTATATTTTGCTTGATCTTCGCTCGTCATTATAATTTTAGCAACCTGTTTGAGGCGGCAGTAGGGGTGGGGTGGGGCTCCGCTTTAGCTGTCCAATAAAGGTGAAAACATGCAAAAAAAAAAAAAAAAGGATGGCAAGTGCTGCACCTTGCCATACCCAATTAAAGTCTGTGCTGAGTCAGTCACAGTTAAGTGTTTTCTTATTCTTAAACAAATTACCGGGTCAGTCTCAATATACCTACTGAGATTTTTGGGTTGACTGTGCTTTTTTTTTGCACTGCGGTGTGCTTTTATGAATTGCTGAAGGAACATGCAAATGATCGAAAGGGGGTTGGTGGTGTCGCAAAAATGCAAACAGCAAAACTGATGCAGTAGTTCCTGTTTATGAATATAAAAACACACTTCTGTGATGGTCTCAGCTGCCCATAATGTAACGCTAACCCTGCCGGTGAGCTTTATGAATAATCCTTACAGTCCTATAGGCATGATCAACTGTAATATAGCTCTAGCCAACCAAAAGCCTGAGTGTTAAGTGGGGAATTAGACCCTACTTTGATCTCATAGATTAAGATCTTCCAGGCAGCTGATGTAACATGTTGGTGCAGCACTGACTCAACCAGTGTGGACATGCGTTTATACATCCTTCTACACTAATTACAGTGATGCAGCGTTTCCTCCTGATCTTCACTGGGAGCTATAGTGACGGCACCACTAAAGACAACAAAAGCAACAACGCACTTCTTCCCACTGCTGCATTTTAATGCACGCCACGCCGTCTTGTATGAGTAATTGAGATTGCAATATTATTTCATGACTCCATTTTTACCAACAGATGAGACATATGCTCGAGGCAAGCCCCAAGGCGGACGGGAGATTCCACAGCTGTTGCTGTTTAAATATGCAAATTGGTCAAATATGGTTCCACCTAAATATAACGTGCCATTAAAATTTCAGCGTTGCATTAAACGGGAGTATAATGCAATCACCGCCCCACTGAGTCACAACCTCAAGATGATTTAACCAATCTGCGAGTGTGACGGCAATTCAAGATGCAGAGAGTAATATATTGATAAATATGCGTGTATCAGTCGAACACTGCTGTTGTATGGCTTTGTGTACGTTTTATGGCTTTTGTCAGAGCTTTGCCTTGTATTAACACAGCTACAGTGCATAAAATGCCCAGCAGAGCAGGGCAGATTGCGCCAGGGAGTGTACCGCGGTACTAGTTAGACAGGCGGGGAACATGAATGATTCCACTGTTCAAATGTTCATACAGTATGAGCTTAGCTACAAAAGCAGTACACACACACACACAAACAACATGGCGTGTTTCCAAAGCTTATGTCACTGAAGTACCATAAGGCTGATTCCACCTGAGTCCCTCTCATCTCCATGTGTGCAGTGAGACTAATTCAGACTGGCAGATGGGCAGAGGGCGTCCAGTAAACAGCCACACAGGTCAGGGTGACTTTAAAGTATCTTTCATTGGCCGGCTCACTAAGAGGGGCGCGCTCGCACACAAGCGGTGGGGTCACATATACAGTACCAGTACCTCTTGGCTCATTCAAATACCCCACAAACACACACAGCTGCTGGGTCCACACACACACACACACACACACGCGCAGGTAATGACGGTCTTGTCTGGGCTTCTTGCCAGTCACTGTGTGTTCATGGGCTTGGGCGCTGTTGACTGTTATACATACAGCAGCGTTTTTCCAATAGTTACATAGTGCCAGTTCCTAAACACAGGAATTATTACATACTCCATTCTTTCAATTTTTAGTTTCTTCTGACTTGTATTTATTGTAGATTGTTTTTATGTAATCTCTGATTATTTCTGTAGTTATTATTTAATATTGTGCTACAATACTTTCTTCAACAGATGACAACAAATAATCCAAATGCCTTGTCAATTATCAGGTTCATCCCTTTGAGATGTAAGCAGAATCTCTCTCTCTCTCTTTCTCACAAACACACACACACGTGCCCTGTCGGTGTGTTGGTGGACCCAGTTGGCAGCATTAAGAGGACGCCCAGCATGCTGTCAGAGGCACGTTCACGCTGACCGCGGACCAGTGCAACACGCAGCGGGCCAGGACATCCTGCAGACTGCTGACCACAGATCAGCCAACAGGTCGTGATGCAGAGACATGGTTAGTCAGAGAGGGACCTGCTTTCACTGCAGCACCCAAGATGACCAGCACACAGCATACCCAGCCAGGCAGGAGAGTGGGGCTCAGGTGATATGGGTATTTGATGGCTGATACCGGTAACAATACCAATACCAAACTGCCTCTGCTGCCTGCCTTAGTGTGAAACTCATGCTGAAGAACCGGATGATTTTGGACTGAAGCAGATGATAACTTTAAATTTGACCATTTTCATGCAAATAAATATCCAAGTACAAGTGTTCCATGTTTCCCCCAGAATTTATTCTTGTCAGGGTGGAGAAGCCTCTGAAACAGCATTTAGACCATGGGACACTAAAGCTCTCCAATGAAGCCCAGGATTCCCAGGATACTACCACTACTAACAATGTAAGATTGACGCATACGTGAACATACTTGGAATTTGACCTTATCTGAGGAGGATGCCATGATTGGTCGATGTGTTTTCGCCAAGTTTTAATAAAAGGCCAATATTGGCAAACCCGATATATCGGTCGAACCCTAACGGAGAGTCACCGATTCTAATATGCCGGAATATGCGGGACTCACAGATTGAGAGCATGTTGGTGCGTCTGTGTCTGTGTGTGTGTCTCCACCTGTTATGTGACCGTGTCCTGCTCACGCCAGGCTGCCTGAATCACGCTCGGGCAAGAAGGCAGAACTAAGGCCCTTCTGCTTTCATTTATAATTCAGAGGAGCGCCACATGCCATTTGTCTCCTGCGGAATTACAATTTCATATCCCCCCCCCCCCCCGTTTCTGGGGAATTGCTGTTGGTGGCGGGAAAAAAAAAGGAAAAAAAAAAAAAGGGAGTGTATACCTATTCAAGGTTTCAGGTGCTCTTTTGTAAGAGCTCTTTAGGGAATAAAAGAGTGTCATGTTAGGAAATATATCAGCGGAAAAGATACTGTAGAGGAAGCAGTGTGAGATATTTCCTCACCGAAGGCTTCTGGGGGTTGCATGCATCCATCAATTATGAGAAAATCAACATATCTCCTCTGCTTCTGCTGCATCTCATATCATCTCTCCAGATCTCCTCAACCAGAGACTGATGCCTCTGTAATGAATATTAAATCCCTCTGTATACGAGTACATACTGTTGTGTGTGTACTGGACTTATCACAGTGGAAATAGAAGGGAATTTACAGCATCGCGTCTTCTCCGGGCGACAGATTATCCACAACAGACTTTCATTTCAGTTCATGTGGTATCTTACTCAAGGAACTCATCTCATTACATGTACTGCCTAGAAAAATGAATTTCCTTGGCTTGCACAGGCTGTACAGACCTACTTCAAAGGTCAATCCTGGTGAAAGCTTTTTGGCTACTGATCATGATGAATGGGCTTCTAAAAATCCTGAACACATAAACATCTGCATACCCCCCAACTCTCACAAAATAGTATAGTGGCACCCTCAGCCAGTCAAAGGAACTTCTTGAACCTTTCTGTCCTGAAATAATTCAATGTTCAATAAATACACCTGAGAGGCCCCTACGCACTGACAATCTGATTATGAGGCAGTCGGCCACCAAAGACAGTCCTCACTGGAAATGAAACGCAAACACAGTCAGTGAGATAACGCAGGAGTGAATCCATCATTAATATTCCCCAAAATCAATGCCCCGCGTGGCAGAAAAAGAAAGACGAAAGAAAGATTTACAGTTTACAGACGCGCCGCACAAAAATCCAATAATGTCCAGTGAGCGGCGGGAATGACAGTGTGTGTGTGTGTGTGTGTAGAATTGTCTCATCTGCTGCTCAGAGCCGTGTGGCAGCCCGGCTGCGACTCATTGGTCAACCTGTCATCACTGGTTCTGACTCACCGCTTAACCTTTGTGAGCGTGAACGCTGTTATTTAGTACAACGCCGGCCCCTTGGGGAGAGACCAGCGGATAAATGGATGGAGCTTCAAACATCTTAAGTAACAGTTTAACAAGCCATTAGGCTAGCAGGGTTTGTCCAATATACCCAATGGTAAAATAAATCTTCTAATAAAAAGTGATGATCCCGAATCCGAATAACATATTTGACAAAACACAATGTCCTTCATAAGAATACCCAAAGGTGTTCCGTATTATTTCGATTTTTTTATTAGTATGCCTATAGTGGTGGAGAAAATTGAGAATACAAATTCGAATACAAAATGTAGCCGCAAGTGGCCAGTAATGGGGTCCGAGTCTATGGGTCTATCATTATTTGACAGTGAGAATATAAACTTGATTCATCATTATGGAAAAGTTCTGCATTTCAAATAAAGGACATTTCGGTAACAGTCCTGCTACTGCAGGTGAAATCATACCTGATATATTGCCATTTGAAAAATTGCCAATTTGCCAATGATGGTGCTATATTCAGCATTACCAAATGTGGTCTGTCCCTTGCATACAGTGAAGTTTGGATGGTCTAGGGTTAAGCAGTTAGGAAACATGCCTCTCTTCCTGTTTGTGCATCTTTGCCATCAACTTTATTCATGCAGCAAGGCCAAACAGCTATGAGCATCAAAAATATGTGAAAGAGGCATGATGAGGCCTGTTTACAGAAGCAGAAGAAGAAGAAGAAGCAGAAGAAGAAGGTTTGGTGGAACAATAGAGACACAATAACCTTAGCAGTAGAAGTAAAAAGATTTATGAGATCTGTAGAAAAAAAACTATGGAATCTTAAACTATAGAATTTTTATATTGGCATATCAATGTGACCCCAATAACAAAAACATTTAAGGGGAGGGAGGGAGACAGAGGGAGACGAAGGTGTGGAGTGCGGGGGTGGGGGGGGGGCATCATAAAGACATCACATTACTATCAGAAAAGGCCAAAAGCACATGAAAGCAGACTCCTAATAGATCCCTCCAGGCAACACAAACAGTGCCAGTCATGATGGAATATATCACAGTTTCATCTGCTCATTCAAAATCAAACCCAACCATTCCCTTTTCATGGAGCGATCACAGAAAACAGCACTGGCATGAGATATGATGATGCAACCGAGATCAAATCGGCTCTTTTGACTAATGAATTAGAACTCTTGCATCACTGTTGATGTTCCATCTGGACAAAGCGTGTGTACATTACAGAATTAAGGCCTACAATGTGTGATACATAAAGGGATACAAAAAACTGCATTGTGTCTGCTGTGCATAGTTGCAGAAGGTCACTGAGACCGAGACTGCTTCTCTGCAAATAATGAATAAATTGCATTTGTGCACATTTTTTATATTTTCAGTAAGAAATGCAATATATCTGTATATAACAAAAAGGCCAAAGCACAAAAAATCATATAATAATAGAGGAACCTATATTTATGTATACAAATGTATATCAGGTTATGTGTTGAGGCAAGGAGGCCCTAGTAAGAGAGGTAGGGGCCAGTGCATTTGAGAATTAAATGAAGTGGAGCTGCCAATACATTGGAGGAAATATGGCACCGCATGCATTTTGCATTTTAGGAAGGATGCCATTGGCAACGGGTGCCTGTCAGCTCGCCCGACTCTGCCCTGTTTTTCAGCTTGTAGCCGCTGAGGTGAGTAGAAGCTAGAGTTCAGAACTCACTGGAGTTACCCTCTCAGGTATCTTTTGATTGGGAAAAGCAGTTAAAAAGGGCCCTGGGGGATTGGCAGCAACGCCGGCAGTGTTGCTGGAAGACTTTTGCCTTAATGTTAAAACAGCCAAAGTGGTGCTGTGTGATTCAGTAGAACAAACACTAGTCTCCCTGGCTGTCTAATCTTCATAGCATTAAAAGAGCAGCCACCTGTTAGGAGATGTAGTTGCTTCCTCTTCTTTACATTGCATCTGAGAAATAGACAGTGGTATTGTGTTTGCAGACAAAGCCCGCTTTGAAAATAGACAAGCCAGCAGGATCAGCACAGCTAATTACTAGCTATACCATGATTGTCTTTAAATTCCAGGCGGGCAAAACAATGGCAGATCGAGACAGAGGAAAACAACAAAAGGCTGTCCATGTTTGACAAAAGGACGACACAGAGTGATAACACCAGGACATGTCATGATGTGGTCATGTGTGTTTGTGTGTGTGTTCTCCATTGCTCCATTTTGAGACTAGTAGACCAATCACCAATGTATCTGCTCGTGGAACATCATTGTTGCCATGCTCAAATGCATAAACGGTGCACCGGTGAACACATTAGTGATCCCGTATCATGAACTGAGCTACATGCGAAAGGGCCCTGCATCTTCACAAATGGAGTTAATCTGAAAGCACTCGTCCTCGAGCCGGTGACGCCTCGTAGCGATAATGAGACGGAAAACCCATCTGTGTTTGTGGCCTCGCTTCAGCCTCCTTCCTCCCTGGCCCCGCTGCGTCGGCGGTGGCGGCGCTGGGAGAAAATTTGCACAAGGCTGTCAATATGCAGCGCCGCTCATTTCAACTCCGACTCCATAATGGGCTGGAAGGGGAATAGATGTTCCCCCCGCGTGGCTTCGGCTCCGGCAAGAGGTAGATATGAGTCCTCCGGATCGATCCATCTAGGGCCTACAAACCAATTATTCCTCGTAGCCCTGCGACTGGCCAGCAGAGAGGGATGTGTGTGTGTGGGGTGGGGGGGTGGGGGATAAGGCTCCTTCCCCCTGGCACACGCTTTATTTTAATTACTCTTTCCAGTCGATGCTCCGTCATATTCGGGGTAAGGACATGTAAATGGATCGATGGTGCTTTGAGTCAGGTGGCATGCTCCATTCAGGTGGGGATAGACACGGCTGAGTGTGATGAAGGCCAACTCATGGGTTGGGTTTGATTGGTTGACAGACAACCATCAAGTACTTATGGAGACAGAAGGCTAAGACAACCGGGAAGTGTTGAGTGTGTATGTGAACAGCTGTTTTGTGTCTTTGTTCTTTGTTTATCAGTCTGCAAACTGCCGGTCCATAGTCACCACCTATCCACTGGTGCGTAAATGAAAGCATAAAGGGAACTGTTGTGAAATTAATGCCCACTGACACAAAAAATAAACCGTGGAGTCTGTCTTCTCCAACCTCCAGTTTTGATTACTCTCCACCATCTCCAAACACTATATTTCTGTGTGGAGCCTGGAGTGTGGATTAATACAGTAAATTAGTGCATGCCACATGCTCAATAAAATCTTAATCCGATTTGAAGTTGACCAAGACTTTACACAGGCTAATATTCTGAGGTTGGATGGATTATTAAAGGGTTACCCTGGCTCTGTCAACCAGGAATTTGATTGAAAATGAATGAAAATGAGATTATTGGGTTATTATAACTTTTTTTTTCCTTTTTATTTTCAATAGTAAAGAGAGACAGGAAAGATTGGGAAGAGAGAGAGAGGGGGGATGACATGCGACAAGACCAGTTCATTTGAATAAATGTTAAGCAGTTTGATTGTTTGGCTGTATTGGCTCATTTTGGCTGTGTGGCTTACTGTCATATCAGGGCATTTGCACTGTATCAATATTCCATCGCAAAACATCTGGTGACGTGCCCTTGCTGACAGCTATGAAAGCTACTAATGAGCAACAATTAGGCCAGTAGCTAATGATAGCGGGCAGTGTTATGAGCAAAGTCAACATCCAAGACAATCGTTTAGATTGATTAATGGAGCTGCCGTCTTCCCACCACTCTGTATGATGCGTTTAAACTGATCTGTTTTGCTGTTCAGCTTTAATCACATGCTGACACTGGTCCTTGAAAGCATACATTATCTGACCTCGCTCAATACTAGCTCCACCAGGAGTTGCAATAATACCAGATTTGAGACTCGCTGCCACATTCTTGTGTGTGTGTGTGAGACCAGGAAAGATAGCATGTGAGAAAGTGACAATGTACCCTCATCCCAACAGTTTCCCAAAATACATCTTGCATGATTTTCAGGGTGTTCGGGGTGCTGAAATGCTGCTCCATGTCCCTTCATTGTATCAGGGCCCTGTCACCCCATAATATGCTGTCACCTCGTCACATATTATCCTCGCCACAAGCCCTATATATACACCCCTCTCGCTCTGTAAGGTACACTTTGTGTTCCTGGGCAGAGGGGAATGACAGAGTAACAGGGCATGCTCAGTGGTTCTCAGTGGGTGTCCTGCCGTAGCGATGCCAGGTATGTGTCAGGGCCAGAAGCCTGTCACTAGTGTCAGCAGGCCCAGTCTATTGAATACTAAGAAGTGTCAGTTACCCACAGGGCTCACGCAGGCCTGTCAGCGGGCTGCTGTTCCTGAGGATCCCTAGCTGGCCAACGTCTGAGACACACCACAGTCAAACTTGATGGATCACCTGCTAGATCTCCTTAGCAGCCGAACGGAAAAAGACGGATAGCATGTCAGAAAGGTGTATAGACGGGCAATGATAGGTCTTCACAATTGCTCAGCGATGACAGGCGCGGCAAAACTACTCTGAGTAATAACGCAACAATTCCATGTGAGAATAACAGATTCATTATAAACAAACAGCAAGACAACAGTAAACACATCGTCCCCTGCGAATTATGTAGTCCCCTCTGGGTCAATCAGTAACAAATATGAGATATGTCACCTTGTTCTGACCTGTAACTGTAGCGCCCTCCTCGGAATTATCAGTGTAATTTTTAAAATGCTATAACGTAGTGGTGAGATGCTTCATTCCCCAACATTTAATCGCAATTCAATCAACAGTGTCTGAGATATCGCATGTGACGGATGGACAGACGAACAAGCAAACAAACAGATGGAGGCCGGTCCATACTCCCTGTCCCTGATTTCATCGTGGGGGGACAGAAACAGTCTTCATACAACGCAAGCCCTGCTCCAGTCATGTGAGAGGGGATTTGATCGTGAATCAGTGGCACCAGAGCGTCATTGAGGTGGATCAATAGAGACAGCTGAGTGCAGCGGAGTGACTTCTCCCTCTGAGAGGCTGTGTCATGTCCCGCCATCGTCAAACCGACTGGCAGGCTCCTCGGATGCCGAGGCATTACGACTCAAACCCGGAGCAAATGCTCACGGGACGGCTCCCACCCCGAGTGGCGAGAAGGAGTCCCGGGTCCTCGATGATGATCCGTGTCACTGAGGACCGGGCCACAGGTCAAGTGTGTTTCAGCTCAGCGCAGAGCTGCGAGGCTTGTCAATGTATGACAAGAAACAAGAACTGATTGGAGACAAAAATATCGAAGCCACTCTTGGTCCATTAAAGTTTGAGATAAACTGTTGTGCTTGCCATAAGGGTAATCATCTACATGCCCTGATTTCACTAAAACACAGTAGGATTTTCATTATGTCCTTAAGATTAATTTAAAGTCCTCGGTGTGACCTTGATGTGAGTTTAATCCTTTGTTGAGTATGTAACGTTAGCATAGTAGGCCCTGTTAAGTGCTTGTTAGCAGTAATGTTAGTTGTAGTAATGAGCTAATATTGATGATTTCATTTTCCAAAAGTTGAAAATGTGTCAACTGTTGTTTTGTGTGCTTTGATTGGTAGTATTAACCTTTGTTATTGTCAGCTGTAACCAGTTGGTCATTGTTGGCTGTCTTAGCTTTGTAGTAATCTAGACTGACTGTTAGCTAAGACACTCACAGCTGGGACGCATGGAACTAGCGATAAGCTAGTTTTCACTTGTTGTAACTCTACTTAAAGTCAGCCTAAACACTGATAAACATGAAAAAAAAAAAAAGTTACAGATGGACTATGCTTGCCCCCCTCATGGCTGTCACTGCTGTTTCAGATGGGGGAATACAAATCATTATACTTGCAAATCACTCTACATTATTCAGCACTCACTGTGGTTGGTGAATAAGAAAGGGGAAATAACACTTAAGTGCATAAGTGTAATCAGTGTACCATTGTTTTTGCACAGTCAGTAGTTAGCAGTTTCAAGACATTATGTAAAACAATGCTGCAAATAGTTCTGAGCTCTGTCCTGACAGATACAGAGAAATACCAGGTCGTACCTCTCTTACAAAACAAGTCATATGAACTCACTTTCACCAATTGTAGTCCAATTGTACAATATGCATTTTCTACAATGCAAAGCAGAGACAGTGATTGTTCTTGCTCTACAAAGACAAGCTTCAAGGTTATCATCTAGTACAGTAACTTTTTCAGCCATACTGAATTATCAAGGAAGCTTGACTAATACATACATTTTTTTCTCAAAACAACTATACTTTAGTGGCTTAACTTAAAGACTAATGTTGATCGCAGATCTAATTGAAAAATACTGGCAGTGACACTTGAAGCATTCATATATTCCCCAGAGTACAGTGCACTTCCAATTTAATTACAAGACAATCCCTTCCATTTCTTTTAATTAACTCAAAAAACAATGCACAGTGAGACGCATTTGTCTTTCAACTCGACTGAAAATTATCCAATACAGCTGGCTTGCAAGTGTTTATAAAATAAGAAAAGATTTTTTTTCAGAGTGCGCTAACAGCAAGCAAATAATCATAACAATATTTACCTACTTCAGAATGTCAGCGGCGCTTTCTACGGAGGAACCTGAATGCCTCGGCGATTGTAATGGTCTTTCATTGTTACAGCGGACCGCGAACCCTACCTGAAACGCATGGAACTCCAACACACTTCCACTAATCCGTTTGTGTTTGTGTACAGTGCAAGATTGATGGTGCGGGGCTAGGAGTAATAACAAGGCAAAAAATAATTTCTCTATTCCAGCGGGTGAAACGCTCGTGTCACATTATTCCCTCTTTTAGGAGCGCTTGAGCGTTCGAGACGCTCACACCGAAAACCGGCGGCCGGACCTGGCTGCATTTAGAAATGTCAGGTAATCTGTCTTTCAGGGATGAAAAGGCAGCCGTTGGGGATACTCTTGTTTCCTCTAAAGAAATCAATGAAGGAGGTAGTTTTATTTGATAGAACGAAGGGAGGGGGGGGAAACAGGTTTAAGGGGAAAATAGGTTTAGAAAACGGTGAGAGAACGGATCGGCTCGGAGGAAGAACAAGGGGGGAATTATAGCTGCTAGCGGCGATGTGGCGGCTGGGAACACCTTAGCCGTTTAGTGCTGAGGGGGAAAAAAAAAAGGAGGAGAAAATGAAATCTTTTAGGCTTAAATAATGCATATAATCTTTAGAGGAACTTCACATAAACCAGCCAGTGTACATAGGTGTATTAATGTCACATTACGGTTGCACCACCCAGGAATCTCACTACCTTTCTCTGTTGCCACTGTCATTGTGGAATCTTAATAATTCTCTGCTCACTCATTTGCATATATCTTCTGTACAGTTTCATCAAAAGTTTTAAAAACAATTATCACAGAAAACGTGGATGATGGTCTTAAGGATAATCTAGTTGGATGTAAGATTTTGTGTCAGTGGAGGAGACATTTCACAAAATCAGACCCGCCTGAGATATTCTATGCCATAACTTTAATTTTTAACAAACTTACTTTGAATGATGAATTAATAGAGAAGCCATTGAAGGTCAGATATTGGTGTAGATAAATAAAATCTGTTCAGCCTTTCAAGAGCTTTAGGTATTTTTTTTTTTTTTTTTAGGTTTGAGAGTTGGCTGAAAAGCGGCTATGTTGGTGTTTACAGTAAAATGTGTTTGCAACCTGCTTTTTTTCAGACAAGCTTACACACAGAATTAAAAGTAATCCAGTTTATTTCCTGGCCCACTCAATGAACTGCAGCCCTCCTCCGCACCTCACATTGAAATTCACCACAAATAAAAGGATGTGTCACTAATTATAAAAAAGCTTACATTATTTATTTGTAATTAGATGGGTTTTTTTTTAATGAGTTTTTCAAGTTTTAAACTTTGGATGGCTGCTACAGCAAATCAAGAGATGGAAAGATAAAAAATAATGAGACAAAGTGTGATAGTGCTATATCCTAAAATGTAGCATTATTTCCCACCAAAGAATCAATGCATATAGAAGCATACAGTAACTTATAAATAATCTCCATTTCTAAGAGCGATTCATGATAAGCACAATGAGGCCTACTTTCATTGCATCTATCACTGGCACCAGAAAACAGACTGAAGATGTTCAACCTCCACAACAATTTCACAAGTTTTGTTTGAAAAAAAAAAAAAAAACCCAAACTTTTTCTTCTTGCACTCCCTTTCAAAGCATCCAGCTGTCCTAACTCAGTTTCCCTTTCTTCTCCTCCTCCTCCCCCTCCCATCCCACCGGTCTAAATGAACGGGCAATCGTGTTGGTGTGCTATCTGTGGCAGGCCGGAGGAGTTATGATTTATTTCCGCGGCTCACCCGAACTGACGCGCTGACAGGCCGGATTGTTCTGTAGCCATGATAAATGCCCCATAAACAGACGCTCCCCGCCTGTTAAATGTGCTAACTCTCGATCCGCACCGGGCCAGAGACAAAAGCTGAATGGGCAATCAGAGAGTAGGCCGCTGTACTCTTGGCTCTCATTTCCACATTAAAGCTAGCGCCGCGATAGAATCAGACCGGTGATCCTCGCCAAAGTAAAACAAATGATCCTTTCATGTTCGCTCCCTTGAGTTGGGAGAAAAAAAAAAGATGTTTTGACAAAGCTTTCGTAAATAGCGCGATGCGGTGCTGTGTTGTGATAATCCTGTGTAGGAATCGGGGATTATTCGCATTCATAACAGGTTAATTATCTGGTGCAATAACAATAGATGACAGCTCCGTGCAGACCGATAATAAGCAGAGGTTAATGAGGATAGACACGAGCTTCTCCTGCGATAACCCGGCTAGGAGACTCTAGGTGTGTTGCGGGCCGGGCTACCTCATCGTTATGTGCTTATCACACGCCGGAGCATCTTCGTCTCCATCCGCCCGCCCCGCCCTGCCCCGACTGAGTCAGCACTGCATCTTTAAATCACAGAGCAGCGGCCCAGGAGACAGAGCGAGCCTCCAGAAATAGGTGTGTGTCGCCCTCCCTCCTCTCCCTCCCTCCCTTAACTGCCTCGGCCAGGAGACCTTTAGGAGGGCTGACTGACAGCGCCTGGGCGACAGAGCAGAAAAACAAGCAGATAAATCAGCCTCTGCTTACCCAGTGCTCCTCCTCGTGCCCATCACTCAGCCAAATGGGCTGCGCCCGACACCCGTCTAGCACCGCCCCTGATTTAAGCCTAGCCGCGCTCCCATAGGTGGGCAGGTGGGTGATGGTGGTGGTGGTGGTGGTGGGGGGGGTGCATGCAAAAGGAGCCGCACGAGCCTTTAGGCTCGATTTTCATCGACACCCCAGAGTTTCACTGCTCTCTGTTGGAGAGTCACTCACTACGGTGAGGCAACATATGCAAAACCATGTTATGTCCCGGTGTTCAGCAAGACGTGCAAACCTCAGTCTTGGGGGATTCACGAAGAGTCTCAAATGCTGGAGGCTCAAACTGTCTCAGAAATGGAATCGCTAGCCGGTAAAAATACAAGTTATGTAACTGGGGAAGAAAACAATGCGAGCGACTGACTGGCTACTGTACTGTTGCATAAACACAATGACTTGCTGCGATTATGAAACCGATCAAACTGTTGACAGGCATTGAAAAAAAAAAGATTTTCCCGTGAATAATTCTGTTGGCTCGCTCTGCCAAATTTGGCCTTCCACAAAACTGTTAAAAATATTCTATTTTGTCTTTAGTTATACAATTTAATTATAATACAGCAGTGAGTTAAAGATCACTTGCTTATTACAAAGTATATTAACCAGTACCAGGATGACAAAAGACTTAATGTAATTCCCACCCGCTATATTTCTAAATGATCAATGTTCGGTTATATTTTTGGCCCACAGCCACAGTCCAGTGATACATTTCAGCCTTGGCCCTCCATGTCGGAAAGCTACTCATTACCTACACCAACTGCCACCGCACTATATAACTTTTCCAAGCTATCCGATGCTCAGGCCTGATTGATAGAAGATGCAAACATTACACAACTGAATGCGCATGTTGAGCATGTTGTGGCACATGAAAACTGTCCCGAAATACATGCAACTATTGCAGTTCTCCATACAATTTACTCACAATTTGCATATTCCAATATTCCAAAGAGATTAAGGTGCTGACGAGGCCATTTTTAAACCGCACCGTTCTCGCAATCGCTCTCATATGAGAATACGGCTGCACACCGACAGCCCATGGATGAGTTTTGCCTTAGTCAGAGCTGAGCCTGAGTCAGCAGTAGTGGATGAGGGCTCAAAGGGGAGCGAGGCTCCAGGGAGGATCAGGGTGGCTGGCTGGGCTGATGCCACCCTAAGCCGGGCTTTAGGAAGGCTTACCGCCCTATCCCCTCTCCCACAGGCCCTATCACTGCTCTGCTGATGACTGCAGGAGAGGCGGCCCGGAGTTAATGTATGCTCACAGATGCGACATATTACCAGCTACAGGTGCGGTCAAAGTAATTCTCTTTCATTTCAGCGCTTCACATATTCATCCCCTCCCTCCCTCCCTCCCTCCCTCGCTCTCTCTCTCTCCGGTCAGTGCTTCTCATCACCGTCACCGGGCGAGGGCCGCGGCGTCGGGTGGGTCGGACACGGGCCCGTTTGGCAGCGCCATTCGTCAACCCCTTTCCGCCGCCGCCGCCGCCGCCGCTCATGGCAATTGGGCACCTGACAAAAGCTTAAAGGCATATTATTCCATGAGGCGTCCCCTGTGTGTGCTGAGAAGCCACCGCCTGTGACCACTCCAAATGGCCATCTGTCTGCGCGGGGTAGGTGGGGAGGAGAAATGCGACGGCGTGAGGCTGTTCAAAAGAACTGTCTTATTAAATTATCTCTTTGCCTTTTACAGCCGGGGGCCCCCGCCCTTCTCTTTCCATCTTTCTCCTAGGCTAAACATTTGTCTTTCCATTCATGGGTGAATTTGTATTCCATTGAGATGGGCTCCCGGTGGCAGGCGGGGGGAGAGGGGGACGGCGGGGTGTGGGAGCAAAGTCCGCATTCGGCCTCGCTTTGTTTTCCGTCTCACTGCTTGGTTACAGCACTCCACACGCAGACTGAAAATTAAAGCCTTTTTACCATTGCTGAACTATATTCTATAATGCAGTTCACAGGCTCTTTTATTGTAACCCTAATATTAACTTCAAATCTTTGTCATTACCATATTTTGTTTTCATTTTATACAGCATATATGTCATATTTCTAGTATATTTATTTTTGACTCATTCTTTCTTTGTCTCAATATGTTCTACTGCTGTTATTTCACTTCATTTGTTATAGTTTTGAAACTGCCAGTTGCCTTGCATAGGTTTAACTATCCAACCATTTGCTTTATTCTTATTTATAGTCCATTTTCTTTGGTGTATCTATTACTGTTTGCTGCTGCAACAGCAATCATCAAGGTTTCATCTTGTTTAATCTTATCTTAAAAAAGTAAATGCAGTCACATGGGTTGTTCTGTTGGAGGTAAACCTGAACTAACAGTGTTACTTTGAGAGTATGTGTCTGGGTGTAGCACAGGCCTCCTGCTCTCCTCCGCCACGGCACTGTCAGCCACTGTGCTGGTGTCAAGCCCACAGAGAGCTCCGTCTGATTGGCCAGGTGACTGTTTATTTAGCAACACTCTATTAAGTTGACATGGAGACTCCGAACACGAGGTGTACCACTTTGCCTTTAATCAAATTGTCAGCCGAAGGAGCTGTAATCAATGGGGCTATTTACATAATGCCAGGCTGCAAAAAACAAACGATGCCACCTGTTCTGGCATTACAGTCGGTGTGGAGGTAAGGGGGAACTCCCAGCAGCGCCGGCTTCCTGACAGAACTGTAACAAGGGTCTAAGCAGTAGGGTTCGGTCCATAGGGATCTTTGAAGGCCAATATCGACAGCAATATTTTGATATATTAAAGCTGCCAAGAACCAATATTTTGTAAATTTGTCCATTTTAATACCAAGAAATTCCCCCAAAATACAAGTATTCAGCCTTTTTCACAGAATTGTACTCAGTATTGTCACAATGGAAAAGCCTCTGAAACAGCATTTAGACCATCATAGGACACTAAAACTCTCCATTGAAAGACTCCAGACTAATGAAATTCTTTCAGGTGGGTTAGCAGCTCCTTATAGCAGAGTGAGGCAGGTTTCACTGCAAGTTTTACTGACTGACACTCCTGAAACTGCTGAGGAAAATGCTCCCGCACCACATGGGAATTGTGGTTATTTCTTTGGCAAGACATCTGGTACGAGAATGAGAATGAGAAGAAGAAGAAGAAGAGGAAGAAGAAGAAGAAGAGGGAGGAGGAGAAAAAGAAGAAGAAGAAGAAGAAGAAGAACAAGAGGAAGGAGGAGGAGAAGAAGAAGGAGGAGGAGAAGAAGAAGAAGAAGCAGAAGAAGAAGACGAAGAGGGAGGAGGAGAAGAAGAAGGAGGAGAAGAAAAAGAAGCAGAAGCAGAAGAAGAAGAGGTAGGAGGAGGAGAAGAAGAAGAAGAAGAAGAAGAAGAAGAAGAAGGAGGAGGAGGAGGAGAAGCAGAAGCAGAAGAAGAAAGAGCAGGAGAAGAAGAAGAAGAAGCAGAACCAGAAGAAGCAGAAGCAGAAGCAGAAGCAGAAGAAGAAGAAGAAGAAGAAGAAGAAGAAGAAGAAGAAGAAGAAGAAGAAACTGTGGTCAGGTCAGGGAGGAACCACCATCAGCATCATATTGGCCAATATCCATTTTCCAATTTTCCAATATGTTGCTTTGTTAGTTTCAGTCAAAATGTGTTGACTTACTTCAGTTGTCATTTTTGTTGTTTATAGATCTTATTGTCCACTTTCGTCACATTCAGTTCAGTCACTTTGTTGTCCTATTTCTACACTATAGTGTCTATATTAGCGGCAACACTACTACATAAGTTTCCAAACACTTTCACGGGGTGAGGGCGGTGGAAAACTATGATCTGATAACAGTTGGGCATGATTCGATTTCTTTTTGCCTGTGAAGTGCAGGAGGGGATATCGGTATCCCAATTTAGCCTGCTCCATTCCTCACTCCCTCTCCAAACCTACTTACAACCTTCATCCACGAAAGCTTTCCAAACACTTTTATGGGTTGGGGCGGAACGAAAGGCACAGGAGAGAAGAGTTTTTTTTCTCTTGTGCCAAAAAAAAGAAAGTCAAAGCAACATTACAATACATTTAATAAATTTGACCCTCATCTATTTTGCCTTGTCGTTGTTGTATGAGGTCAATGTGATCTAGTTTGTCTTCTGGTTCCTCATGTAAAAAAATTAAAAAAATATGCTGTTACTGACAAATTAACACGGTTTCTGTTCAGTTTTTGGTAGCAGTTGGATCGAGTTCAATTGCGTACTGCTTGTGATCTGTAAGAGCTTGTATCAGTATCCCATTTCGGTGTTTTTCATCCCTCACTCCCCCGACCAACCTCCTTCCCTCTGACTCCGCCGATCTCGAGGATGACAAGTACCCCTGGAGGTTTTTTGGGAGCGCCATAATACTTTGTCACAGATAATTAAACCAGTCAGCCAATAACCTTCTGAAAAACAATAGGGGAGTGAAGCAGTTCCGCGCCGAGACTGCTCCGCTGACATTTAAACAGTTTGTGAAACTGTCTAGGCTTTTCCGCAGCCCTATAAAGTTTGCAGACAATGTGTACAGTTTAGTGGACTTATTTTTCAAAATCCGCAACAATGACAGAGCGGCTTCCAGATGGACTCATGCTGCCTGGAGAAGGAATTCAGCGGAAATACAGTAGAATCCTTTTGAGCTGATAGTGGTGTTTTAACAAGGAAAGAACCCAATCCAAAAAACAGTCTATTAATGCCATTGCGGTATCTTTTCCAGCAAAATCATTCACACAAACATTGTGCTGATCTATGCTAATGCTGTCTAGTCCCAGTATTGTGCCCGCTTTGTTGGCTGATCATACTGACTGTTATTTTCTTTCCAAACAAGCATAACAGCAGGCTTTTTGAAGAAGCACAAACAGAGACAGGTAGAAAACAATGTCAAAGATGTCCACATCCTGAAGAGAAGAAGAAGAAAATACTAGAAAGGAAAAGCTATGCACTGTAGACTCGACAAATAAAAGGAATCCCTCTCGAGCGGCTATGTTGGTGTTTACAGTAAAAATGTGTTTTTTTCATCCAAGCTCTCGCACAGACTTAAAAGTAATCCTAGTTTATTTCCTGGCCCGCTCAATGAACTGCAGCCCTCCTCCGCACCTCCAATCGAAAATTCCCCTAATTCGCTAATTTCAAAAAAAGCTTGCATTATTTATTTGTAATTAGGTAGCGAATTTCATCCCATCTGATCCTGCGTTATTGCGGCTGCACTGATGTGGCGGCGAGGGCGCTTCTGCCCAGAGGTAGAATCATTTACTAATGGCCTCGGTTCGCTTGCTCCCCATTCAATAATAATAAACTCGTAAACAAACACGGGGCCATAAAATGGTTTCTGGCTCTTTCCATGTTTTCCATTTATTGGAACCTGCGTGATCAAATATTCATAGGTTGCTATGGTAGCAAAGCATGAGGAAGTATCAAGTTTCTCATGCCGGGGAATGGGCTGAGGGCAGACAGAGGTGTCAGAGTCTCTTCAACTATCAAAAGATTGACTACTAAAAGAAGTGGACCGAACTTTCTTTCGCTTTTGAACGAGCGGTGCCACCGATTCGACTTGAACACTGGATCAAAGCCAGAGAAACTCCTTTAAAGGGCTTCTTCCCTTGTTAGAGGGAAGGCGTTGCGCTGAGTACTCAGAGCAGACCTTTATCAGAACTGTGATGACGCTGAGCTGAGGAGAAAAGGTGCAGAAGGCCATGACAAAGCCGGTCTTTCAGCAGTATTTCTGCCCTGAGCTCGGCGTTAGCGAAGTTGCCAGACGGAGAGGTATATCAGACTCGGGAACGTGGGGTGAGCTTTCCAGCGCTGGCGATGTACCGCTCCGCAGCCCAAATCCCCGGCAAGAGGAGATAAATGGCCTTTGCGTCTGCCGTTCGATTTGAAACAATAATTACGGCAGGGTGAGGAAACAGCCTTGGCCTTCCGCGTTGCCGCTACAGTTAAAGACCGATGCGAAGGAATTTTTTTTTTTTTGAGGAGGTACGATCTTCCATCTCTCTACAACTGCGGGGCGAACAGAGCCGCGGAGGCATTAAAAGCATCCGGCCGGACTAATGATTTCAGCCGCAGGGGAAATGCTCGGAGTACACCCGTAATTGAGCCTGTGATAGTCTCGGCAACCCTGATAAAGGCATCCTAACGGGTCGAGGCAAATTAACTGCCTTGTAATCAGCGAGGCAGGAAAAGGCGAGGACCGGCTTTCATAGAGACTGCGCGCATCATGTAGAGTATCGGCCCGTCCGGTGAGGCGTTTGCGTTGGAGCCTCCCCATCTCTGGCCTCAACAGGTGCCCGTGCTCCCGAGCCCGCGCCCGCCCCCGCGTCACTCCATCTCCGCAGATTGCTTTCTCCTCACAAAAGGCAGGAGAGTCCCGGCTGACTAATCAAAACGTTGGCTGGCCCCGGAGAGAGAGAGAGAGAGAGAGAGAGAGAGAGAGAGAGAGAGAGGCTTGGGGGAGGTGGGGGGGGGGGGGGCCTTGAGAAAATAAACACCCTCGGTAAATCAAAAATGATTTTCGGAGGATGATCACAGATGGTGCGGCTGAGGAGCGCTCCTGCAAAATATTCCGCGCGTACCCCCCCCCCCCCCCCACCCCCACCCCACCCCCCAAATGATTCGCACATTTCCCAGGCTGCCGTCTACACTTTTCCAAAATAGCCCGCAGCCCATTATGAATGCAAATAAAAAACATGGCTTGAGACCAGTTCTGGAGGTTTATGCACTAACTGACAGGTATAGTGGTGGCTATGTAACCACCCAGACAACTGTGATTGGCACACAAAAACCCCCCAAATTGTCAATCCCAGCAGCACAGTCGGGTACTGGGACATCTTCACCTCGTCTTTTATAGAGTTATTACTTTATTAATAGAAAATGTAACAGAAGGGCTCGTTTCGAGGAAAAAACTGAAGGGTGAAACAAAATCTGCAGCACATAGACGTGACGTGTGTGTGTGCGCACGCAACTCATACTCTCTCACACACACACACACACACACACACACACATAGACTCACCCCACTGCAGAGGAGCCAGCTGTAGGTGCTCCAGGACCAGCTGGTTGAGGACTCCTTCCACGCTGGCCTCCCCATGGCGCCGCAAGGAAGGGTGGGAGCGGTTAAGGACGACAGCATAGACAAGCTTGGTGCATTAAACTTTCAAGGATTAACCAACATGGGGGGGGGGGAATCTACTGTACACAAGGTAGCAGAACAAATATTTTAATTTGCGACACAGCAAGTTGGAGAAAAATGCATCGTAAAAACAGACAAGGGGATACGGAGGTTCGGCACAAAATGCCCAAAAGTCACAGAACTAGACAGAAGGGCTTGTTGTGTGAGATTTCTCCAGTTGAGCCGGAGCCAGGAGCAGAGCATGCTGGTCCCGAGGTTGGCTTGTGACTCTGGAAGGGACAAAAAAGGCAGAAGCGGGGGGTACTGGCTCTGAAAGAAAGAAAGAAAGAGAGCCCCCTGGCTTACTATCGGGCCTGACGGAGCAGCGGCAGAGGTAGAGCGAACGAGAGCGCTGATGTACTCTGCGTTAACAGCTACCATGGTTACTATGGCGACCGGGCCAAACGTCACTGAATCCGACTGGAAGCGCCCCACCCCACCCCCCACCCCCCCCACCAATCCCATCACACTTTCCAACTTCTGCCTGATGGAAAGCTTGAAGTTCAGGATTCCATACAGTAAGGTGTCAATCATCTAATTGGATAGACGGGTCTGGGTATTTGCTGTAAGTTGCATTAAGTTAAAGCGATACTAGGCAACTTTACACACTGCATTGTCTGCTGTGTAAGGGACAGCTTTGTATTTCGCTGTTAAATTTCAATTCGGCGCTCCCTGTGCACCGAGAACATTTCCCATCAGTGACCGTACCCAACACCTGAATTTAATTTGGGCAAACAGGGCGAATTTACAGGGTCTCAATTAGTGGGAATGGGATGCATTTTCATATAAAATATCTCGCCTTTAGCAGCTCTAAACGGAAGACTTTTTAAGACCTTTTTAATGCCGCTAACAATGAAATATACAACCAATTTCACAACTGAAATGAACGTGAAAATGAAAACTGTGGATCTACCAGAATACAGGTCTGCGTGACGGAGCGGATTTCTTACCGGAAAAACGGCACAGAAATAAAACAAAAATATTTTCAAGAACTCTATAACTGAATTCTAGATGTAAAGACGCTATATTTCACTCTAAATTCAAGACCTTTTAAAGCCTAGAGTTTAAGTAAAAAGACATTTTAAGGCTTTTGCAGGACTTGCCAACACCCTTATATATAGCCTATACAATTGTGCTCTGTAGCTAATATACTGAAGTGTGCCCACTCTTTATCTAACTACTAACTATTCAAAATGATTGCCATTTTCATTTAGTGTGAGATCTCATTTGATGAGGCAGCAGGAGCTTGAGGCTGAAAGTGGGTTCTCAGCTCTGATGCGAGTTGGCAAACTTTCACATTTCCATTCACATCAGCTTAAGTTGCTTTTATTAAAAAAAAAAAAAAGACCCTTATCCCTTTCTAAACCCCTTAGCATATAATGTAATTAGGATACTGAAAAGCCAAAATACTCTTACCTATTCACAGACTAATCAGAGTACATTTTCTGATCCATTACTGTGGGCAATAATCATTAACATTATGTAATAGGTATTGCCAACCATAGGAGAATGAACAACTTATCTCACATTTTGGAAAAGCCACAATCTATAAGGCCTTCAGCAGTGAAAATTCCCTTTTCTACTCACCCTTAATGGGGTCATTAGCATTGCACCATAGATACTAATGGGCCTATAGTCATACTGTGTACTGTATGTGCATGTGTGTGTGTGTGTGTGTGTGTGTGTGGTGTGCGGAGAGCAGATTTCGGCGATGCACTGTACATACCGTGGGGACGGCTTCAGTAATGTGTGTTTTGAATGAATCCGACGCTCTTATTAATGAATACATTTGGAATGAAACTCGAGTCAATCATCCGACGCCAGCTCAGAGGAAACATTTCTGCGTTCTTATAGCCAAGTCAATTAAGTCAGCTCCTCGCATCACAGTACACAGTCTCTTAGCTCCTACTTATATTCATAGAATAGAACTGCTTACACTCTTCTGCCAAGAGATTAAAGGACCAAATTGACTTTGTGAAAGAGAGAGACTGCCATGTCTCCGCTGTTAAAGATGTGTATATATGTGTGTGTGTGGAGCGCATGTGTGTATGTTGACATCAAACAAACAGGCGATTCTACCAAGTCAGTCATAACAGCATCGGGTAGACTATACATCACTGGGGTGCAGGTATCCGAGGCAGATACACAGTCTTGAATAAAACATTTGCGAGTTCGAGCCTTGTGCAGGTGACTTTCTGCGGAAATGTCATAGATGGCAGGTTAGCAGAAAAGCCAGATGCTGTGGCACCTTCGCTCCGGTGTACCAGACAAGCTTGTTAGATGAAAACACTAAGGCTGACGACCTGGCTTGGAAAGCATTGTTTCTCACCAAACTTTACCAAATGTAAAGTTCGAAAACATGAAGATTTGACGCCAAATTTCTAGGCACCACAAAAAGTATCAATTTTTTGATTTTAAAGATTTTTGACATTTCAGCTTTACTGAACAGTTGGCAGTGGAGAGAGACGGGAAGGATGGGAGAGAAAGAGGGGGGTGATGAGCGATAAAGGTCCAAGGCCAGATTCAAACCAAGATTCAAAATGTCTTTTATGAGGCCCATACGCATGTGACAGCAGTGCGCTCACTCACTGAGCCGTCAGAGGGTGAGAAGAGGGCATGTCGCCGCGACCCCGCTACACTGATAGCATTAAACTGATCACAGGGTAGGCCGCGGAGGCTTGAACGCGGCATCAAAACAAATATGGCTGTCACAGAGCAATTAGCCTGATAATATGTTATGATAAGGACACCGCTGATCATTTACACAGCTGACATTTGGAATAATGGGCGAAATGAGCGGTGCCCGGAACACCAAACTGGTGTCTATTAACCTTTGAAGGAGATTATGTATGCAGAGAGAGAGAGAGAGAGAGAGAGAGAGAGACGGGGAGAGAGAGAGAGAGTGCATGAAAGACAGACAGATGAATTCACAAAAATAGAACTGTTTTTGTCTGCTGTTGCAAACACTTTGACAGATTTCCTCATGTGACAGATAGAAGGGAGGAGTGATGCAAGCCATGATTTGCAGGTGTCACTGCCTCATCATGGCTCCCACACACACTGTGCTGTAGGGCTGCAACGAAAAACTATTTTGGTAATTGTTTAAAAATGATTTTCTTAGTTTTCGTTAAGTCATGACAAAAAGCAAAATGAATCAAGCAGCTAAAGTTTCAAAGCTTCACTGAGCTCTCGTGTCTGGTGGAGGACGCTGTCAAGACTTCTGCAGAAAGAGGAGAAAGTCATGCAAACACCTTTGTTTGTTACTAGAAAGACAGGAAGAAACAACAGTAAACTTCAGTAACATTCATTAAAAGTGAGTATATTAAAAGTGTTGATGTTCTTCTTCATACAGTTTGGTGTGCAACTGCCTCATCACTCAGGTCACAGCGTGGCCAAAACGCATTACAGTTAGTTATAATATGTTCTTTTGAGCTAGCAATGTAATTACGGCTGTTCTATTTCTTTTTTTTTTTTTTGCTTGAAGAATGCCTTGGAACTCCTCCTTTGGCATTGAAAGAATCACCCCCAAACCAAACAGCACTTTCAACAAATGTCAAACAGAAACCCAACAGAGGCGCTCTCTATTCTCTGTTCTTTGAACTTGTGTTTTTAGAAGTGTTTTAAAAGGGAGACACTAACCGTGCGTTCACACTGCGAGCGCGATCAAAGAGTCAGCACAAGTCAATGCGCTGCCTGCGGAGCCACGAGACCCGGGGAAACTTGGCTGATGTGTGAACGGACAGCAAGCTGAGAAAGTGGTCGTTGGTCAGAAGCAGCCAATCAGAGTTCTGCGCTTCCTTGTTTCCCTACTGATGTGACTTTGTTTCCTGGACAATAGTTCTGCCTGGCAAGCACAAAATGTATGAAAAGTCCATTCAAAGCTTCCCAGTTTTAAACAACTTTTATTTGAAAGGTTAAAGAAATAAACGCCTCAAAAAATATGCTTGGAGAACGGCTGCATCCTTCATTGGGGGTTGATGTAACTTTGTTTTTTTTATTACTTATTGCTTATTATTAATTACTACCTAATTAGTGCTATAGCTAACTTAACTCATGAAAAAAGGATGTAATGTTATTAAAGGCAATACCAAACCAGCGAAAAGTACATGATTTGCCTGTGGAGCCTCTGGCACCACCCACAATGTGTCAGAACAGAGCGACCCATCAACCGAGTTGCTCACAGTGTGAACGCATGGTGAGTTGGCAGGGGGTTCCAGAGCCTAAGGGCCCTGATGGAGAAAGCTAGATCACCCGTAATCTTCAGCCTAAAATAAAATGACCAAAAGAGCGCTGCCTGAGGATCTCATTAGGGGTTGAAAGCTCAAAATATAGATAGACACTAGTCAAAAAACTGCATAAAAAAAGTGATTAATACCATCAATACAATACAAAATCAATCCAAAACACAGGGAGCTAAAATATTCAAGACTCAAAGAAATAAAAGCATGGGCCACAGTGTCTATGTCTTAGGGGCTTGGAAGACTTTGGGGGTTAGGGAGGCAAAATCAGCTTCACATCCACACTTTATGTATATGCACATTATGATTCACGACATCAGCAGTTCTCTCCCCAAGGGGAAGGGGAAGCCATAACACGTTACCTTCCTCCTCCTCTTCTCTCTGCCTCGGTGCCTGTACGGAGACGCGTTTCTCTGTGACCGGATGACTTCCAGATGAACCCCGTCATCCAAAACAGAACGGTACTGTAGGCAGCTGCTCGATCACGCGTCGAGGTGAGTGATATTTTGCTCAAGGCAAAGTGTGTGGAGTGCTTCTGAGAGCGCCATGCGGTGTAATCAAACCTTTCTTTCTCTATTTCTTTCTGATTTTTGAAACTCGTGAGCAATCCGCATATTAGAAATTGCTGTGAGAAGTACTACTTGACCTACTATACTACTGCTTCTCTGTGGTCTATGGGTCTCTACTTAGGTGTAATTGGTTTGAGTGTTATTTCCAAAAAAGGCTGAGCATCTCAACAAAGGACTGTCTGATGCAAGGTCAGCTGGATCCAACACCATATAATCTGAGGACAGTCAAACCAATGCTTACGATCTGAGAGTATAGTCGATTTCCACTCCTCTAATAACATATGGTCTAGTTTGAACTCGATAAAATAATCAAACAGGCAGTTTCAGGTTTACGGTTTGTGCAAGCGCTGTCAGACTCACCACTGGGAACACATTTGTAAAGTCATTCCCTTTCTTTATTCCTGCCCACACTCTGCCAAATCGCTTGCAGATAAAACAAACGCACATGACGACGGGAGTGTTTACGCATTAATAACACAGAAAATATGATGGCAAGTTCAACAGCTCGGAGACTGGATTAATAATTAATCGCGCACCTTCCCTCACCAACAACTTGACAGGCAATTCTCCACAACGGAGTCTGTGCATTGGTAATTGCCACTTCATTACTTAAGAAGCTAGGATGGGGCCCGCTCTCCGCATGCTGACGAGGAGGCTTTTCATTTACGTCAGAATTACATCTGGCTTCGCTACCGAGGTTTCGACCCAAATCACTTCAGCCGCTTCCGAGCATTAGGAACAACAGCAAAAACAAACATATATGCCATGCACCCTGGGTTTGAATCTGACCTGGGACCTTTGTTGCATGTTTTCCCCTCTCTCTCTCTCTCCCATTTCCTCTCTACTACCAATCGCAAGCTTGTCAATGACAGGACAGAGAACAACAAGAAAGCGTAAATAGATATGGAAAGATGGAGGTCGTCTCCCTGCGGATAAGCAGAACACAGAGGGCAGCACACTGACACGGGCGGGGTCAGAGGTAACGCTGGACGGACAACACAGCCTGTCCGCAAACTAGGCCTCTATCGGCAAATGCTGAACTCGTGCCGCTGCGAGCGCGCGGTACAATTATCGCACACACACACACACACGTACACACGCAGACACACGTATGCACACACACACAAACACGGCGCTTCACAGTGTCAGAGCGGCGAGCGCTTCGCCATATGCTTTCCCATCTGTCACTGCAGCGGAGCAAGTTTTCCCGCTAGCCAGAGGGCCTCCAGATGTAGGATCCAGATGCCCCGTATCACCGATCTGACTGCTGTCAACAACAACACTCAGCAGATGCCGCACCGACTGCATCAGATTGACCATTTAAAACTATCGCGGTTTAACTGTTGGAGTTAAGGTGGGGTCTAAACACGCTAAAATATGAACGTAAACCTTTATCTGTCTCTATCTGCGGCAGCTCTGCTCGGCTCAGGCTGCTTTTCTCCGGTGAAGCTCTACTTTACGTAGCGGCCGGTGGAAGGATATGATGCTCCAGCAGATGCCCAGCTTGCTGTTGATCTGGCAGCCCTGGGCGTGCTGCCGCTCCTCCTCCAGCTGTTTGGGGTTGGTGAAGCGAACCGTCTCCTGGTCCGGCTGGGGCAGGCTCTCAAAGTCGAACTTGTCTACCTGGATCGCCATCCTGCGACGGGAGACGGGAGACGGGAGAGTCGGTCAGAGACACAAGGACACAGGACATCCACACAAACTGCACTTCCGTTTTCTTTTTTCTGTGTTTTACTGGTCAAAAAACTTTCATGGCAACTTATTGGAAGTATTCAAGACAGCATATAATAAGTCTTTTGCCTCCATAATTTCTTAGTACTGGTCAAAAACAAATTCAGTTATAGTTTTGTGACTCTTTGGTAATGACAGTTATATAAATCTTTATAAATCACCTTATATTAACTAGAGTTTGACTGCTATGGGTATTTGAAGGCTGGCACAGATATTTTTGATGAAGCTGCTGACAGCCAATATTTTGTGCCAGTAGTAATAATAAACTTTATTTATATAGCACTTATCTAAAAGCAGAGCTTTCAAAGTACTTTACAACAGGGCATAAAAACAATGAAAGTAACATACATAATGAGGAGATAAAATGAGAAGCTTAAGCACTAAGCCTCTAAGCATCAATTGAATAGGACAAGAAAAACATTAAAAGGAAGATAAATAAACACAATGAAGAAATTAGCTAAAGCAAGCGTAGGAAACAATGGGAGCAGGATCAAAAGCAATTACATAAAGGCAAGTCTATAAAAGTGCGTATTAAGAAGTGAGGGACAGTCAGGAGGATGTCAGGCTGCGCTCTGGCTCACAGGGAATGAAAAGCTCTGTAATGTGGCTATGGGCCGGACCTAGCTGAGCATTAAACATGATCAGTAAAACCTTCAAATCAATCCTATATCTAACTGGCAACCAGTGGAGAGGTGTTCAATATATTTAAATCTGATGATATTCATGGCAGCAAGTATTGTCATACTATAAAGCAAGGAATCTCTGTCTGTGTGTGTGTCCTTGGCATATCTCGAGAACTGTTCGTCCGATCACACTTGGCGGGTGTATTGCTGGGGACCCAAGGACACGTTCAATATTAATAAACTTTGAATAAACAAGCGAACAAAAAAGTGTAAGTATTCAGTGTTTCCCCCAGAATTGTATTATTGGGGGGAGAAGCCTATGTAACAGCATTTAGACCACGGGACACTAAAACTCCCCACTGAAAACCAGGATAAAAGTAATCCATACATACTTGTGTGGAATCTGAACAAAACGTCTCAGAATCAATTCAGGTTAAGGGCTTCCCATAGACAAGCAGTATAGTATTGATCAATTATACAACAAATATATAATCAAACCATCTGCATCATATCCATGACATTGAGAAGTGGATGACATCGGCCTAATGTCAACCACACTCGATGCTGTGCAAAGACAAAGCAGCGAAAGCTAAACGAGGCTGTTAGGCCGTTTCCTTAACAATTTGGATCGCGAGTAATAAAGAGTAATAAAACAACCTCAACTTATAAATTATTTAACCGGAGGAAGCTAAGCCGCCTGCCGCACTAGCCGAAGCAATCTGTGTTAACACTGGGTCTCGAGGCAAGACAACAAAGGTGAAAACACTGCCTCTTAACGACAGACACGCTGCCTTTGCACCTTTCTATCTCGCACCTCAGGAGATCGCAGAGACGAGTAATTGGTTCATGGAAACACTGAATGACGTCTATCTACATCTCAGTGAATGAAATCTAGCTTTTTTTTTTTTTTGCCTGATGATAACCGACATGCGCCGTTTTGTGCGGTGCGGCAAGTGACCGCTGGGCGCTGATAAATTATTTATCTAGTTCGAACAAACACCCTTAGGCTCCGAGCTTTTTTTTTTTTTTTTTTGTAGTCATTTATTAACAGAAGCCGGAGAGTTCGTTGCCTGAGGTCACAGCAACAGCGTCACATCCGCGATTCAAAGCCTGGGTGTACCGACTCCAAAGTTCTCCTCTAATTACCCCGGGCAACATTCATGCCGCCCATTCCAAGATGAAAGTATCAATTGGACGCTGCGTTTCATCGACTGCGCGAGTCCCTGTAGAGTGAGGAGCGAGGAGAAGTGACTGGATGGAGAGGGTTGGTCTCCGAGATGTGGCCAACTCTCTCCTGCCGCGAAAAGCCTTTAAGAACTCGGGGGTCTGCGCCGCTGTGAAGAATGGGGTTTGTGTGATCCACTCCACAACAGATCGGTCACGCTCTATTGTGAGCCAAATCCTTCGCATGAAACCTGCGTCCTTTCTGCCTTTCAAACTCTCCTGTCGCTGGCCCTGGTACTGTGATAGCTGTGTTTATCTGGTAGATTTAGCTTGATTCACTACACATAGTCTGCTGAATTCGCTAATCACACTCCTCACAATCCCCCTCTCTACGAAGGGTGTAGTACAGAGCTCCTGCACACAGATCTACGACTCTGTTCATCCTTAAGAAACTCCTTAAGCATTATATTTACATTTGGAAAGAAGTACAATGCTCTTGCTCTTGAATAGGTCACCATTTGCTCTGGTATCACTCTTGAGTCTTGACTTGGTTTGAACACCCTTTAGACATGGTCTTGACTCAAACTTGATTAGACCTGGTCTTGGAATTGACTTAGACTTGATTAAGGTGGTGTAATTTAGGTCTACTTTATGGTCTGCTGTGCGTTATTCTTATTCCAACATTATTGTAAAATGTTAAATGTTATTATATGAAACTCTGAGACATAACAGGCTATTATGGTGCACTGAAAAGATTAAGGCTCAAAATAAAATGTTGCCAAAGTTCAGTCTTTGACATTATGCTACTCTTTGCCACATCACACTCAGCTCAGCTGACTCATAAAGTCTGTCTGCGCCCGGTGTAAAGCATGTGTCTAGATACGCACATTCTCATACCGCTGTGTTTTTTAAAAATAGCGATGTCTGTGCGGAAAGTGGCATATGCATTTCTTCTTGTGCGTATGCATCATTTATAGATCTGGCCCCAGGATGTCGTACTATAATGGATAAATTGTTTCCCACAGAAGTAATGATGGCTGTGTGTGGGAGACAACACTTAAATTGCAAGGATATTACTGTAAACCCAGCGGCTGAGATTTAATCTGTCTCCATGTCTTTAGAACAAATACGGCAACATGTGCACAGCCACGAGCGCTACACCCCTCTCCTCCACTGTAGCAGGCACAGGCCTGATCCTGAAATGAACCGGGTCCTTTGCGGGAGAGAAGAAATGGCCCGGTCCTCTTACTAGTGTCAAGAAGAGTGATAGGCTTCACTTCAAGTGTTTAACTGAGAGAGCCAGACACCATATGAGTCTTTTTCACACAGGGAGAGGAGAGAAAAAACAGTCTAACAGTCCACCTTGCAGTCCACTTTGCCATGCCCTGAGTACTCCCATCGTTCTCTACTAACAGAAATGGCACAATGTGACTTTGAGGTGGGCAGCTAACTGCAAATTACCTGGACATCCATCTCCACAGGAGGGGAACTCGCAATAAGAGGTTTCTATAAAAGCCGAGTCTCCGAGCGTCACTCCCGTCTCCGGTCCTTAAAGCCGAGCTAAATCGCCGCTTTGATGGGAGCCGTGTTTACCGACGCAAATGATTTCTCGGCGGGCGTATGCAGGAGCCGCGTCCCCATGCGCCCGGCTATTTCCATCCTATTTGATAGGCAAGACGCAGTGGATCCATGTATCGATCGGTGCGGGTTCATCTCTGGATTTGAGCTCAGAGGCCACGGCGGCTCCCTGAGGAGTCATTTTCTGATGCATTGAGAGAAGGATGGGGTTCACGCTGCAGGAGCGGCTGCATCGCCGGGCTTTGCCGCGCGTTCTCTCAATAGCTATCATCGTTCGCCATTCAAGTGATAAATTACCATACAAACTCACAGATTATATGAACGAAGAAGTATCGACCAAGAGGAAAATCAGACTTAAGGGAAGGGTAAGAGAGAAAATCGTGCACTAAGGGAGAAAGTCCAATTGTGATACAGTTCTTTAGCTTGGAGGTATGATATTCTGTTATTTTTTAATTTACAGTAGCCACTAAATGGGTATCATTTATAGGTAATCTTTTATTTTCCTGTCTTATATATTGTGAGGAATTAATTAAATGAGCTTAGAAGCAAGAAATCTCTTAATGTGGCTGCAGAGTTTGAGTCCAGAGACACACGCACATCAAAGAAGGTTGGAGGGAAAAAGGCAATGCAATTATCATTTCACAGCCTCCCACAACAAAGCAGAACACAAATTAAATAACAATTAAGACCTCAGAACAAAAGACAAAAGGAAATCGCCTGCTTCTGCCGCACCCCACTCACACGCATCCGCCTTTGAAGATTAGTGGCACTGGGCTTATGTCACCGACTGAAGTCCCCGTCTTCAAATGGGCACTGCTTTTCATTCCCAGTCATCTTCAAAAGCGCACATTACACGCTGAGCCTAAAAATACCTTGTTCCGACGATTGCAAACGGAGCCTAAATGGGAAGCCGCTGTCGTTTGCGAGGCCTGGGACTGGTTTTCCCTCGGACAGGTTATTACTAAAGACAAAAGCCGGGAGGTTTTAAGAGCCGCGCGGCCACATCCGAATTGACACTTCAAATGGGCGAGCGCTATTGAACGGAATGCCTTTCAAGAGACAACAGAAAGCATTTAGCATTATAGCAGTGACAGGAGCCTTTTATATTCCCTGGTTTCGCTGCAATAATGAATTCAAGTGATCTACCGCATGTAGAACTTTCTCATTAAATAATATTGTTAAATGATGATACGGTCTGATGCGTACAAAAAAAAAAAAAAGAATCATTTCATTTGGTGTGATTTTAGAGTTCCCAGGCTTCATTTGCTGCTGTTATAATCCTTTCTGATAGATTTCTGTGTTACACATCAAAAGCAGTCAGGAAGGGAAATAATGAGATCTGCCAACAGAGAGAAGGTAACATAAGCTAGAATAGAATAGTATCTCGACTGTGCTAATACTGTTATCACCTTTCAATTGACAAAAATATATTTAGAGAAAATTCTACACAGGTTTAAAACGTGCTCACTACGCAGAACATGCCAATGTCTTATTAAACTGAGCAATGGACTACAGTGTCATACTATTATTCTCAATATGAAGAAATGTGCCTGCTAGGTAAATAAAGATGATGCAAGATACAGTATGAGTAGAACCCCTCAAAAAGAGCTTTTTTACCAAGGCAGGAAAGGGTTAACAGAGCCCAAGCTCTCCAACCACCATCACTGTCTTCTTCTCCCATTGATTTGATTGTGGAGTCTTGCAGGGATTAGGCCATATCAGGAGACTAATCTAGCCTATTACTAGGCTTTTAATAACCGACTGTGTGCTGAGCTGGGGCCACTGCGGAGCATCTCCGGGCCTAATCCCCAGCCCATTTCACCTCCCTGCCTCCTCCCCCCCCCCCCTCCCCCCCCCCCAAGCCTCCAGCTGATAACAGCCTGCCCGGCCTCTGCCTCCCCTGGCCGAGGAGAGCAGGAAGGGCAGATGGGAGATAGGCCGGATGGACGGACGGACGGATGACGGGACGATTCGGGCCAAATCTGTGAGTGTGTGATGGGAGAGCTGGGGGATTCAAATAACAAATCCTACAAAGACATGCACAGATGCAGGCGAGACTTACAAGCCATACATCCACAAGCATGCATGTATGTTTCCATGCATACAGATGGAGAGCTACACTGGCATAACATAAAACTCCTTAAGAGAAACAAGTCTAGAAATAAACTGCACAGTTACATCATATCATATAGCTGACAGCTGCGTGCTTCAGTGCTGTAATTCCACCAGACCAGACAGAAATGATTGAACATTTGTGCAGGTTTTAGCCTCTATCCTCTCTGAACACTATATTGAGAAATGCAATGTTTGCAGTCAGCTTTGGAATATATAAATACAAATCCACTGTGCGGTTAAGCTCTTCTTTATGCAGACAGAAATATTTATGTATTTGACTAAGATCTTAAGGCAAAGTGACCGGTATCGCTAAACATTATCATGTCGAGTGGGACCAAAAAAAAAAAAAAAAAAAAAGCAGCTGCCATGGCTTCTGACACTATATTGCTAATAACTACTAGCCTGCAGTCAGCTGTAGCAGTGAAGCCTGTTTAATGGCAGTAATAACATCACCCTGGGATGAGCCGGTCACAGTGAAATGACCCCTTCCTAATTAAATGCTGTGTTGCCTCAGACCAAAAGTACATGATAACCACATTAGAGTGTATGGGGTCCCTTTCATCCAGCCACTGAAATGGCGTGGATCATCTTGACTGTGAAGCCTCTGACCTCAACCGTGGACAGCGAAATCAAAGCCAATTAAACACATCGGGCTTGTGCAGGTAATTATATTCCATTCCGCACAAGCGCACAGATACGCCGGGTATTGTTTAAAAAAAAAAAGAAAATAATTGCACTGGCCCTAAATCTATACTTTGAATTTTCAAAACCCACCGAAGCAAATGTAATCGAAACATGCAGAGGCATCCTTGTCGTGGGAGTGAGAGGGAATAGTAAATCATTCGCAAATAGCGTTTTTATCAAAGCCCTTTTTTTTTTTTTTCTCCTTTAACAGCCAATGATTGTGTTATTTCACAGGGGGGGGGGGGGGGGGAGAAGCTGAGAGCGGAGAACATACTGCGTGTGCGAGTGTGACCGTGTGTGTGTGTGTGTGCGTGTGCGCGTGTTTGTTTGGTTTTTTTTTCACAGAGGGCGGCGCTATTTTTAGCTCGCGTGCCACAGCGTATGGGGCGGAGATCCTACGGGGGCCCGTGCAGAGGCAGGCGAGAGCAACGGTCTATTTTTAGACTGCGGCTGACTCCGCGTAACCCTCCGCTACCCGCAGCAGCAGCAGCAGCTCCATCGATACTCGTCTTACTCGATGCGATGAGCTGCAGTAAAAACAAATCTTTACAGCCAATTACTGTATGGGTATATAGGTATTGGAAGAATATTCCTGCGCAGCAAATTGAGGCTTTGCAGACTATTACGACGGTTTCAGACGGCGAGCTATTTTTGCCTCTGAATAATACGCTTCATTACTGATTTGTTTAGAGAGCTGGATAATCCGATGACAGCGCAGGGCATTATCTTATCTGGGTGAACTATGACAATAAAGTCAATGGAATTACAGTAGATCAGAAGAGGAAATGCTTGTGCCTGGCTCTGAGCTCTATATAAATCTACAACATGAATATATGGATTCTGTGGAAATAAAGCACATAAAAATACCAGCAATCAGTGTCAAATTACTTCTCGGGGTTATATTAAGAGGACTAAGGCGGCAGCTCCTTCTGTGTGATGTTATTTCAGACTGGATGCAGGCGATGCTTCTATAAATAGGGAGACGTGCGAGTTGAAAAAAGATCTCGGTGTTCTAGCACCTTAACTCGCCCATCGCCAGACAGCAAAATAGGGGCACAGAAAGTCCCCAAAGGAACGCATTATTTCATTCTCGCTACAAATATGTCCCCGGATGATTTTGTTTTTTTTCTCTCCCTCAGATAAAAGTGAGAAAAAGTGTTTACCACAAAATAAAAAAATAAAAAATAAATAAAAGCCTCCCACAGATGTTGCGAGAATGTGTTGCCGGTGTGAAGCTGAAAGCCAGAGAGCGGACCGGCGGCGGCGGCTGAACATCTCGGCAGTCGGCTCTCATGTTTGTCAGAAAACACACGCTCCTACTCTCCCTCTCGCCCCCCCCCCCCCCCCCCCCTCCTCCGCAGACCCACCGCTTGCATGCTTTCATTAGACCTGATATTGTTCATTTCACGCTTAGAGCAGACACACTAAATGGACAGGCAAATGAAGTGAAAGAAAAGGCCAAAAAAAAGAGAAAAAAAGAAGAAAAAGAAATGGTAACGGTGAGGCTGGGTTGGGACTGTCGCAACGGTGGGGATTACTGACTGCGGATACGTTATGTGCTCTGCCGCCACAAAAAGGTAGTGCGGGAAGGGGAAAGGTGGTCACCATGGAAACAAGCTTTGTTTGAAAAAGCTCATGTAATGAGGCGTGTCTGCCCTTGTGCGCGCCGATCCGACAGAGCCAAAAAGGCATGGCGAGCGGAGAAGGAGACATGGCTACAAATGAAAAACTGCAGTCTACTAGAGGGGGCTCCGCGATGATGATGATGATGATGATGCCGGACGCCGATGGGGACTATTTCGTGCCCAGGGGGTGATGCTGTGATGAGATGTGAACCCCAAAGCCCTGTTCAGCCGCCCCCCTAGGAGACACAGCTGTGGTGTTGACACCAAGTGGGGGGGAGAGGTGGGGGGGGGGGGGGGGGGGTTGGAGGCGATCTGCTGCTGGCGAAGATACGTACCAGAAGAAGTCATTGGATGACCTTCACGAGAAAGAGCATCCAGGCAACTAGATGTTTATAACAGCGAACGTGGGTATGAGGAATATTGAGCTTTCACAGATAATAGGAAGCTTTCTTGACTCAACAGGAGCCGGCCTGTTTGAATAGGTGCGCGTTCAAAAGCGCCGATGCTTTTTTTTAAAAATATAAAACATGAGCGGCGTAGCAGGTCCACTTGAGCGACGAGAGCTGAAAAGGGCCCGCACTCGAGATAGAAAACATTTTATCCAGCGTCTCGGTGAAAACGCATGAAAAGGCATTGTGGGGATGAATGGCGCAAAGAAAAAAGAAACCTGCGAGGAGATGATGCTGAGGCCGGGGCTGAAAGGGATCCCGACACAAGGGGGGGGGGGGGGGGGCAAGGCCAGTCGCCCGGTTGGTTGTATTTATACAGCTGACGGCGAGAGGAGTGCCTCAGGGACTCTGCTCCTCAAGTCTGACAATCAGATGCTGTTCAAACACTTCAGACGCTATTCAGCAGGATAACCAACTAAAGGACATGACTGACTTGCAATCAAAACCACGCACTTATCATGACTGAGCACTGTTTCTATGTAAATAACATGTATGCCCCCGACATCTTGTATTCATATTAGAGAGAGAAAATGCAATTCGTTCAGCCTCATTAGATCATTTTAGATTCAGGCCCCGGAAAGGTCGGGGCTGTCTGACGATACAAAGAATCACCGATGTGTTTTTTTTTCCAACGTCATCCCAAATGAAAGAAGATGAAGTGAAAAGGCAGAGAACAGCGCTGATTTGCATGCTGGTTATATAGAGCTTCACGAGCCGGACCGATTTTCTATGCTCAAGGTGATGACAAAAAAAATGTAGCCTATACAAAAAAAAAAAAGAGCACCGAGGAATAACTGCACCATGAGTGAGTCATTTCGCTAAAACTTGAGTTAATGCACATGGTGAGGCATGAAGGCGGAATTTTACAGTGCCGCTTTCAAACCGATAGGCTGCCTTAGGAATTAAAGCCTGAACGTAGGGCTGTTGTTTTTTTCTGTTGCATTAACATACGTCGTTTTGATGTTTTCCACAACAACAACAAAAAAAAAGCAACCTCACAATCCTATTATTTTGATTTCTACAAAGCACTTTTTACGACGGGTCCGTAAAATTTGGAAATCCGTCATTTAGCCGGGAATAGCCTGTATTTACACTGGTATGACAACCAAGACAACTACGCGTCCTCCCGCTCCCTGCTCTGCACTGTTTGGAGCTAATATGAGGGGAGGGGGGGGGGGGAGAAGAAGTTTAGGCACCGTTGCGGAGTGCGACGGCGGTCTCTGGCAGACTTCTAGGGCTCCCGAACATCAGAGGGGGCCAGCCTCATTCTGATGTGCTTCACTTTTTTTTTCTCTCACTCCAGTAATGAACACCAACAAGGGGCTAAAGACCTTGTGAAAGACATGTCTTTGAATGATAGGAGAAGATGAAAGCAGCTCTCTCCGTTGCGCTCCCTCTCTCCACGTCTCCCTCCATTGGGAAACGAGTGAGAGTTCCACACACACACACACACACACACACACACACATACAAATACATTCCAAACATATCCAGTAAGGTCTAAGTTCTACAGTGAAAGCATAGTGACCATAGAGTGACCATACTACATGTTATTCTATATTTCTCCTTGTATAAGCCTTCCTTTTCTGTATGTGCAGCCATACAAAAAAAGCTCTTGGAATCAATTAAAAATGGTTTGTTGGAGCAGGCGAGCGCGGCTGACTGACAGAGTCATTTGTACGGTCTTGAGACTGAAGCCTTAGCTTCACAAGTCCTGGCTGAAGACTCCAGAATACATCTCGCACCTGACACCTCATTCATCACGGGAACGCGAGAAAAAATACGAAATGACAGGGCCATCTGACACCGAGGGGGAGGACGAGCCGGAGAGGACAAGCGCAATATGGTTCGGCAGACGGAGGGAGCGGCGGGTGCGCGGCCTCCGTTCCTCTCCGCATCCCAAAAAAAAAAATCCCCACCCCAACGCTCTGAATAATCTGCGTGCCAAAGGGGAAACGATCAGCGAGTTGAACGAGCCTGAGCCGAGGATCAACGAGGCCGCGTCCGCCGCTTTCGCCGCCGATGTGTCTTTAGAAATATGCCGTCAAAAGGAATCGATACGCCGGAAATCTTAAAAGCTTAATCTGCTGATAATCGATTTATGTGCCTGTCAGGCCCGGAGACAAATCTCGGCAGGACGGGAGCGCTGATGGGATGCGGAGTCAAAAGCGAGTGCTGTTTCTACAGGAATGAAACGTCAGTCAAAGTGGGGGAAAGGAGATGTAACCCCGTATATCTATCTGCAGTTGTTGATGTGCTGGACTGAGAAGCGGCAGCACTTCTCTTCATAATCAGTGTCAATGCTGGTAGGACTTGTACATCCAACAGTCAAAGAAACTAACATAGAATATCATTTTTTGGCCTCATAGGCTTATTGTAAGATATTGCATCGATTTCTACAGAAGCTGGGTGTTTTTCCATTTCCAATTCAAAAGCATGCATTTTCAGAACAACATGTTCTATGTCTATGTTTGTACCAATGAGAGAAGGGTAAAGTGAATCTTGGCACTTTGGGGAATTACATAACACTGAAAATAAAATATAACTTTCCATCTGAAAACTGTGCTTTTCATCGGTGGACCCTCGTTCAATATTTGGGTCGATTTTATCTTCATCCGATAAAGGAGCAAAAAAAAAAAATAAACAACCTATGAATGGAATGCACATTTTTATTCATATCTTCAAGTACAACTTAGATAAGACTGTTTACCTTGTTTTCAATGTATTGCAGCTAAAGCAGAATTCACTGAGCTATGCTTCCAATGTGGCTGTGATACCCGCAATAGCAAATGTGCAGCAGTTTGTGCACACATTTGGAAATGAACCTTTCTCGACACCAAGAGAATATCTGCTCCAGCCTTAAAAGATGACTCATCAATATGTTGTATTTCCCCAAATCTTACAATCAGACAGGACAGGAGCTGTGTGTGTGGCGAAAAAGTCTTCAGGTACAGTACCTCTTGTTTGACAGGTTTTCTGTGTTTCAGGTCTTTCCCAAAATCTAGTCCATACATCATCCCTGTCCTACAGGAGCCATGTATCTCGACAGTAAATGTGCCTTGTTAGCTTTTTGGTTGTTTTCATGACATGTGACAGTTCCCTCCCATGTCAACAATGACATAAACATAGTAAAATGAAACCACAAATGAAAGCGCGTCAATGGGAAAATCAGACACTTATCGTGGAGTTTGTTGATCTTAACACCTTGTTGCTGCACTGGAAGGCTTATTTGGAATGTGCTGAGTGTTGGAGCAGCTTGGCTCCGTCTGAAAAGATCCCCATCCACCCCCTTATTCCTCCCATATAATAACATTCCTCCCTGTGGAGGGAGGCCTATGAGTCACCGACGGTGTACCCCCACTCATGGCAAAGGACGCTCTGGAGAGACAGCGCTGACAGGAATCATAATTTGCTACTTTCCAGTGGAACAACAAGCTGAACGAGGAGTGAGGCTGAGGCCAACTACAGAAACAGAGAGAGAGAGTGTGATGAGGATGGTGGTGTGTGTGTGTGTGTATGTGTGTGTGTGCAAGTGCACTGAGGGGGAAGAACTGAGGAAAAGGAAGTGGCAAACTGGAGGAGCACCTTAGGGCTCGACTGATACAGGTTTTGGTTGGCTGATATGGATTTCCAATATTTGCATTTTAAATCTGACAATGTTCATGTTCATGCCACAAAATCCACAAAGATCCAGTGTTTCTACCAGAATCGTATTCCTGGTCGGGTGGAAAAACCTCTACAACATTTAGACCATCATGGGACACTAAAACTCCATGAAATTCTATTAGTTGGGTCAGCAGCTCCTTAAGGCAGCCTGAGGCAGGTTTCATTGCAGGTTTTACAGACTGGTACCCCTGAAGCTGAATTAATGAAAAATAAAGCAGAAGAAGAATCTCCATCAAATTGGAGGTAGGCGACTCCAACATGCTGATATCTGCTTTTTTTTTCTTTTCTTTTTTTAAAGGCCAACAACGTCCCAATATATCAGTCTCGCTTAGAACATATAATATTCTGCAAGGCGTACATGCTCCAGTGTAAACAAAGTTGTCTCGTGTCTCCATCAATAGATAATGAGTGTGACGCTTGTGATGCTGCCACTTCAAAGCTGGAATGTTTCTCTCTGCAAGAGGGTCATTAGTAGAAAGGCCTCGTCACGACATCTGTCCCGTCCCACAATGTGCCCTTTAACAAGCAGATACTGGAGGCAACAACTCATGGCTTTGGACCCCGAGAGTGAATCCACACCTCTTAAACAACCTGCTGTTGAATGTTTGAACATTTCAGTATGCTTGTGTCTTGTCATTTTTTTTTTTTTTCTTTCTATGTTTTATCATCGTGTGTCCCGTGAGTCAGAGTGATATGGGGCTTAGTGAGAATATGTCTACCTGTATGTAAACTGAGAGGTTCTCCACTCACCTCTGGCACTCGCTGGCATGCAGCACCAGGTCCTGGTTGTTCTTGGCGCTGACGGTGAGCTCGTGCTCCGTGGAGTTGAAGATGTCCAGCAGTAAGTGACACTGGCGGGTGCTGTGGACAGACAGAGCCACAACAACTTAACTGCAGGTCCGATATACTGTATCTCTGTTCGCTCAGACACTCGCATGTGAATATACACAGTGGCAAATACAAGTTGGAACAGATCAACTCATCAAATGACAGTTTGTTAGATGTAAAGTCCTCATTATGCACCACAGACAAGCAAAGAGCCTCCTGTATAATCAGTTGCATCCGATTGGGTGGCTCTATTGCTTATGTGTTCAGGTGTGTGTGTGTGTCTATACTGTATACATGAGCTTACATTTACACCCTAAAAAGTAACAGCGGATTCCGACTCGGACCATTGTTGCATGTCATCCCCCTCATCCCCAAACTTTCCCGTCCATATCCAGAGACACGTGCGTACACACACACACACACAGCCATCCCAGTACCTCTATTCTTATGAGGACCTTTCATTGACTACATTCATTCCTGAACCCTAACCACTACATTCTTCACTTAAACCTTTAACCTTTAAACTCGCCCTAATCCTAATTCTAACCTTAACCCTCAAAGCCAAACCCTAAACTAATCCCTTGAAGAAGTGAGGCCAAAATGACCTCACGTCCAAAAATGTCCTCACTCCCAAAGTCTAAAATTCAAACTGGTTCTCAAAAGTATTGAAGTACAAGAACACACACACAAATACGCACACACACACACACACACACACACACACACACCAAATGCATGAGATCAAGAGAAGACACGGTGTGAAGTACTCATCAGTCCTTGTCATAACATCAAAAGGTGGCGGTGCTTTCATCAGGCCCAGAGGCCTGGCTGCAGCAGGCCATCTCCGCATCAGCCCGGGCCTGCTTTTCTCATGCAGATCCTAAGAGGGCCAATTTGTGATTTAGATCAAGCCAGGAGAAATGATGCTGCATTTTCAAAAGGTTAATTTTACCCCCAAGTAGCTGTTTTTTCTCCCAGTAATGATAGATGAAAGGAATGGACATGGAAACAGACGCAGAAAAACAGAGAGCAGACTGTCCTATGCGGCCAATGTGATGTTATATGAATAATATATCCTTTAGGTGTGTAAGATGATTTATGTGAATGCTACATAATTAGTAAACTATGAAAATAAACCTAAAAGCAGCACTAGGTTGAAGTCCAAATCAAGTTTGTTATGAAATGTGTCAATTACAGGTAATATCCGCACATTTTTGAAGGGTTGGACTTATTTCCCTTTTTGCAATTTTAGAATTTGTAACGTAAACAAAACATGTTCAGCTTCAAAATTCAATTAAATCTCCTGTGTAGCTGTCACTCCATGCGACAACAGCTCAGTCAATCAATTTGAGAGCAAAAAATAATAATACTTATTATTAAACCTAATAAATCAAAACATGACAATGGCATTAGCGAAGCCAAAGTGCCTCAACAGGTGGTGCCGTACTCTGTTGGCACACTTGGAAACGGCTGCCTACTCATTAATTTTAATGAACGTTAGTTCAAACTAAACCCATGATACATTTTATATCTACAGAGCCTTTGGGTTCTTTCATGTCTTGACTTTGAATGCCAACACCCCCCCTTCCCCCAAGATTAAAAAAGGATCTGCATACAGCACGCTGCAAACTAATCACAAGAAATGGAGTAATCATGTCGCAAAAACAGATGAAAAAGATCAACTCGTCCTTTGCGATGACATTGAGTAAATTAAATGCAGCCTGTCATTCCACCTTTCCTCCGGGTCGCACCGTTTCCAAAGGCCATCCCCCATCAGCTGGCTTCCCTCTTAAATCTCAGGGTTAATGGAGGCTTAAGTTGAGCTTGCCCGAGTCCCTAATAAACTGCCGTGGCAATTAAAGGAGCATATTTTTTAAAGGCCTACCCATGTTTCTTTAATTGTCTCTTTGTCTTTGTTGGCGGACATGATTAACGGGCTGAGTGGGGCGAGGTACTGATTTATAGGCCGGGGCGTTTAGCTGAGGTGATCAATCAGACCGCCCAACCGCAAGAGTCGAGTTAGGAAACACAGGCCCATTGCTCATGCACTAAGTACCCACGATAAACTGAGAGGATAGAGCCGGGGATGTAGGCAGAGACGCTGGCCCTCGTTCATCAAGCGATCGTACGATCAAATCCGATGCGGGCGTACGCTCATTTCAACGCAAAAGTCGGTATTTATCAATTCCATCTTTGTCGTAAGATCAATCTCATGTCTGCTTGGAAAGTGTGTACGCTCATTTCAGAGAACTATATATTTGCGTTGCGCATGGACAATGATTGGACTTACTGGCATTATAAGCTGCCACAACTTTTTGTAATTTTGGTGGTGTGAGAACGTTTCATGAATCAGACATGGCAAGAGTCTTGAGGTCATTTCCACAGTAGATCCTGCGCTCTTTTCCACGATAGTGTGATGAATGAGGGCCATTGTGTGTTTGTGCCTTTTGCTAAAATGAGAGTTTGAAGCCCCCAGCACTAGCCTGAGCTGGCGTTAAGCAGTGGTAGACGACTTCATTCGGGCACCGTCGCGGCGTAGAGTTTCCATAGACGCAAGCTGAAGATAATGCCTCCGCACCAAAGGGAACAGGATCATAACACTGTATCATTTTGATAAGTATTCAGCTGAGCTACTGCACGGGGCACCGAGATCTAAGCTGAATAAATAATTCAAAACCGCCAATAGGGTTTGAAACTATTTGTCTCCATTTCGGTCTGTGAATTTTTAAATTCCTCTCCGAGAGCAGAAGGAGGCAGACACGGCTCAAAGTTATCCTTGGCGTTTCAAAGTGAACACAAAACTGACCTGCTAATATGCTCATAGCGTACACCATAAATTATTCATCGATGGAATATCAATATTTCTGTCTTGTGTACATTTGATGAACCGCAAAATGAGTTTGGGTCTGAGCGCTGCATGTGCGTGAACATGTGTGCGCCTGGAAGTGTGTGTTTGTGTGCGTGTAGGTGTGTGTAGGTGGTGGGGATTACTTCCATACTCTTACCACCGTGTGCACCTATGAGTGCGATAGGAGGATTATCTCCCTTCCTGAATAAGTGAAAATTAATTGTAAAAGAGACCGTCATAAGCCAAGAAGGCACTTAAAAGGAGACCTTCATGGCTCACCGCTACAGGTAAAGCTGGCAGTCTGCAGGAAAAACAGGGCAGCCAGATAATGAATGCCACCTTCTATTTCTGAGGAGAAATCTGTCACACTGACGAATGAGCCGTGAGATCAGCCTTTCAGCATTATTGATTGGAGGAGGACCCCATGTTGTTGTGGTAGAATAGCTCTCCAAACCCAGCGCCACACATTTCTACGCCAAGACCACCAAAAAGAGCACTGACATGGGAGCAAAACCGTTATGAGACATCAACGCAATACAGACCACAGCAAAAAGCTATGAAGGGCGGCAGTCTGGTCATCAGTTTGTTCCAACAGAAGCAACAACCAAATCAAGGCAGGAAACTGTGCTGTGACACTGACTGGGCTGTTATTGTGGAGTGGTGGGTGGTAAAAATGGCACGCACCATGGGAGAAGGCAAAAAGGCAAAGAAGATCAATGGAACAAGGCCCACGAGCCAGTCAATCCTGCAGATCTACGATCAATAAGTGCTGATTTTGAAGCCCCACTCTGGCACAAAAACGTGACATATTCCCCGCACACAAAATGTAATGGCCTTAATTAGCCTGGTTGGATTTAGAGTACTGCCAATAATGGGCTATTTTTAGATGCGTAAGCCAGTAGGGGACAGTTAACTCTGCTTTTATGTCCGCATTTAAAGATGCAGCTACTGAGCAATATAATAATAAGTGAAAACTAGCTTAGCACTAGTTCCATGCTTGCAATAAATTCAAAACACCAACAATAGCTCACTAATACAGCTACTACGCTCACATTACATCTTCAACAAAGGATTAAGCCCACTAAGAAGTTCAGCATGTAATATGCAAAACCTAAATCAAACAATCTGATGTTGCAAAATGACTCCAGGGAACTTGAAATTAATCTTCCACTAGCAAGCAAAACTCTTCCACACAATTCAAACTGTAAAGAAATGTGGAAAGTGGAAATGCATCCTACAGTCTCTAAGCCACATGAGCACATGGAGATGCTTCACCTTCTGGCAAGCATGAAAGAATATAAAAATCGCTATATGTAGCAGCGGGAGATTTCCCACTATAGGAGCTGTACATTGTTGTAATAACTCACATAAAATGCCTCCGAATACAAAAGAAGCAATCAGTAAAAACACGCTGGCAGATCAGCGTCTCGCCCAGCAGAGAAATGCATTTTTCCGGAGTAACAACACTGAGTGAATGGGATTTTAACAGGTCTGTAATGTATGGATCACTGAGTATTTCACACATACCTTGGCCCTCTGTCACTTTCTTTAACACATCTGTCACCTTATATAGGGCCTAATCTCTGGAGTGGGCCCTATGAGTGTCAAGGGAAGCTGGCTGCTACTCCTTGGAATACAACAAACCATCACATAAAAAGGTCAAAGGGGCCACTAATAATAGTTATAGTGGAGATTTAGCTTATACTGTGGGAAATGGTATTGAACTGTCACCTCATATACAGTAGGTATGTTTCCATATATTAGAAAAACAGAGCCAGAATAACACCTTCAGCTGTACTGAATCCCAAGTGCAAGTAAAGTAAGCGTGTGTGTATGAGAAGGCAAGAAAGAGAGAGAGAGAGAGAAAGTAGGAGAGGTAGAAAGGGGGGAAGAGGGAGAGATAAAGGGACAGAGGTATAGAAAGAAGTATATCGAGAGAGAGGTAGAGAGAGAGGGAAGGAGAGATAGAGAGCGGGGTAGGGTGAAAAAGAGAGAGATAAAGGCGTAGAGGTAGAGAGAGGGAGACTGGACTCATGCAAGAAAGAGAGAGGAAGGAAGAGGGAGAGGCAGGGAGAGGCAGAGAGAGGGAGCGAGGTGGTGAGAGAGAAGAAGAGAGATAGATAAAGGGAGAGAGGCAGAGTGAGATAAAGAGGGAGGGAGAGAGATAGAGGTATAGAAAGAGAGCGGAATAGAGAGAGAAAACGAGGGGAAGGGAGAGAGAGAGAAAGGTAAAGACAGAGTGGTAAAGGGCAAGAGAGAGCGTTACTGTAGGGGGTAATAGAGAGAATGAAAGCGATAGGTAGCGAGTGAGAGACAGAGGTAGAGAGTGGGAGAGAATGTGAAAATGAGGCGCAGCAAGAGAGAGGAGAGAGTGGCGGTGAGCGAGCAACAGGGAGCAAGAGAAAGTGCGAAAGGGAAAGAGAGATAGAGAAAGATAAAGAGAGATAGGTAGAAGGAGAAAGGGGGGAGACGGGTAAAGAAAAACACGTAGAGAGGCAGAGTAAGCGAAAGAGAGGAAGGGAGAGAGAGCGAGGTAGGGAGCAACAGAAAGGGAGAACGGTAGGGTGAGGGAAAGAGGTAGAGCGCGAGCAAGGAGAGAAAGGGTAAGAGGGTGGTAGAGGTAAAGAGAGAGAGAGAGAGAAGCAGAGACTTTTGATGTTTTTTAATGAAACATCCTGCATGAAAGACACCAGGAGGCAGCCACTGTGTGCTCAAAATAAAACCCACTCTCACACCCAATCACCCACACTCGCTCACACTCAGTCCAACCCTCAACCCCGTCCGACAGAACAGATAGAGCCACAATGCAACAAGGCATAACGCAACAATACACATCTGGCATACCTCAGTACAACAGAACACACTGCAATGGGCAACGATGCAGCAATAAATGATGCAAAAATACACATGGCATTACAGCAGCACAAACAGGACGCTCAGCAAAACACATTTAGCTGTCTCCCTAACAGAATACACTGGTCCCATTAGATACAAGTCAAGAGAACACATCCTCCCAGAGTACAGTACTTTCACCAAGGTACAATATGCTTACATTGCACAAACACGTGTTTAACAGTCTCAGGTGGACCACACAATGGACAGAAAGTTTTTTGCCACTAAGGTCCCATGCAGAACAGTCCACTGTAGGAAGAGGGAACTTATAAAGCATCCTCCATCTAAAGCCTGCCACTCTGTTCCCCCCAGCACCTCCTGCCACTGATGCTCCCTGACATCCTGAAGAGCCCTGATGTTCCTAACCTTAAATACGGCAGGATAAAGGTCTTATAACTCCCCAAAGCTCCCCAGGCTCGGAGTGGCAAACAAGAGAAGTTTCCCTTTCTCCTCTTGCCAGCTCCTCTCCCCCGATTTTGGTTGAACACCTCCACGTCCCGGCTCAGGTAGCGACCCCAAGGATCTCAGCTTTCAGTCTCTCCGAGAGTCTTAACTGATGTTCGCCCAGTGTGTTGAATCGGTTCCTGAGGGGTCTTCCAGCCCACTCCTCGTGGCTGCCTCCTGGCTGCCTGGTGGCCTAACATAGTGATGCACTGACTCCACAAAAACTGGCGGTTCAGCCCCAAACCACAGGCCATCCTCAGTGGTGCAAACAGTCCAAGCAGTTATGAGTAGGAAGTCCATATATGCTGTGTTTTGCTTAAAAATCTAAGTGGCGGAAAAACTATCATGGCGAAACGGAAAACCTGTATGTGTAATGGATTCAGCTTGAGGGGAAAAATGCTGACTCTACCATATGGTTCAGGAGTTATTAGACAAAACATAAAGTTGTTTGTTATAGCGCCACCATCTGGCCAATGAGTGTATTTTTTGTTGCCTGAGTAGTGGAGAAGATTTGAAACCTATTTCCCAAATTTGATTGCTTTAGGACTTACGTTCTCTGAGGTACAGATCGTTTTAGGGCAGAAAAAGAATAAGAATAGGGCTCAAATCGATGCCGAACAAATAACCAATGTGCAATTAAAATTGTAAACAAAAGATCCAAATACTCTAAATAGTGCAAGAGAATGAAGCAGGACGGTAGTGAACCTAATGAACCTAACCCTCTTCAACATCTATATGAACTGGCTGAACTGCAAAACTCCACAGCCCCTGGTGTCAGTCGGCCGAACACACAGGTCAAATGCCTGAGTTATGCTGATGACCTTTCTCCCTCTACAGAGGGTCTACAACAGAGCTTGGACATCCTTTACTAGTTTAGCAAGACATGGGCACTAATTTGAAAAAGACAAAGATCTTAACTTTTCAAAAAATATCCAATTCTCAGCAACATAAATTCACAGTTGGAGATACAGAAATTGAGCACACCAAAAGTTACACATATTGAGGTTTCATTACCAATTCTACATTCAAAAGAAAAAATAATAATTCACATCCCAATTAGGACCTAGCTCAAAACTTAAAATTGTGTAATTAAACCGATAGCTTTATATGGCAGTGAAGTGTGGGGACCATTAACTAACCAATGCCCAGTACCAACACAGCCAATAATGCATGCAGGGCTGAACTGGGCCAATACTCACTTAAACTACACATTCAGAAGCGAGCCATCAAATTTTTTACAAGCATTTAAAATCCAGTGACCCCCACTTATACCACTCAAAAGCCCTACAGCGCCAAGAGTAGAGCAAAGACGAGAACCTCCTCTGCCAGCTGGTCCTGAAACCCCAACTTAATCTGGCCTAACCAAATTATCAATAAAATCAAAGAAAATTACCTCATTTATTGGAAAAATCTACAAAAACTCAAAGTAAACTTGAATTCTATTTGGCAACTTCATGATAGAATGACCTTACAGCGGTGACAAATAGAAGAGACAGGAAGAGAGGGGCAGAAAGAGACAAGGAGGGAGAGAGGTAAAGAAAAACTGATAAAGAGAGAAAGGGAGAGAGCGGAACTGGAGCGGTTCTTTTTAATGTCATTTTATGAGTTGATTGTTGTGATTATTAACCTTACTTACCCATTTTACAAGACAAATTATGTGTTTTCTAGGTTTTAGGTGAAGTACATTGGATTTGCCTTGTGTATGAAATGTGCTACATAAATAAAGTTTGCCTTGCCTTGTAGAGTGAGACAGATAGGAAAAGGGAGAGATAAGTGCGAGAGACAGGGAGAGAGACGGCGAGAGAGCGGTGTAGAGCAACAGAACGAGACAAAGACAGAGGTAGAGACAGATAAAGAGGAAGAGAGCGGTAGAGAGACGGAGTCAGCATCACAGCGAGACATCTACATTTCCTCTCTGTCGCTGTGAGCGGCTGGTTCGCACTGAATAACCTCTATTAAACACAGCGGGGATGTATGTGTGAGGAGCTCAGAGTAAGCAAGACGGCCCAGCGAAATCATAAACCGGTCCAGAGAAAAGACTTTCAAAAGTGTGTGTGTGTGTGTGAGTATAAGAGAGAGAGAGAGAGAGAAACCTACTCTCGATATTAGAGTAATTCAACACAACCGCTTCCAAGTTCTCTTTTAACTCTCATTCAAGTCCTGTGAGAGCTTACCTCAATAGCACTTACCTCAACACGTAAATTGTGTAACAGGGGAAAGAAGTTCAACTTTTATCCCAGGAGATGGTGTATAGGGAGGAGGAAACTGAGTGTAATTTTTAAGTACACTGCATTACAACATGACAGTCTGAATGGCGAAAGACTGTGACGTGCCAACCTTAGATGTTCAGTTTGAGTGCTGAGGTCAATAAATGCCCCGAGTGCATGTGTGCCCTGCAGAGACATGCTGTTTCACGGGAGTACTAAGTGCTTTATTTACGGCGTTCATTTTAATATCATCAAATTATTACCACATTCATTTTGAGAAATTAGTATCGCCATAAAAAAAAACATGAGACTATCGTTGAGAAGATTGTTAGCCTCTACACTGCATTTTACACTGTGTGTCACTGGGTTGGGTTTGGCTGGAAATTAGCTGCGTTGCTTTATGGCACAAAGCGGGAAGAGGGCGCTGTTCTTGGATTGTGTTACAATTAAGAGCTTCTGGGTTGAGGTTTATCAAAGAGTTAGTGAAGTAACAGGAACACAAATAGATCCAGATCCCGCAATTTGCTTACTTGGTATCTTCTCCAGACTTGTAAATCAACCTAATAGCAAGTGGTTGGCTATAGCCTTCACAGTCAATAAAAAGTTACTGTACTGCAAATGGAAGGACTCTTCCGCTTCTGCTATTCAAGACTGGTCTAATGCACTTGCCAAAATAGCTAAACTGGAAAGAGTCATATACAGCAACATAGACTTTATGAGTAGATATGACAAAATCTGGGCTCCTTTCCTATCCTCTATGACGTGACAGGCTATAGCCTCATTAAGAATGTTTCATGTGATGTATCATTTTAAAGGTTCTATGTAAATAGGCATGAATTTATTATATATCATATTTCTAAAACAAGTGCTCTGCTAGTCTAACCACACGACCAACCCCATCGAATAATTTCGGTTATTTTTACATGTGGGCCTGCATGTGTTCTCGTATGCATCAAGGTGCGTGCAACTCTAGGATATATAATGCTAACAGGGGCGTGTACTGGTCCACACCGATGTATGTCTTGTTAATTTCTTCCGTATTAGTTTTTTTTAGTATGTTATTAATTTCCATCATCTGTACTATTTTTCAATCTATTATGCTTGTTTGTCAGTCCATGTGTAGGGGGGCAGGCAGGTGTGGGTGCATTTAGTGTCTATATGAAGTGTGTTTTTCTTCTGCTCGCCTGTTTCTGTCCAAATAATGTAAAACCTTCAATAAAAAAAAAATAAAAAGAATTTTTAAGCAGTGTCTGCAACTTTCATCAAGGTAAATGTAAGACTTTCCAAACCTTATTAATGCCAGTTAGAATAACGTATAAAACCAATTTTGCCATAGAAATGAAGGGGAAGAAAAAACTAAACATAAAAACAAAAAACTTTTATCCAATCCTAGAGCAGGTCTGCATGACTGGGCTGATTTCTCAGTAGAGAAACAGCACCCCAGGAAACCACCAGCATTTTTAAGACCTCTGAAACTGAAGACGTAGGGTTGTATTTAACAGTATTCAAGGACTTCTGAGACCTTGACTTGAGATAATCCAATTCAATTACATTTCAAGACCTGTTGAAGATTTTCAAGGCCTTGAATTTCAATAACTCTCTCCTACGTTTGGAGATCTGCTTGAGCGGCAGCGCTTGCCTCGGTGTGGCGAGGGAGATGGTACTGTGGATGCGGTGAGTTGAGGTGAGGTTAAAGCGAAGAGGAGGACCGCGGTGACAGGATGATGGTGACGATAGAGCAGCCGGAGCGGCAGATCTATCAGCGCCGAGCCAAGATGGATGGCTAAAACGGCAGATATTATTACAGCTAATGATTCACCTCAAGTGGCCATTACTGGGCTACGATCTGTCTCCCTCGCTTGGGGTTTTTCCACGAGAGTTGGGGAGCTGACAAGTGGAGTGAAGCGAGGGACAGGGAGTGTGTGTATGTGTGTGCGTCGGTGTGTGTCTATGTGTATGTGAGAGAGCAAGAGAGAGAGAGAGAGAGAGAGAGAATGTGAGTATCCATTCAATATCCATTCACGTCTGCCACTGTGTGCCTCGGCCCTGTCAATGGAAATACCATCTCCAAGTCTCCAGGTTTTGATAGCAATAATAATGTCACAGCGCGAGGCCTGCTCCACTGGTTAGGAGACGCTCGATATGGTGCGATCGTTTCACCAAATCAAGAGGAAAAACACAATAAAACGCCATGCTCTGTTGCTACTGTAACTATACAGGAGCTAAGATGAAGCCGCAGAATTGAGGTTTATCACCAATTAATGGTGAAGGTTGAAAATAGGTTGAATTATCCTTTAATAAAGATGGAGCCTACAACATTAAATTCAGACTTTCCGAGTCGTATTTGTCACTTAGTTGGCTCGTTCACGCGCGCTCTTCTCATAATTCCGATATTTACGACATGACTTGAAGTACAAAGCTGCACAAAACAGACATCACTATTGCCAGTCGTGAAAAGTAACTAAGTACATTTACTCAAGTACTGTACTTAAGTACAATTTTGAGGTACTTGTACTTGAGTATTTCCATTTTATGCTACTTTGTACTTATACTCCACTACATTTTAAAGGGAAATATTGTACTTTTTACACCATTACATCTATTTCACAGCTATAGTTACTAGTTACTTTCAGATCAATATTTTATATTTAAATCATTTGATCATCTTTATAAAATAACTATAAAATAGCATTATTATAGATTAGACTACCCAAAAGTATAGCTAAATTGTTAAGATTAGCTTCATGTTAGGGCTGGGCTATATGGTTGAAATCAATATCATGATAATCATAAGGTTTTTTTTCGATATCAATATATATCACGATATGGTTCATGTATGCAAAATCACGTTAAATAATCAAATGAATGTTCATCTCATTGAACCGAATGGTAATGTTAGGTGTGGTGTCAAACAAAACTGAAATTTTCAAATAATATTCCTACCATACCTCATTTTATGAGAGTTTATAAGTAAAATTTGCTTGTCATCATAAATTTAGACAGCAGAAATGTGTGTCACGATATCAAAATATCTTCATATCATCACGATATGATTCCACTGAAAGACGATAAACAATAATATTGAATTATCGCCCAGCCCTACTTTGACAGCTTCAAAATGCTGCTTACATGTACATGTATGTCAATAAATCAGTATTAAGATTCCAATAATTTATGAAAAATATAACTCTCTAAATGGGGACAGTTTGCATAATGCGTACGTTTACTTTGATACTCTAAGTACATTTTGCTGCCAATACTTATGTACTTTTACTTAAGTAAGATTTTGAATGCAGGACTTTTACTTGTAATGGAGTATCTTTACATTGTTGTATTGCTACTTTTACTTAAGTAAAAGATCTCAGTACTTCTTCCGCCACTGACTATTGCTTACATAAACTGGTCGGATCAAACTGTATTACCTGGTTGCAGGGAGGGTGCTGACCCTGGTGAAGAACACAGAGGGCTCCACGTCAACATGGACCCCCAGAGACAGATCCCTGTAGTAGCCCTCCACTTTGCCCGCTCCGCCGGAGTATTTGAAGTTCAGCACTGCTTCCAAAGACTGCGAAAGGACAAGGGTAGGGATGCAAATTAAGATCAAAGTGATTTCACAATACAGTATATTAACTGTCAATTCAGCCAAGGGTCTTCAAATGCGCAACAATAAATGTAAGTGTTGTGCGATCCGCCATCAGCGTTTCAATGGAGTCTTTATGGAAGAGTGAGTGAGTGTGATTGGGGTTAGAGGTGACAGCCGGCGCGTCGTCTTCTGCAATCCCATCAGAAAAAACTGGGCTGTTTTTCGAGATCGATGCATCAGAAAGTCATTATGGTAAAAATAATGAACGCGCCGCAGCACAGCTATTGTGCTGTATAATGAAATGGAAGTGTAACGGTGAGAAAGGCTGACGGAAGGGGACGACATGGACAGACAAGAAGCCTGTATTGACGCGGCTTCTCCATATAACAATATTGAGAGGAGAGGGCGGCGGGGGTAGGGTGGGCTGCGCTGGCAGAGGGGGGGGGGGGGGGGGGGGGGAAGGCGGACATAACAGTGCCACTCCGAGTCAGAGGCACTTGGCGGAGGAGGGGGGGGGGGGGCACGCGGGACAAGCAGCCAAGTGGGCGAAGGATAGCGAGGGGGAAATTAAAAGTGACAGTTAATGGGGAGCGAGCAGTAGCTGACTCAGGCGATGGGCTGGAGCGGGGCGCAGGGAGCGTCCGAGGTCCCACTTTTCTTCCTATACAGCGTATATCATCTCCCCGCATATTGCTGATGGAGGCACTTGCTGCGCCTTTCCAGATATATTTTTTTTTGCCAATTCCTTGATTATTTTCACTCTCTATCCCCCTTTTTGGGGGAGGCGAGCCAAAGTGGAATGATTCAGATCCTGCTGGCTAGATGTCTGGCCTATTACAACCTAATGACAGTGCCATAGCCCACTGAGGAGGAGAGCGGAGGAAGGAGGAGAGGATTATCATTACTGTAGACCCGGCACCTTCATTTTAAGTTTCACTTACCTCAAACTGCGTATATTTCACATCTTTGGTATATTTTCATACCGTACATATCTATCATTCATTTTTTTCTTTGCCTCAGTATTTTCTCTTGATTTGGACACCCTCACAATGCTGTAGTTAAATTCTGTCAATACTTTCTTTCATAAATTTCTACACATTTTACACATTCTATAGTCCAAATTTCCCTACAGAGTTCATTAAAGTTTCATTTCGTCTTATCATAAAGCATTCATATTGAGGCTAAGTAATGAGTGGTGCATGATGCAGCAAAACAACACAGCTAAAGTGATCTGATAAACACACTGTGTATAATACCCATATGGTGCCATGGTGGATCAGTGGTTAGCAGTGTCGCCTCCGTTTTCCTTCCACCATCCAAAGACATGCAGGTCAGGTGAACCGGAGAGCATTATGTTTGATGTAGTATGGTACATGACGTAGTATGTATATGATGTAGTATGATATATAGTAGTGAGGTAGTATGGTATGTGACATATGTACGGTACATAAAGCCCCTTGAGACATGCTTGAGACATGCTTGTGAGAAAAGGCTATAGAAATAAAGAGGGTGCAAATGAAAACCCTGAGATGCTTTCTGAATACCATTTTCTCTCTATCTCTCTATTTACTTTCCCCGGAAGAGTGGCAGTGGAGCCATTCTGCTCTGGAGATGGAGGAAGAGCAGGAGCTCTAACATGCCAGCAGGAGATGGATACACATTGTGCTGGCGACCAAATGAAAGGTACGCCAGGTTGATATGAATCTGATTTGAATTGATTGACTGGATGGCTCGGATTCCTGGTGCACAGAGGGACTGCGGGTGCAGGAGCTTTCCACTCAAGTGTCTGTATTCTCTACAGCAGTGTTCTCTTTGTTTTTTGTTTTGTTTTTCCTGCTGTTAGTTAAATATGGTGAAATTTAACTCACATATCTTATAGAAATAACACACTTGCTGTGCGTATCCATCCTAATACACCATAGGACATGTTAAAACCCATCATGCTGTGTCCTAGCTAGACTACTATGTACAATTCCTTTGTCTTTGCTGTCGTGGTCTAAAACAGCGGTTCTCAGCGTGGGGTCCAAGGACCACCAGGGGTCCTTGAGGGAGTTCCAGGGGGTCCCCAGCAAAGTGATGAATTGCTAAACTTCAGCATTTCATTTACAAGAAGTTAGAGAATGTAGAAGAATGACTATTTTGATCATAGTTTCACTGTTATCTCTCCACCTACAATACAGATAGTCATGGAATTCTGGACAAAATCATATCTGACAATAAAAATATTCTCAGATTTCGGTCAGACAAGCAAAATCACACGGGGGTCTGTGGCCCGAATGTGGACTAAATGAAGGGTCTTTGATATGAAAAAGGTTGAGAATCACTGGTCTAAAACATTTGCAAATATTGTGCCATGCAATCATAAATAAGCCTATATCTATATTGAAACACAAGCAGAAACTGTATGAGACATATAAAGGAGGGGGTAGAACTCCACAAGTACGGCTAAAAATAGTATTGAAATGAAATATTTTAATAAACAAGCACACGCACTGATAATGTTCCAATTAGTTCCTTTAATTCTAAAGCTTCAGCAGCACAATAACCTACATATTCAGTGTCTTGAAAAGCGAGGGCTCCTTAACAACAATATTTCTAAAAAGATGTAAACACATTTTTCTTCTGAACAACCCTCTCTCTCGCTGGAGCTCTCATGTTAAATTCAGCTGTGGGGTGTAGCCGGCCCGGCTGTGTTGTCCTAATGGCCTAAACAAGATCCTCTTGGGGGGGATAGGGATCGTCTCAGAGACACCGGCGAAAACAGCGACCGCGCTCCCCGCTTCCCTTCCAGACCGGGGGCCCGACCCCCAGAGTCCCTCCCTCCGTTCGGTCCTCTCGGCTGCCCTCGGCTCCCGCGGGACTCTATTTCAATCACACCGGGCTAAAAATAGGCCCCCGCTGTAATGAGGCGAGCGTGCTAGGAATAGCGTAGCGGCGACACGCAGCCTGAGGATACCTGACAACTCTGCACATACAGCAGCGGGCTCGCAGAAAGCACTGGCTTCTCTCACACACACACACACACACACACACACACACACTCGCACACGCAGAGAGAATAAGAAAGGCCTCTCATAACACTGTCAGAATGATAATGGCCAATGTCCTTCCTCGCTCGGGTTCAGAGCCCTGAGATAACAATGCAGCGCTGTGTGAAAATAATGCAGCCATTTCAACTTCCATTTTTAGCCTTGAGGTATGAAGCGCGCCTTTATCTGCTTCACTTTAAACACAAAAGATCCTTGTCGCAAAGAGATTAGAGCGATGGTAGAAGTGAAAGCAAGAAGATTTTTTTAAAAGATATATACACACAAGTAAATGTTGCTGATTGTCTACTTTGCCGCTCGCGCAAGGTTTTTCTACCAGCAACCGTGATAGCAGGCAAGTGCATGATCTTAAAAGGAGAATGCACCTTAAAGTGGCAGTCTCTTCAAATCTAGGAAATGTTATCTGATCTGTCATGTCATCAACAGACTACTGATGAGATCTTGTTGAATGTGCACTTGAGCTTTTACAACTACTGCTTTGTCTCACATTAATGCTACCAGTCCTTTACCAAAAATATATTCTTTGTCACACAATCCACAAAGCTGCTCTATTCGTTTCCCATGAAATAGCTCCAAAAACTGTCATAGGCTGGTGTCTTCACTGTCCTTTGTTCTAGCTTTAGAAAAGACTTATTCAATCTGAGCTGAACTATCCAAAATCACTGGCATGACATATGGTTGACGGAGTCAGAATTAGGGTGGATTTTACCTTTAATGCCATCGCTCCTCGCTCTTCCGCTGTCACAACAAAGCCCCAGAAGACTATCCGTCACATCCATCCGCACAAACACAGCATTTGTCAGACAATAGCAGTGACTTCTGAACAGACAAATATTCTCACTCGAGCACATGACGAGTGAACAAAGGAGAGAAGGGGAAGGCTGATGGCTTTGTGGACGTCCTGGCACGGAGATAAAGATCCCGACACACCTTGCCAAGGAGATTATGGCATGGCCACATGCCTCCTGACAGGAATGGCGAGATACAGTCCATCACAGTGACAGGTAGGCAGGGGGGAAAGGACTCTCAAAATCGCACAAGCTTATGTTGTTTAGAAAGTGATCGCCCATTGTTTGCACTAAAGGAATGACTTATTAGGTAAGCCTAAGCGTTGTTGAGCCACTCAATGAGATGGAACAGAGTTAAGAATGTCTGCTAATACTTCATGTAAAAATATACCAATGCCTTTTGGTGACAACACATATTTCCACAAAATGCTTTCTTAAGCTTTGAGAGACTGGAATACCTTGGTAAACCTAAAAACTCATTTAGTGCCACTGTTCTAAGCACTAAAGCAGTACTTCTGCTTGGCACCGTCAGTCCAAATCACTGCTTCCATGTGTTGGGACTAATGAAACAGCTGCCCTGGATATCACCCGTTCCCCCTCATGCATTGTAAAACCTGTTGTCTGAGGCTCTGACGGTAACTCTCTTTTACGCCTGTACTCTCTCTGTTCCTGTGTCTTTCTGATCATTTTTCAGCAGCATAGCATGGGAAACGAACAAAGCACTAGACGATGGGCTGACAGTAGGTGACAGTAGCTCTACTGTAGATGGAGAGGCTAGTCTTTATTGTGCTTAGATGATGGTAATAACCAGGGTTTCCCCATACACAGGCTTTACCTGGCCTTTTTAAAGGCAGATGTGTAAAACTGTCCACCACACAGATAGAAAGTTACCATGAGTGCAGTGCAAAGTAGGGATGGGACCACATATCGAAATTCAATGTATCGCCATACAAAAATGTGACTTATTAGCTCCATGTCAACGCCAACAGCCACCGCCACAAGTATATTGTCAACCTGTGGGAAACACTGAATAACTGCAAACGACAAATCAAATTTTGCCGCACGATTTTCACAATCTCGTCAAAAGCCACGGTAAAAGGCATTGATGTGAAATGTCATTATCTTCCTGCAGAAAGCCAAATTGGAAATGGCGTAAAGCACCCATTGAAGACAGATACCATCCCAATAGCCATTTATTTCGTGTACTTCAAAACACTTATTTTTCCAACCTCAATAAAAAAAAAAAATCATCTAAGTAGCAAAATCTAATTCTAGTGAATAACACACTCCACTCGCTTCTCACATTCTCTCTCTCCTATCTATCCATGGATCCTGGCTTTCAGTGGAGGTTTTTCCCCATAAGTGGGACAAGTGGTTGAGTGGCAAGTGGAGAGGGGTCACACTGTACTTTGATGATGCAGAAATGGAAGTCTGTGTGCCTAATTGTCCTTAAAATGAGCCGTGACCCCTGCTTGTGTTGCATCTGCCTGGTGCCAGGGAAGTAAAGCTGTCAGCCAGGAAAGCCATTTAGTTGCCTGGTGGCCCCGGCTTCTCCGGAGCCAAACGAAACTGAGCGAGATGACTCCGGGGCATTCAGTTGCAGCATGTCCATTTGGAGCGGTGCTGGGAGTACCTCTCGTACGTATGGCTGGCTGTCAGTCACTCAGCCAATCAATGAAGCACCCCGGGGTTCCAACTTGCCTCCGCGGCCAACTAGGAGGAGAGACGCCGCGGAGTCCGACAGACATCATCCTGGAGATAGCTCTCAGAACGGCGGTGATGGCCAGGGCCGCGGCTAGGAAGCGGAATACAAATCAAGTTTTGAGCAGGAATAAGTTGTCTGCTGTCTCCTCAGATAATGGGGGGGGAATAGCACTAGAGTAGAATGTATTTCTGTGTTTCTGCTCGTTACTGGAGTCCTTGCATTGCGTTAGCCTCTAAAAGAGACAGACGTGACACAGTATGCTCCCTAGAATATGAGCAAATGAGGTCACTGTAGGTCCCTCATACGTAGCCCATCAATCTGTGAGTTCAAACGTCTCTGATTCTGTGTCCATCTGCATTTTTGCCTCCGAGAGGCACTTTCCTGCTATATGTGGACTGGCGACAGCTTGACATTATCACGTTTCTGCTGCGCTTGTTAGCAATTGATGATTCATGGGAGGATGGGGAGGCTGACAAGAGTGAAAAGTTTCTCCATCAAACTGTTCCGCAGTGGAATAATTTAGCAATAATCCTCCAATGATGAGGAGTGAAGGTGTCTTCAACAAGTCCCTGTTGATTTGACAGCTGATGAGGGTTACAGCATCTAAAACTGCTCGGCAACAACCTGGCTGCAAGCGGACCAAAATAGCTGGTACCACTGACAGAGGTGAGGAGGTTTGTTGAGGGACGGGGCCTCGCATGGCATGGTATAATCACTCCAACCTTCCTTTCCGTCCCAAACCACCCCAAAAATCAAAAAAACCCTTATCTGGCACAGGCCCAAGCAGGTCCATTTAATGATGGTCCTGACATTTCTGCCCACGGCGTTTATAATGTCACGCTCTGCACCCCCTCACAGTTAGGGTCTGCCTCTGATGTGGCAATTAGAATAGGAGACCTTTTAAGGAGTAGGCGAACAACCTGCCCGACTATGAGGGATCTGTGCCGAAGGGGGTTATGGGGTGTCGTGCCCAAGTTATAATAGCAGCTAGAGGGTAATACAAATATTGACGTAAAATGTGAAGAGCTATTGCCTCATTGCCAAATTCCCACCAGGCAGCTGTAGGTAGCAAGCATCAGTGAGGTAATGTGACTGTAACTGTGAAATGCCCTGGGAGGTGGACAGCAATCTGCCTTGCTGTTTGAGGCAGTGTGATGCTATGTCACCTCTTTCTAAACCCCAAAACCCTACTATACAGTAACTAGTTCAGTCAATTACATAATCATTCTTTATTTTGGCATACAGTACATGCTGGTACTGCACAACATAATAGGACTCAAATGTTAATATGTTCTTTAGGTAACACATATACAGTACAGTCTGGGGTCAGACCGGTAGGCTATATTGGGCCGTTATTGACCTTTTCTTAAACATATCTGCCAGTCAGTGCCACACACTTCTGATATGATGGATATGATGCAGGTTGTTTGATTACATATGTATTGTATAATTAATCAATACTACACCGGTTGTGTATGGGAAGCCTTTAATCTGAACTGGTTTGAATGCAACATTTTGATTACATTCCACACAAGTAAGCAAGAACATGTTTTATTATCATTATTACTATAACTGTTTCAGGGGCTTTTCTACCCTGCCAAGAATAAAATTCCAGGGGAAACAATATATACTTCTAATTTGGTTTGAGAATGGTCACATTTAAAACTAACAGATATTGGCACAAAATATTGGTAATCGGCAGGTTCAATCCAAATCCAAATTGGCCGTCAAAACAAATCCTCATGAAAACAGGACTAGGACAGGACAATCTTTACTGCTTTTGGAAAAAAAGAAAAGAATAAAAAAGACTGGAATCTGCACAGAGGATAGCAGTGTAAACAAACATGTCCTAACATTGAAAACTTTTACAGCGCTCAACACAAGGCTTCCTAAAGAAAAACTGACATTTTCAATTAAAGCGAGACAGAATGTGTTAAAAGATAGAAGTCCCCCCCCCCCCCCCCCCAAGCAGGCAATTACACTTTAGTGCTTGGCTAGCTGGGGAGGAGAAAAGAGATGGAGGAAAGTAGGAGGAAGTCAATCTGGCTGGATCAAGGTGGCGATCTGTCACACCGTTAATGGAAGCCCACTAGTCTGACAGAGGCTTCTGTGGCAGGGACTAATGCATGGACCGTAACAGCCATGAATAGCACTTGAATAGAAGGCTTCATGTCGCATAGCCTGTGACCAAAGTAAACCATGATGTTTACTTACAGTCTTATGCATCATTTAATTTCCAATATGATTAATAAGCAGTAAGCCATCCCTAAGCATATATTTGTACTAGCGGACTCACAGGCTGGTGTCACTGTATCCATTCAGACTGAAAGGACATGTGTTTGACATGCATGAACATTTACTGAATCCAATCGATCACAATCAGAGGTGACCTTAGCAAGCTTCCATGCAGACCAAACGTCCTCCTGTGACTGGTTGTTTGGCTGTGACCCTTTGATTTCCCATAGTCTTTCTTTTTCACTCCCCACCGCCAAACCCAAATGAATCAAGGTGGAGGAAAACACACCTTTCTTCCAAAAAGAACCACCTTTGATCATCCAAATATGTTGTGAGAGATGTGTCCTCTTTATACAGGAGAGCAGGCCAGCACAGTCAGGAATGATCAACCTCAAGCAAAAAGATAACAAAGTAAAACTAGCTGAAAGTGCCTGAGTTGCTGACTCAGTAAATACAGACACACGCATATGTACGTCCAAATCTACACACATGACCACCTAAATTCCATATCTACATGCATACAAACTGACATACATGTTTATACTTTTGACCGCCAGTATGGGTCCAATTATATTTGCTGGGACACCAATTCACACACTCTTTTTGCATTTGTGGCAGCCCCTATCAGCTGATTTAAAATTGGGTTGACATACAGTATACCTTTATAATATATTATTGTACAAATGTACCAAGTTGAAAGAGTAACTAAACCCCAAACGCAATTCTGTGTACAGCCTGTCACCTTCTATAGGGTACAAAAACCTGTTGTCGTCTATAAAAAAAGACACTAAAAATCAGTTACATCAGTATTTGTATCTCGATCTTCTGAAACTGTGCATCAATTTTGTGTCAATCAATCAAAAATTGAAGAAGCCCACTATAAAAAATTTGTAGAACAATAGCTCAATGTGTGTGCAAAGTTTCATGTTGTGCAATTCTGGCCTTTTTTTTAAATTTCTTTTACTTTTTACAGCTCTACCATGTATCCAATTACTGTCATATTTGCTGGGACACCAATTTGTATCATTAGCAATTCTTGTGCAAAACTTTAGGTCTGTAGCATATGCTATCTCACAGGAAATTGGGTTACAAAACACTATCTGATAAGCCACAGCCATATTGACCAATCACAACCATATTCCATGTACAGACTGAAACTTGGCCCTCAAACACATAAACCAATTTTCGATTTGATCAACCAGGTTCTGAGATATGACTGTTTGGCATTTGTGGTGCCCCCTATGGGCTGATTTAATATTGGCTCAATGTATAGGTAGCACAGTTACACACACATCAGTCTGTGTATCTCTGTCTTCGGAAGCTGTGTGCCCATATTGGTGTCAACAGGTCAGAAATTGAAGAAGCATACAATAAAAAACTGTTGTTCAAAGAGTTCAAAATGTCAGAAAATCTGATATGGCAGACCTTGACGGTCTAACAGTAAACTGTAAACTGAAAAAAGTAAACTGCATACAGCACAAAGGGATGAAAGAGGAAAAATATTGAACGTTGTTGAGAAGGAGAAGTTCTCCTGTCAGTGAATTTCATTTGGGCCAATAGGAAAAACCTACAGGGTCTAAATTAGAAGGAATGGGACACTCTTCTCTACTGCAGCCACACTTTGTGATTTAGGGTGATAAAAATATTGCTTAGCGCAGCATTAAGAGCAAAAGTGTAAGGGGATATGAAATGAAAACCAATCATTAAAATGTCTAGGTTATTCGTAGCTGATGTATGCTTAATAAAGGAATAAGCCCAATAGTGTGCTCTTGAGAACTCTCAAATCATCCTGCGTCATAACCCGCCTCTTCCTTTGCCCGTCATTTTGTCATTTCGTGTCAGTCGTCCCTTTCTCCCTGCAAACTTCTTCCCCCTTTCCTCAGAAGTCGTGCCTGCTCACTTGGTCTCTGCATTGTTACAAATCTCAGCCATCTGGCCCATCCGCCACCGAGCCACATACCACCCTGATGCCCCTGCCCCTTCATACACAATTTGTCCTTTTCCCCTTGTCAGGCTCCATTCTGACAACACTGAAAATCACATGTCTATCTAGTCATGGTTACTCTTTTCAGAAGTGAATGACCAGGGCAACCAAATACTGTTGATGTCCAAAGTTTTTGTCATTCTTTTGCTTCATAAAAACATAGCAGTGGGTATACTTCCACCTGGAGAAAGTCAGCTTTCCTAACATTTATCATCTAAGCTCGCTCGGTGTCAGAGGACAACAGCTACTTCTGGTCAAAACAAATGAGGCGGATGGGGCTGGGAGACAGTTTTCTGAGCATTTGACTTCAGCCTGATATTTAGAGGGGGTGATGACAAAAGTAATGTTACATGAGTAATGTTACTGGGAAAAAATAACAATATGACTTACATTATTCATATTATCACTGAATAACATGCACCCTCCAGCACAGGTGGCCATGGATTCCTGCTATTATTGTCTCATAGGTCTGGCTGCATCTATTTCTAACAAGTGTTTGACTCAATTTCTGACACTGCAGCCTGAGAATCAATTGACAGCCATGTAAGCCCCGGTTGGCTGCTACAGCAGGGTCACCGAAGCCCTCCCACAACATGGCCTTGGCACAACCTCCCCCTTGTACTACAACCTCATTTACATGCTGATATGCAACCTCTGTGTACGCTTCGCACTCACGCCGTACCCTCCGACACCTGGGTCCTGAATTCTAAACAGCAGACAATGTGTTATGATCCTTGTTTGAATCCCAATTGTGTCTTTTACTGCCCTATAGCATAAAATGACCACAACACTGTATATCTGGCCTCGGTCCTGTCTGTGTGGAGTTTGTTCTCCCCGTGTTCACCTGGGTTTCCTCCCGCAGTCCAAGGACATGCAGGTGAGGTGAATTGGAAACTTTAAATTGCCAATTTGTTAGACCTGTGATGAACTGGCGACCTGTCCTGACTGTTTCCCTGCCTTCCATCAAATGCATGCTGGGATAGGCTCCAGGCCCCCCCCCCCGTGACCCTGAATAGGAATGGAAAAAATGACTGAATGAATGAACGAAAGTCTGAAAATGACACAGGATATGAGCAAAATCTAACTTGGACAACTCTGAAAATACAGCATCAGAAAGCAAAGTCATTTCTTCAGCTTTGCTTGATTTTGTCAACTGAATAAAACTGTATCCATTTCTAAACATATAAAGGTATATTTCAGCTGTGTTGGTGGTTGACGGCCTTGCTGCTGGATACATACAGCAGAAGCCCAGGTGTGCGCGCTGCGGATATAAATACTTCCTCTGAATTCTCACAATAGAAGAACCTTTTCATCAAAAGTAATTTGATTTCTTTTGTGAGTGTTGACTAATTCACTTACGTAGGGTGTAATCTGATTATACGCTGCCGAGTCGGCGAGGTGGAAGGGGGGGGGGGCGGGGGGGGGGGGAGTAGACTGCGTCACTAGATCTCGTCAAGTTAGAGTGGCATCTGCCCTTCTTGATGAGGAGGACTGCCTGCCTCCCACCCACCCACCCACCCACATCTAAACAAATGGGTGCCTCAGACACGAGACGGCCGCTCTTTTACGTAACCCTGTGGTCCCGGGGCGGGTGTTGCGCCGTTTACCACCTGGGGGGCGACTGCAGGGGGAGCGGGGGGGAGCGTCGCAGCACCCCTGGCCTCTACTCCTGTTCTTATAGAAACAGCCAGTCAACCACGGAGATGTGGAGTCAACTTCGAAGACGGGGCGAGCAGAGCTGAAAGCCAGAGGCTCGGAAGGCTGCAAAATGATAAATTGTATGGCGACGCATGAGCAGACACGCACTAAAACACACACACACATTTGTAGCTATATAGACAGACACCCAAATATTACCTACCGAACAAAGGGGCAGGTGTACAGGACAGTAAGTACACATTCATGTTCGGGGGGCAACTATGTACGAGCCCGGCTGAAGAGGATCGGATCGATGCCTGGTTCAGTCTCTTAGCATGGAAGGCATATGGAACCACGCTTGGCCTGGCTCACTGGATTACACACATGGATTGAAGTCCAGTAAGCATGATGAAATGCGCCATTCTCTACCAATTTCAACCCGCTGGGCTTGCACAAACATGCAGACACCAGCAATTCCACACACACACACACACACACACACAGAAGCCAACTAACACACCTTTATCATGACCCTCTCGAGAGTGGGACTATTAATATTACACTAAGGCTCAATAAGCACTATTTACTCGACCAGCCTATTTCTTGTATTCTTGTATACCAGTGTGCTTTTAGGGAGAATGAACAAACACAAAACACAAACATGCTCTCTCTCTCTCTCTCTCTCTCTCTCTCTCTCTCTCTCGCGCGCGCACACACACACACACACATACACACACTCAAGATAGACAGCAGTGCTGCCAGGCATGCTGGTGCAGAGGAGAGGTAGGTGTGGCAAAGTAAATCTAATCACAGTAGGTGTATGCTTTTGAGCATGGCAACCTGCTCTCTATTCTAGCTCCCAACATGTCCACTAACACACACACACTAACACACACAGGTACATTTTCACTTATGAGCTCACCTTCATATCATCCTTGTAGGTTAATATTATATAATCATATATCATACCATCAATCAAGCACCATCATACTATCAAGAATCAATATTAAGGATACTGTATTTAAATATAAAAGTGTATTCATTTTCATGGTGTTAATTGGAATGTAAATGTAAAATTAAATGACAATAGATTGAAAACTTGATTGTCAACCAAACTGATGACATGGTAAATCACAGAAATAACTATTCTAAAATCAAGCTAACAGAAGTATTATCACTTGTACTATATATTTTTTGTGTGCCGACTAGCTCCAACAGCCACACCAAATTAAAGTCAGAGAAATCAAGTAGGAAAAAATATATTTCTGTGGCGATGGATATCTCATAAGGTCCTGAATTCATCTGGCTAAGGTAAGTCCACTGATAGTAAGAGCGTAGCCTCTTGAAGTTTATCCTGAATCTATTTCTACAGGGGGACATGAGGCAGATTTTGTTTCAGTGATACAGAAATCTAGTTTTCTTTGGTTTATCAATGAACGATAACACCCTGGCTCAGCTAACACCAGTACAAGGACTTTGTAATTACGTTAACTGCTCAGTTATTTCCTTCTTAGGCCTATCCGACAAGCACAAACTCAAAATCTTCAGAAGACAAACGGGGCAATTGGAAGCTCACTCGAAAACATAACACATCCTATACCTGTTGTTGTGGTTGTTTTGGCACGTCGTGATGAAGACCTAGCAGTTTGAAATGCGTCAACAGCTACTTTGACTTCCATACTTGTGCCGACTTACCTCTGACATAAGACACTGACAGACTTTTTACATCCTCCCCCATACAAGAGCATCTTAATTCCTGGAAAAGCTCAGCCCCACCACAAACTCTTTCAGGTACAGGGTTTTGCTTTTTCGTTTTTTTGGCAGCAGCTAAAGTGTACTTGGCAAGCGAAAAAGCCGTCAGAATGAAAAACAAAACGATAATTTGGTGCTGCAAAACATGATTCAGAACCGCTTTCCAATGTTCTATTTTTGGATGCTTTACAGAACTCGGACCAACAGGGTGACAGTCATGAGCGCTGTTGTACCCACTCTCACTATGCAGTAGAAGTCAAGAGACAGCAACATGCAATGTTCAATGAGATGCGTGACACAACTGAACTACTGCTTCAAAACGAGATCACATGTAAAAGACAAAAATGTAAGCAAACTTTGGACCAAACTTAAACAGCAGACTCATCTGCTTGTGTGTGTGTGTGTGTGTGTGTGTGAGCCAACAGCCTCTAACAGTAGGTAGGCTCAGCTTCTTAATTTTTGTGAAATGCATAAATATATGCAGACCTACCTCAATTTATATTGCCTATAGATGGAATATTTTCCACATTTCAACATTTCCAAAATGCGAGACGCAACATATACGCGACTACTCAAATGACACATCTCATATTTTAGCACTCATCTGAGTATGGACAGCCCTCTAAACCAATCTCACTATATTATAAAGCGCTGCGAGGCAAACAAGACTACCGACTACTCTCGCTCTCCCGATCCGCCCGTCTCGCCAAAGCTCATAAAAAGCTGCCCGGGAGCCCAGAGAGAGAGAGTCTGCATTTTACATGAACGGTGATTAGGAGGAGGAATACAAAGCGGAGTTAGGCCCCGGGTTAGGCTCTTAATGGTCCAGATCATTTCTGGCCAGCGGTAACGGATCGGAGGCCCGGAGAGCGGGCGCTGACGGAGACGGCGGCGGGTCATCAGGGAAGTGATGTACGGCTCTTCGCTCTCCTTCTCTGTCTCTTGGATAAGTAGATCCGGGAAGGGAATCGTGGGGTCGCTGCCAGGACGCCAGGACGAGGCGGCCCCCCTCTCCCCGCCTCCGCTACAGGCTTCATGGGAATCCGGACTACTTTCGAGTCTTTCACCACGGGCGTTTTTAGGGAAACGGCGGTATGTACATGTCTGTCTGTGTGTGTTGTGTTGTGTGTGTGTGTGTGTGTGTGTGTGTGCATTCACACCGCACAGAACGTAATCTAACTAAAGCCTCGCGCCGACCATCTCGCTCCCCGCCGCACCGCTGCCTGGCAGGCTTGCTGGTTTGCTGGCTCTCAAAGGAAATCAAGCGCTCCCATTCACAATTTGCTGTAATATTTACAAGCCTCATACAATGAGATCTTTTATTTCGGGAGTTATGTACACCCGGCAGCCAACTCCTACAAGAAATATTAATCACAACGCAAAATAATCAACACGCAGAGTCGTATCGTCTCGAGCGGTCGCGGGGACTTTTTGCTGAAAGCGGACGCGTAATGGTGTGAATTGTGCACTCTATTATCGTGATTGCAATGACAGCCCCCCCCCCCCCCGCTTGAAAAAAAGAATGGGGCACGTAATTACATTCGGGCTTATCAAACTGGTACCTGGGGCATGGGAAAACCAACCCCTGCTTGCATCTCTGTAGCGGAGTGATAGGACGGGGGGGGGGGGACGGAAGCAGATGCGGCGTCCGCGGAGACGGCGGAGCGAGGGGGTCTCTGCCGAGTCTCTCCTCCCGAGTTCCGATACGCGATTCGCACACAACGGGCGGGCAGACGTAGCCGTCCGCGAAATCCCCCGCGGGCCTTTCCGTGCCGTAATCACCGCCGCCTCTCAATGACACAGCCGCCACCCCGCGGCCCATCCGTCATTCCCGGTTCCTCTTCGCTCATGTTCCCTCCCTTCATCTCTCAACGAGGCACGAGGGATGTGCTTCAGGTTGTTGCGGGCCTAGCCTGAAGAAAACAGGCTACCATACTGATAAATTGAAAAGCGGGGGTGGGGGGTACTTCTCAATATAACTGAGCGGCACAGTCAATCAGTTTCCTCTACAGGGTGCAGCAGCAACCCACAATCAGTAAGGACTGCCTCCAGATTACACCTAGTCCTAATTATCTCAGATTCCTCCATCTCCTCTTTGCAAGCACCTCCACGCAAAGGCAAGACAAATTCACAGCTAGAAAACTTTCCAAGAGCCGGCGCCAAAAAGTTAAATATAGACACACACACACACACACACACACACGGACTGACGGATAGTTACACACTACACGAAGCAACCCCAACCCAAAAGGATGGATGGGATGTTTAGTCCATTTGTCCCTATGATGAGTCAGTGGAGACAGTTGTGTTAAATAAGGTCAACTCTTTCAACTGCCAAGAGCACAGGGAGCTGCTTGTCAAAATCTCCCAAGGGAGGAGGTTCAAAACATGACAGAAGAAACTCCGACAGAAAAATCCAAGCCGCACCGAGCTGACCCTGATGAGATTTTGCGACTTTTGTAAAGGTTTTTTTTTTTTTTTTTCCTGTAACAATGGCGCGGGGACATGCTCGGTAGGTGGTAGAAAGCCACGCTACTGCGGAAACTCTCAATAGGGCATTCTCATTAAGGGGGAACGGTGGAGCGAACTGGGAAATAATATGCCAAGTGTGCAGAAGTCTTGTTCCTCTGCTATAACTGGAAATAACACCAGAGTTTCTGTCACACATGCTCATAAAAATCAAACCCAAAGAAAGGTCTGAGGAGAGTTTTCTGCTCCATACCTGATTTTCTAAATGTCTCCGGGGCAGTGGAAACTACAATATAGTTCCCAATTGGTCAAGAGTGAGATCTTTGGGTACACTCTAAGCCTAATCATAGAGTGAATCATACTGTGTTTTTTTTCTCTCGCTCTTTGGAGTCAAAGCTGAATAAACACCAATAAAGGACTAGTGACTTGTTTACAGCCAAAGTCAGTTTGGCATCATCAGCCAGCCTAACAAGCTATGTCCACAATGCAGCAAGGTCTAACAAGAGTTGGGCTTGATCTGTATTTTCACCCAATGATATTTGCTTTACGGTGGAGAGCAAAGACTAATTAGTCGGTGAGTAATTATGAGCTCAAACAGCGGTCGTTGGTGTCCACTCCTCTCAGCGGCACGGGCAATACAGCATCACCAATGTCAGCAAAATCATGCTGAAATGGCTGCTTCACATCTAATATAAAAATAAATAAATTTCAACCTGGCCCTTGCCAGCAACATCAAAACAGCTCCAGAAACTCCATCATTCGAAACTGTAAGGTTTGGACACAGGGTAATCAATTGCGAAACTAATCTCCCAGCATGACACATAAAAGAGACATCGACTCTTGACTTCATGCAGCAGACTGACAGATCTTTTAAAGTGGGCTCGTGGGTCTAGGAGTAGCAGGTTTTAGAAGACCGGCCCCAATAAAGCATTATAAGCACAATGGGAGACGTGCAAACAAATACTAGCCCACTGTGTGCCTCACCAGCTGTGGGATTAGCTCACTGACCTCCAGCTATGCCCTTGCCAGTTAAAGTCCCTCTGGCTCCCCAAGAAGCACCCAACATCTAAAAACACTCCCAGCAGCTAGCCATGCAATGCTTGCAGGGACAGACTATTTGGGAATGTGTCCAGTCCGGAGAATTTAAAGGAAGGTAATGCCACAAAACAACAGACATCTCATTAGTAGTTCCATAGGTGAACAATTGGACATACCAACTCTACTAATTTGAGGTGACTATGGCCGAAGAGAGGAATGTCACTGTCAAAGATGTAACAGACAACATTTTCAACCGCATTTTATTGGAGTCCACACTTCAGCTATTCTTGTATGAACCACTATACACACTGCAGAGGAGATTTTGCAAAGGAGGCAAGAACGAGCTGCCACCGCGAGTCGAGCAGCTTCCCCCCGGGGGAAAAGGCGCTGGGATGGACCGGAGGGGGCCGGAGAGGCTCGGGCTAACGGTGACCGGTGATCCGTGTGACGGAATCGCACCGGCCGTGTCCATAGAGACTGAGAGTATACGCTGCAACAAATGGAACGGTCACAGTTTTTCGCTTGAATCCATGGAGTCGTCGTGTGTTACTAAACATCAACGTTTCGATGCACGCGCGGTCCTAGAAACATTCGTCCGCACAACCAACAGGATAAATCGGTGAAATCGCACGTCACCGGGGATGTGTCGGTCTCGGGTTTTGTCCCAGATGGGGAAGATGCTGAAACTATTCACCGGTCAATAGGCTCAAGGGAACGGACCTGTCGGACTGTGGGTTAGTGGGAAAAATCTCTCCCTCGCCTCTCTGTTTCCTCTGAGTCCAGATTATTTGGGGACAGTGCAGCATTTTAGCCCCGTGAACAGTCTCTAATTACAGAGTAAAAGAACATCGATCAGTCATTAATTGTATTTCCAGCAATTCCAGCAATCGCGGATTGTACTTTTAAAAGAAAAACATGATTTTAGCATCTGACGGTGATAACGGTGACACTGGCCTGCCTTGTGATTGTGTAACAACCTTGTGAATTATCCAATCAGCTTTTCCTTATTACTTCCAAAAGAGAATTGTCTGATATTATTTGCAGGACCCTGGCATCAACATGGTTCAAATCCTCGGGCGAGCAAGTTTGCCAGTATTATTATTATTATTATTATTATCATCATCACTATTATTATCAGTGGTAGTAGTATTAGCCTGGGTTTTAATTAGAGAGTTTTAGCATCCCATGGCCTAAATGCTGTTTCAGAGGCTTTTCCACCCTGACAAGAAACACTGGCAGAAATACTGAGTACTTGTAATGTCTTGGAATTTTTTGGCATAAAAACACTCAGAGTGGAAGGTAGTGAATATCGGCACAGAATAATGGCTATCAGTAGCTTCAATCCAAAAAATCGGTATCAGCCTTCAAAAACCAATATCGTCTGAACCCCAGACTACAATGCAGACTTTTGCAGACTTAGGCTTGTTTCACATAAAAAGTTAATGGTGAACAAGCCAGAAGAGGAGGGGAAAAAAAGAAGGAATAGAGAAAAGCTTTTTTTTTCGCCAGCCAAGAAACAGAAAATCATTTGGTTGTTCAGCAGGAGTTTCACACTTGGGCAGACAGCAGTGGCAGTTATAAATATCTCTATCAAGAACTTCTGTATGTGTGAGCAGAGCTGAGCTGCCGTCGGCAGGGCTGGGGAGCTAAAAATAGCAGGCAGGCAGGCAGGCAGCCGACGCTGCCTCTGTCTCCACTGGATTTGATTAGCCCTGAAGAGGCTCTGTCCCTTTTTCTCCCTTCTCTCTCTTTGTGGCAGCGTGCCTAGTCTGGAGGCCTGGCGCTCTCTCACCGCACAGAGCCACTGAGAGACACTCTTTATCATTAAAAAACTGCTTACCTAGGATTTTGTGTGTGTGTGTGTGCGTGTGTGTTTGGAGGGTTTGGGGGGGGGTTGAATGGATGAAGAAGAATGAATCAATTCATAGCGAGGCATTATCCACCCTCCCTAATGTAATGTGGACAGTTGGTTAAGGCAAGACTAGATCAATGTCTTCTAAAACTGTATGTCATCAAGGCTAATATCTGTATATACATCCCTTGTGTTTACCAGCAATCTGCAAACAAATAAAACAAAACTAGACAAATTTTGAACTGGGGACCACTGGTTATGGTTCTGACAGCTGATTTGCACCATCAAAATTATGGCCAAAACCAATCATTTAAATTAGGGATATGTCCAATAATGAATCTGTAAATGAATGTGAGGCGGTGTGTTTTGAGTTGGATAGGTAGACATCCCTATTTGGTTTGATTAAGTATTCAAAATCTGCAAAAGACAGCCAAGAGTCACAGGGTCATACAGTGCTTGTGTGCTCCAAGGCCCCTGCTACTGGCAACAGCACCTAATAGCCCCCTCTCACTCAGGCTCTTTTACTCGACAGCCTCAGAGGCACACATCTATATTCTAACGGCGACTTCCATATTGCAATAACACAGCATTACGGAGAGGGATGGCAAAAAATAGCATTGGTTGCAGCTTCGCGACACCCCAGACGTTTGGGGTTTGGAAGATAGTGCGCGGGTGTTTCTGAGGGGCCTCGCTCTTTCAATATCACAGCTTCCCTTGAAATGCCCCCCGATGCCATCTGTCCGTCGGAGATAGGTTCATAGGGAGGCTAAGTGAATGAGCAGGACTGCACGCCGGCCAGAATTACAGTGAGTCATATGCAATCACAAAAAGGTGGGATTATCTCTTTTTCTCTCCAACTCCCAGCCTGTCACTCAAGTGGTGCTTCACCTAAATCCCTAGCAGATGGGAGTGGGGGGGGGGGTCCGAATCCTCATAAAACCCGCTCCGCTGCCGCCGTTTGATTCACGCGCAAGACGGGTGCTCCAGCGGTGACGTTCGCGGCGATACTCCGAGCTGCGTAAAATGCAGTAAAGCCGCCGGCACTCGAATGCGGAAAACCTACACATACGCGCGCACAGTCCAACCAAAAGAGGGCTCGAGGAGGTCAGGAGAAGACGGTCCCTCATTGAAGAGAGGCAGGAGGACTGAGAGAGGCGAGGGCCGTGGAGAGACGGGGTGAGAGAAGTAAGTGACAGTGTCGGAGAAACCGAGCCCCCCGGCCAGTGCCTTTCGGTCTCCCGGGGATGAGTCACTGAAAATGTGTAAATAATCAGCGAAACGAGCGCGTTTTGAAAAGGCAGACCCTCTTCACCTGCGCTGAATCCGCCCCCCCACCCCCCTTCGACGCCCCGCGCATTTTTCAAGCCCACGGGCACTTGTGATCCGGGCGGGTGGGGGTTGAAAAAAAACAGGCGCTGCGAGTGAGCGATGAAAGGTCAGCCAGATAGACATGTTGACTCCACCTGCGCTGATTACAGATCAGCGGTGATTTATTGCACTTTACTCCCCTATAGTCCGTATGCTTACGTAAACCTGCCAACAACTGCTCCCTACGTCAAAGTAGGAGCACATGCAGCATATAACTGAAATAAAACTGCCATTATCCAAGTCTGACGATCACGAATTTCAGGTCACATTTTACAGATATGAGATTAAATCCAAATATAGGATGCACTCTGTATGTTCTACTATGGTCTTCCATTCTTCATTGCCAGCCAGTATTCCCGGGAGGCTTTCAATTTTGCATGCATTCATCCTTTTCATTGGCCAAAAAACAACTATTAGCAGCTAACACAAAATCTCTCTCATTCTTTTTCACACACACACACACACACACACACACACCGACAGATCAAGACCCACACAGCGCTGGCATTTCCGGGCTTTGGCAGTATGCATATCCAATAAGCAGTCTAACACATGCAGAGCCACAGATGAAAAATGGAGTAATGAGAGAAATACAAAAGTTCACTGGGTGTCTCCGAGCAAAATATCAGCGCTTCCTATTACAAACCTAATCAGGAAGATCAGCTCGGCACCAAATTCTGCGAGGATGGAGGTGGTCTTAAGAACACAGGGCCGCGGAAGATGAAACAAAGCCACTTTAATCTTTCGCACCAATATGGAGGGAAGAAATCCCTGGCACTAATATAGTTGTTGTAAATCCAGGTCTACCAAATGATAAAAACAAAACACCTAGGCTATATATAAGAGGAAAAGTCTAATAATTCATCAGTCACAGACTCATCTAACTCATCTAGCCTGTATCAAGGCTTTTCTTTGATACCCAGCAGACATTCTGATATCGAATAGATGCTGAATGATGTTGAATGATGTTGATACGATGGACTGCACCAATGTTGAAAAGGACATTAAATATAGAGCCAAAATGAAAGTTCACACCTCCTCCGTAGTCGTCCATAGCTGCTAACTGCATCGTTTTATGAAATTGGACCTAAATATCTTCCTGATATCCATTTCCAAAACTGTTTTAATGTGAAGAACATATTGTATCATATTGAAAGTGAATATTTGATGCTTGTTTGGGTTGACGTTGGAGCTGCATGTCACTGTTTGCTGGGTACTGAAGGTGTGAGTTACACAGATGAAAACAATATAAAGAGATAAGTTATCAGTGTTTCCCAGAGGAAGTTTTGCAGCAGCGGTGGCAGGGACGGGGGAACTTGCAATTAAAGAAATAAAATTAGAGCTTGTGAATGTTTATGTAAAAGGTGAAATCCAGCCACATATTACCCTTTGCTGTTGCTTTCCACATTTTTCTGCCAAAGAGCAGTGTTCAGGAGTTCCACACCCATAACGGATGTGTTTATTTTCACCACCACAGCCTCGGTTACGCGCAGAATAAAAGTGATCGGCTTTTCGTCAAATTGTGAAATCCCACAGGAGCGGCGGTAAAAAAATCGAATGTAGCGGAAACACTGGTTATGCCTCTGGAAAAACAGTATGCAGGCTAATCTGCGCGCGGTGCTTTGCTGAGCACACATTCAAAAGAATCCTCCTGGTCTGCCGCTTGCTCTACGAAACAAAAGCAGAGAACGCAAATCCTCACGACCCGGTTTATGGACGGACTTCCGGCAAGACAGGAATCCATACGTAATTGGCCTGCGCTGGGATTACTTCAGCCGAGGTTTCAGCACCATAATCTGCTATGAAACCCCGAGCTGCCAGTCAAACTCTCCCGCTAACAAGCACAGCCGCTGATTAAAATGCCCAGCTTACCTTTCGCTATGGAAGAACGCGGCAGTAGAGGGAATAAAGGAAATGTCTTTGCTTCCTTTATAGGCTCTGGATATCCAACAGGTTATGCAATACATCCAGAAGGGAGATGAACAGCATGCGAAGGTGTGGAGGGGAATGCTGATGTTGGTAGTTGGGTTGAGCAGAGTGTTATTGGTTAGATAAGGGTTAGGTCTTTAAAGTATGCATAGGATCTCAATGGGAGATTATCCACTGTTTATCCATCACAGCCTATTTAACCCAAAGACACTTTTGTACAGACGGTTGACTCGACAATGTGATTGTGCTGTGTCTGTGTGGCATGTGTGTGCGCCATGACACTATTCTGGTGAGTGACCAATGGGAGTGTGGAAGGAGAGGCTGATAATCAAGATTCATCATTCAAAGGAGAGGGAACTGAGCTATCGTTCTTAAGAGGGTACGAAGACGCCAATTTTGCGGGTGTTAACAGGAAAAGAATGTAACAAGCGGTGTAACAAATGACCGCGGCGAGTGATAAGCGATAATACCACTTTTTAAACGAGTAATGAGTAATGAATTACATCTTCTGAATTACAGGCCCAGCGTCGGGGGCGAGTGGATGCGTTCTAATCCGCATCAAGAGCGTTCGCCGGGGGTCGTTAATTGCGTCCCACTGATTGAAAGTGTGGGCTCCGACAGGCACCGGCGCTGCGGCTTCTTCTTCTGCTGCTGCTACAGATGAGTCACGGCGGGCGAACTCGGTGAACCTGCTCAGTCAGCCCCTCAGATATCCACGAGTCCTCAAAACAACTCGCTCCCCCTGCCGCTCCACGCGCATTCTCATTCCGCCTCCATCTCCCATCTCGCCGCTCTCTCTCTCTCTCTCTCTCTCTCTCTCTCTCTCCCCTTTTGCCCTCTTTTCCAGTTTCTGGCGAACACCTGTGTGCGAGGTCTTCTGTATCAGGGTGGAAAGGGTGTTCGTGTCTTGGTCCAGGGACTGAAAAAAAAAAAAAAAAAGCAATAACGCTGTATGTGATCACAGAGGGGGATCTTTTATTTACCTTGATGTGGTTGTACTCGGCCTTGCCAGACTCGCTGCTGACAGGCTTGGTCTCCGCCCGGGGTTTGAGGACCTGGCGCAGCGGACTGGAGATGGGCAGGCCTGTCACGCTGATCCCATCTGAAATGACAGCGCAACACCGCACGGTCAGCACAAAGGAACGTACAGAACATACAGCACACACAGCGGCTAACAGGGCATTAAAGAAATCCACCCTCGGATACTCTTCCGCTGTTCAATATCAGCAGTTTGTGATGCTAAACTAAGGCGAAGTAACTATTGCAGACATCCAATGTTCATCACCAATAGCTGTTAAGTTAGTGTTAAAGTGTTTCAGGGTGGATCCTTCAGAAACATCTTGAGAAGGTATTCACCACGCAAAATATTGTTATAATAATACTGCTTTGTTAGCTGCTTTTTTGGCTTGAGAACAAGGCTTTTTTTTAAGCCTTTGTAGTTGAAATGTCTTGTGACACCGGCCTCTCGCTCGTCCTCTAACGCAGAGAAATGCATGGAGAAAGGATGTATGGAGAGAAGGTGGGGAGAGGAGATTGGGAGTGTCCTGAGGACAGCGAGTATTCAAAGCCAGAAAACTCAGCACCTGGCAAAGTAATCATTGAGTCATTCCTATTGATCAACAAGCCTTTCCACCCCCTGAGAAATATTACGATCATTTTTGTGCTATGAGGCAGTAAAAATCTTACTTATTTCCCCTTTAAGTTAAGCAATGGTATAGTGATTGCCTGCACAACCACAGGTTCTATTTCTTATGATAAAAGATCAAGATAACATTGTTCTTGCTTGTTATTCTAAGCACGTGGAAGAAAAGAAAAACAAAACTATTTTCTCAATCTAGACCTTGAGAGAAAGCACTGCAGACACAGGAGCAGCTGCATTATCAGCAGCTGCATTAGGCACCACCACAGGGGTTGCTTCTTTCAACCCACTCAGACAATCCTCAAAAATGACGGCAGCGCCCACTCTCTGACGTCAGTGGACTCATATCTGTCTCTCCGAAAGGAAATTGCTGGGCTTTGGAGCAGCTCCAGCATTCAGGCCCTGCAAACCCACACACACGCACAGAGACGCTCAAACCCACCAATAACCAAATGCGATTGTTCACACATACAAATAAAAAAGCATGCACACCCTCATATCTGTTTGTCAACTACCAATATTGTCCGCCTGGGTATTCTTAGTGTTGTTGCTCACTGGCTTCCAATTTGAAACTGTAGTCCAAAAAGTGGCACATCTCTCACACACACAAACTAAAATGGCTCTATGTTCTTTGTAACATTTTTTGAATTAGTAATTTAACTTTATTTTGACTTCTACATTAATAGAGATGGGAAAAACCCGACAGCAGTCACGATTGCACATCTCGGGGACTAATGTCAGAGGATTAAAACTAAGATGGAAGCTTAGTAAGATAGACGCTTAGTAGTGTTCAGCTAAATTTCTGGAAAATGTCAAGTAGTTAATGTTGTGCGGAGAGCCAATTTGATTCTGGGAAAAAAAGAAAACACAGAAAACACAACCAAGTAATATCTGGGTCACATTGCCATAATATTAACTAGGGCTGCAACTAACGATTATTTTCACTGTCGATTAATCTGTCGATTATTTTCTCAATTAATCGATTAGTTGTTTGGTCTATAAAATGTCAGAAAATGGTGAAAAATGTGGATCAGTGTTTCCCAAAGCCCAAGATGACGTCCTCAAATGTCTTGTTTTATCCACAACCCAAAGATATTCAGTTTACTGTCATAGAGGAGTAAAGAAACCAGAAAATATTCACATTTAAGAAGCTGGAATCAGAGAATTTTGACTTATCTTTCTTAAAAAATTACTCAAACCGATTAATCAAAATAGTTGGCGATTAATTTAATAGTTGACAACTAATCGATTAATCGATTAATCGGTGCAGCTCTAATATTGACACAAGTTAAAGTTAAGCATGACTATCTGGACTACAAGTGGCACAACCATAGATCCCCAGGGCAGACAACAGTCTAAACATAGGTCTATGTGTACTACAATGAAATTAACCACAGTTTCATGAAAGTCAAATAAAATTTTAAAGCCCAAAGCTCATAGCCTTCTGTATTCCCAGGTCTCTGCACAGTTTCACTCACAACCACAGAGACTATTTCCCGATTGCTGCGGGAAGCCTGAGGCGCAGGATGAACAAGGGCTTCAGAGAACTGGGCTAATATCGTGGCAGATCCAGGTTACGTGTTCTCGGACTCCTCGCTAGTAGAGCAGGCTTTCCTCACCGCAACCGCACACACACGGAATAGCTGTCTGAGGGTTAAGCTGTGTGACCTGTACCCAACCACATTCATTTCTCTAAACCGCAGCCACCCACCTGCGGAGGATGAAGTGCAAATCACAGCTGATATCCACACGGAACCCGCAATGGAGGAAGATTCCTTTCTTTTCTCGCTGTACCTACGCACAACTGGACTTTTATTTATTTAGTCATTTTTACTCCAGTTCTGTGATAGGCTAAATAGTCGAATGATAGCTTCATCATTGCGATCAGTCATATAGAACGCTTCTCTTTGAGTGTTAGTGCACATGTAATTGGAAAGTCGGCAAGATGTGAAAGAGCACATTCTGCAGCTATGAGCTGTAGCATAAATAATATTCATATTGATGTCTAAGTGTGAGTCCATAGTGGCATAAACGGTAAATTCAAACACAGCATAAGGCTGGATGCAAACCAGGAGATGGTATGAAGATGGTTAACAGCAATAGGTATCAAGCATTTATAGATCTGATTGGTACCATGTCACAGATATTTCAAGACACCATACCTGTGATTAGAATTTTACTAATTTCTGTATTGTTTATCAACCATTCAACTACAGTCCCATTATTAAATTTACATTATGACGGTTTCATGTCACTTCTTTTGTGTACATATTTGTCTTCTCTCGGCAAAGGGGGAGCAACTGGTGAGTCGTCTGTGCAACAGTGATGTAAAACACATCCACTGAGGGACTCAAGGGGTCGCCAAAGTCATCAGGTTTCATATTCTACTGGTAGCAGCTTAAATGATAACGCTGCAATATTATCACATAACTCAAAACAGTCATTTATTACACTGCTCGTTTTTGGGAAAACTAATACTACTTCTGCAACGTGTTACTAAGTAACACATTACCACCCCACACTGTTAGTGTCAGGGGACAATAAACGAATATGGAATAATATACGCTAATTAGCATTTTCTCTCCATTTAACCGTCCACAACCCACCTGCTGCAGATCAAGGGGAAACTAAAGCTTCATGGCCCACAGGTGTAACCACAAATCAAGTCAAGGCACCAAGTCAACCTGCGCATTAACTGTGTGGAACTTGTCCTCAGCGGCAGTCACAGTCTACGATCGGCTCGGCCCTTGCGACGAGAACAATCTCTCCTCGCTGTTGCCTCATTCTCCAGATCCTATTTGTAGAGATTAGATATGCATCGAGGCATGGACTGGGGGGTGGCAGAGAAGGAAAGAGCCAGACACACAGATAACGCTATCTTTATGGACTTGCAGCCTCCATTACGGCGTGCAGCCTGTTTGGAGGAGGCACACATAAGTCTTCATGTCCCGTGGCACGGAGACCGCGTGAGTAACGGGTGGCGAGATTAACGATGGCATCGCTCACCACCCCACCCCACCCCCAACCCCCCCCACCTTCCTCCCATCAGTATCCGTCTAGCTCTCCGTCCACCTGCCTTGGGGGGAATCGGTTAAACTCAGCATATAAATCATTGCCCGCCGCACTGACGGTGCTTAGGCACAACGGTGTGGATTGGGAGTGTCAAACTTGAAAACATCACAACATTATTAGCGAAGGTCTGCCGGTCAATGAGGTGCTGGGGATCTCTGCATTGTCACCTGCAGTTTACGCATTCACAAACCTTTTCCTGGAAGGTGAATCTATCTTTACTGAATATGGAAGATATGACCCGCCGCAGTGTAAACATTAAAAAGCCTCTTCAATATCCTGTTGAGGGGATGGGATCAAGGGGATGGCAAACACAAGCCAAACATAAAACACTGCTTGACCTGAGGCCCATTTAACATGCAGTGCTTTATATAGACTAGCTGAAGTATTAACAAATGATGGACAGCCCAATTTCCCACTGCTGTGGGCAAAACCGCTCTGACATATAGCTTTGTAGCGTTTTCTGGAAGTGTGACTTCAAATATGCCATTGTTCCAGTTCAAAATTGCAAAAACAAGACTTGTAAATTACAGCGCCGCTTTCAGAGCCACACTTTCTGACACTGTTATTCCGAGCCGACATGCAACACTGAAACTGTAAGAACGTCAGCAGGTTCTATCAGTCTTTCAGACAGATGCGGAGAGCGGGAGGGAGAGAGAGAGAGAAAGAGAGATGAGGGAGATGCGGAGATGGGGCTGGATGATGAGGAGAATTTGTGAGGTAATGCGCAAGGAAGGATCTGAACAAATTATTACCATCATTACTTGAAGCCATTCCAGCCGGTCTGGACACTCCATTACAGGCAGAGGGAAATCATCTACAAACAGTTGGTTTGTTTTACTATCCATACAAAATGTCTGGCGTGCTGCGACTCTCACGGCGTTTAAACTTGAGCCAGGCATTTTATAAGCAAAAAAAAATCAAGTGTGCCCATTAATCTGACAAAACGGCTAGCAATGAATATTGGGATTCACTGATGACTAACAGTGAGCTCCTTAAGTATTTCAACAGCAACGTAATGTTTGTTTATTCCCTGTACTGTCATTACTTTCACACAGTATCTGAGGTCAAAGTGTAGCTTTGAGACCACTTTCAGACGTATAAATAAACAGAGTGATAATCCACAAGGTTCTTGTTTTGTTTTTGTTAGTTTTTGTCTGCATCTTTGTTGCTCAGCGCTCATTGCTGTGGTGTTTCTGCACTGCACTTCCCAGAGCTCACCTGTCAATCAAACAGTGTGGGCGGAGCTTGGATTTTCTGTTGATGCGGTTTGAGTTTCTGTAGGTGGCGCTCTGTTCTTTGTCTGTTCAGCCATGGTGGCTATCACTGCTCATGATAACTACCCAGTTCTTCTTCTGTTTATTCCAAACAAACAGCTGTTACTGCTGCCTCCTGTGCAACAGTTTTCCTAGGAAACAGCTACCAGACACCAGGTGTTAACAATTGCAAATGTAAAAGCTTTCCTGAACTGGGTATGGGTTGAATCATTATTACGTTATAACAATCGGTGAAAAAAATGTCATGGATTATTACTTTAAAAATTACTTTAAAAAGGCTGAGGCTGAAGTTAAAATTAACTTACAAGCCAACTACAACTTTAGGGCTGCAGTCCATTCTCTGACTGAAGTCATCTGAGGACAGACCATGGTAGAAAGTAAGACAGCACCTCCCTGTCCCCCACTAATTTCAACAGCACTTCTCAATGCAGGCCTATAATTCATGTTGTTCCTGGGTGACATTCTGGCATAATGCATTTCTCGTGTCTGCTGCTATCGCCTCACTCCGTCGCCGATGCAAACGTTCACTGTGCAGTCTGGTGGATTTTGGGGAGGGAGGGGGGAGGGCGGAGGCACCAAATTCAAAGAGAACCACAGCATTAACACAGGCAGCAGCGCTGTCATTAGGTATGACGCTCACACCGTCTAACACAATAAAGCCTGCTGTAAGTCAAGGCCCATTAGTCCTGAGTGATGACATCACTCCCATCAGACCCTGAGTTATGCCGCCGCGGTCTCGAGCCGGACTCAAGGAGAGGGATAAACTCGTCCGAAGATAAATCAATGGGGCTGAGCCTATTTTGAATGTTGCCTATGCGCTGCGTTCTATGGCCCTGTCTGATTTGCCCCCTCTGTCTCTCAGCTAGAAGGCAAAGGACATCTTGTGCAGTACGGCCAGTCAACATCCCAATTAGGACTGATGGATAGACTTTGTCAACCATGGATATAAAAAGAAGCTGGCCCTTAAATAGCATATATTAGGGAAGTCTCAATGCCATTGAGGATCCTTAATATTCCTCTCAACAGTCTGATGTTGATAGTGTTCACTTATAATCGATCAATCTTTTTTATCTTTGCTAGCTGAGTCAGGCTGCAGCTGATTCCTACCTCCAAGAGAAGAGATGTACAGTAAAACCTGAACCTTGGTCACCTGTGGTTCACGCTGCCCTAGACATCTGAACCCACTGTTATATTTAATACACAGAAGTGCGGATGTTAACACAATGTACTAGCAGGCACACACATCAGAAAGCTTCTGACGCACTACATGAGCTGCGAGCTACCATTAATCCTCAGGCTGCGGTGCTGGAGAAAGAGAGAGAGAGAGAGAGAGAGAGAGAGAGAGGAAGAGAGAAAAAAGAGAGAGAGAGAGAGGCTGGGTGGCGGGGAATCCATTCATATTTTACGCGCACCGTGCATACACCTCAGCTGATACAGTGAATACGGTGAATATGAACAAGACGCAATGCGATCCTTCAGTGTAATAGTATTCATAGGAAATCAAAAGGAAAGATAATCTCCAATGTGACATGGTGTACAGTAGGCATCAGATTTTCCATGCCGGGGTGGTGGCAGTTGATACTCATCATGTAAAAAAAGTTTCAGCCTAGACTTTTAATCAGCACTGACTGTATCAACAGAATCCTGTTGATAACTACCTGCTACTGCCAAGGACCATGAATATTTAAAATATCAAAAGATGTCAAATAAGTTTGAAATAATGGGCCAAAACCTTAAAAGGTCCATGCAGCATTTTTAAACATCAATATATCATTGGAAAATTGGTAACCATGGTTGAGCCAATTGGCAGCCTCTATCTCAAACCAGTGGCATTGTTAGAGCTAGTCTTTCTATAATTTAAGACTACATTTCCAATAAACCCCATTGCTTCCTGTCGAAAAGAGGATGCTACTACTTGTCCCCCCACCCCGTCCCAAGTTTTAGCTCAGTTTGCTCTGGAAGAACAGCATTTTCTGCCTGTTTTGTGCCATAAAGCAGTCCAGCAGATTTCCCATCAAAAGCAACCCTGCGGCTCACAATGTAATGTGTAGTGTAGAGGCTGGTAGAGCTTGCCAGTCTTCTGGGCAATAGTCTTGTTTGTTTGCAGTAATTATACTAATGTCTCAAATGTGGTAATGATTAATTAATGATAGAATGCTACCATTAAAATGAATATGTGGTTTTTAAAGGAGAATTCCAGCGTGATTGAAATTGTTGCTCATTTCCTGCATTCCCTTACTGCTATACATCATCGTTTTCCAGTGCTTTTATCATATTATGAGATATTTGGTATTTCTCCTTTGTTGTAGTCATGTTAAAAGTAAATATTTTGAAATAAACGCTGATATAATTGCTGCTAAATATTACAAGGTACTCCCAGTAAAGAAGAAGGCACCGATTTACCTTAACCGACTGAAATAGAAGTCTCCAGTTGTTGATGATGGATGGCAGTGGCTTGGTGAAAACTACAAATCGAAGCCAATACAGTTGAATAGCTGAATGCACCAGCATGTGCCTCAAATCATCGACATTTCAAATTTTAATTAGTAAAGATGGCAGAACTTGGCGATCTCCCAGCACGCGGGGCCGCGGACTCGAAACCGAGCCAAACAATAGGCTCCATGCAAATAAGTTCGCCAGTATATTAGCGCAAAATTACTAATGTAATTACATTAATGTATTAGGGCTGCCAGATAGCATCAAATGTGTTTAGCGTACACTGCATCCCGGAATGTCACAATAATAGCGGCGTTCTGAGCTGTTGTTTAGAGGGAACCGCGCCTTATCTCCTTAATTCAGGGCCACGATTATTGCTGGGCTAATTAAAACGTTGCAACAGTATCGCTTAAATGACCTCGCGAGGAGAGCGGCGCCGGGGCCCAGTTAAATATGCAGTTTCCTATTTGTTTACTTTCTCAGTCATCTGGGCCCACACACACAAACACACACAAACACACACACACACACACACACAGAGTAAACTCTCTCAGGTGCAGGAGCAGGTCCAGATTGATCCCTCATTAATATTTACCAACCCACAGCGTCTGAGTTGGGGAAGTAGAACAGTCTGAGCGAGGAGGTAGAGAGGGCAGGAGCAAGACGGCCGAGAAAGGAGACTGAGCATAAACTATGAGAGAGACTGAAGAAAGAACACAATGAACGGCTTAGAGGAGTTGAAGGTTAGACCCGTTTTTTTTGTTTTTTTTTAAACCATGAATAAGAATTAGAAGAGAGGAAATGCAACGGTAGAAGTGAGAAAGCCAGGAGCTAGGAGAGAAATGGAGGTGTTAAGACCTCAAGTCCCCTCTGCTGTTTGTGTTGAATGTTAAATGATGCAGCCAGACTCCCTCAGCCGTCTCTGCAACATGGAACACTGTGTGTAGCAGTAAATGGACGCTAATTTCTGCATCCAACACATATATATATAACTTCTGCTGTGCGGTCATATCCAGGGAATGGTACTATAGTAGGGTCCAAGACAAATGCAGAAAAAAGCTCCACCTCCAAACCTACAAACTGTAGCTTCAGCCAAGCAATCTGTGACATTATGAATGAATCCCAAGTATGCATGAATATATATTTTTATTATCATCATCCTGGGTTTCAGCAATGGAAAGTTTTAGTGTCCTATGGTGTAAATATCATTTCAGGGGCTTTTCTACCCGGCAAAGAATAAAAATCTGCGGCCTAAATGGATTCAAAATGTAATAAAAGCTGTTAATGTAATAGAATCCTGCATAATACAATAACATCACATTATTAACCAGCATGTATTACTTCATATATAGGGTGTAACATATTTTTAACTGATGATGTAATAATAATATTGACTAATCATGTAACAACGCATGAGAATAAGAAGAACTCGAGTGATTACCTCATGAAATAAAAATGTGTTACACCCCTAATGAAGTGGTAATCATGGTAAAAATCACAGTAAAAAAAAAAAAAAGATCCAGCAATTTCTCACATTAACAGGTTTTATTACATTTTGAATCCGTTGAGAGGGAAATTTTATTACATTTTGACGAGCTATTACATTATGCATCAGATGCCACTGGCCTTGGATTTTCACTGGGGGTTGTGTTGTGATTTTTTCTGGGACTACTCACCGTCGTTGAGGTCCTGGAGCAGGTTCTCCTGCCCCGAGAAGTCCAGCTTGACTTTGATGTTGACAGTGAGTGTCACAGACTGGCCCGGCTTCAGAGGCAGGTGAGACGACGCCTCCTCCAGCTCCCAGCTCAGAAACTCCCCGAACACTTTCTCTGCAAAGACAAAAGGGGAGACAAAGGCAAATAAAAAAAAAAGGCAGTGCAGAGAGAGAGAGAGAGAGAGAGAAGTATCATAGTCAAATCCCATGGGCAGCTTCTCTAGAGAGAACTCTACACATCCTGGTTCAAGGAGAAGCACTAAAAGCGTAATGAAAGAAGGTGCTGAAAGGACTCAACAAACACTTACTCAACTACAACAAACATTTTTTTTTTTTTTTTTTTTTAAACAAAAACATGTTTTCTTCAGGAACTGTACAAGCCATCAAATGAAACCTGCTGGGGGAAAAGCCAGCGAGACTGAATGCTGACTGGATACTTTAAAGCTGATGGGGACGTGATGAGGGCTGATGAGAACGAAATGGACAAGAAGACACCACAAACATTTTTTTTGGAACAGGAGAGCGGGATGACATTTCTGTGCTTGTAGCCACCCAAATGCAATTTGCTCCGCATACGTAAGCATTTCGCTGACAGATTCATTTAGACTTGCCGGCCGCTGACGTGATATTTGCTGCATATTGACACGGGAAAAGTAGGGAGCTGGGTATCTCATTGTGACTGCGGCAGGTTGCCACATCACAGAGGAAACCTGTGTTAATATGATGTTTAACCGCCTTCCGCAATTAGCCTCCAGGGTCTGGGTAAATTGCTGGCACTAAGCTGTTGATGGGTCACCTACCTACGAGTGCTTTTGGTGCCCAAGACTTGACAGTCTAATTTATGCCTACAACCCATACCACCTGAGACGGATGACTCAGCTGCATCCACTTCAGCCAGGAACATCAAATGAATGATACATCAACTGAATAAACCATGTGTTCTGCCTACGCAGGTGTGCCACCCCTGCTTTTAGGGATTGTGGAACAGCTACAGGCTGGTAATAACAGCAGAACAGTTTCCACATCACTGCTTGATCCATAACCAAAAACTTTGAAACCCCCCCCCCCCCCCGCCAAAAAAAAAAAAGACGCCGATTGCATTAAATAAAGATTTTGTGAATAACACGCCACTTTAAATATTCATAAACATAGAGCTCCATTGACTGAATTAATGGAGGGAAGGAAAGAGAGGGGGAGCAGAGAGGGAGGCGCCAATTGTGCTGCGGGGAAATGAATAAAAATTGAGAGAGGGGAGGGAAAAAAAACAAAACAAGCCAATTCACTCTGACGTGCAAGCCGGCTTATTCAACAGGTAGACAGCTAGGACTGCCGGTGATAGCCGTGACGTTGCGATCACACCACTAAGCTGTGAGTCACGAGGAAACGGCAGCCACAATCACTGTCGGGAAATCTCCCCGGCCTTATTTGAAGTATTAAGCAGAGACGTGTGAATATACTGTATGCAGATCACGTCAGCGCACCTTTAGACCAGACATGTAACAAGCTCCATTTCAATAGCTGCCCAAAACGCTTAGGCTCGCTTTTCATTTCCTCACGTTCTGACTCGCTCCTTTCTCTTTCGGCCTCGATAGTCTACCTGTCGGAAAATAGCGCAGGTATGTGTCACGGGCACCAATCAGGGGCGAATGCACAAAGAGCGGAGGAACGTAATTACAATCACCTTTGATATGAAAGGAGAAAGGAATTGCGCGAGGTACTGTGCGACTGTTAATCACCGCAATTCCACAAATAAAGCTCAGATTAAAAATTCAGGAGGCTCGCACATTCCATTTCAGACCCAGTCAAAAAGTAATTAGGGAACAAAGGCCTGCGGGTGTAGCCAATTGAAGCAATCAATACAGTGTCGGCAATAGGCTTGAATTAGCATAAAGTTAGACTCAACACCACACAGAAACATCCGGGATCCCCTCTACACTGTTATGCTCTGAAACGCACACATAACATGCACAAAAAACACAGGAACATTGAAAGCAGGCCAAAGAAAACATTCAAAGGACAATCAGATGTACCACTGCTACTCCAAGTATATGGGATGGGGACAGAGGGGTGCATTTTCATACCCGATGAACTGATCTACTAGTCTACCTTGCCTCAATCACTGTCATTCCAGCTGCCCTGTATCATGCACTTCAGAGACAGACATGCTCCCGATGTACTCAATCATTCTCTGAAAGGGAGAAAACATGCTGCGATTAGACAAAGCCTGTCAATCTCTTAGTATGATGAAATACCCACCTCACTGTAGCTTAGGTTGGAACATCTTTTTTTTTTTTCCCCACAAAAAGAGACAGCAACTTGCCAGGGGCTTCAAGAAGCAGCAAAGCATTGTATTTTCACTTTAACTATGTAAAAATAGTTATTTTTTTGTGGAGGAGCTTTCAATTTTTAGGACGCTCCATAGTCAAATAATATTTCTCAAAAACTTGACCGTGACAAAACAATGAAAGTCACGGTTCACTGTTCTTTCACCTAATGCGGACTGCATTAGGCCACAGACTAGCCTCGCAAGCCAGTCTGGCTCGCAAGGCCAGCTATAGACGACATACATGTAAATCAGTCTGAAGCATCTTAATAGTACAGTCCTGTTCACACTACTTCTACCGCCCTCTGTCGACTGCTGGAGAAAGTACAACTTCTCCATGTGCCACAAAACAAATTCCATCGTCAAACTGAGCACCTTTCTCATATGTCAGGTCGGTCTGTGGCTGTGTGCCGGCAGAAGGAGTAATGCTGTTTGCTTTGCCATGCCAGATGTCTCCCTGTTGATGCTCCATCTTTTGTTCATTCGTTTCCCAGAAAGGATGCAGAGGGCGGGGCGTCCTGGTGGCTCAGTGGTCTAAGGCGCGTACCATATAACCGGGACGTCCTGGGTTCGAATCCCCCTCTCTCTTCCCCCCTTCCTGTCTCTCTCAACTGTACTGGCTAATAAAGCAGAAATGCCACAAAAATAATCTTTGGGAAATGGGAATGTCCATATTAAAATATATATTCATTACAAATTTGGTAATTCCTTAGAATATTCAAGGACTAGGCGTATTCAGTGCACTCTCCTTGTACTTACATTAAAAATGCTGTGGTTCCAAAAGTAATAGGAACAAAATAGATGGTTGCCAACCATAGTGAGCAGATTTCTCTTGCAGGCTTTTTGTTGCATGATCAACTACACTGCAGTGCAATTAGTAGGCCTAACTGTCCCATGCTGATACTTAAAAGCATTGTCAAAAGACCCCATCAAGTAACAGGGGGACACTTTAAAGGAATAGCTCACCCAAAAATGAAAATGTGGTCTTCATCTACTCACCTTCATGTCAGTCAAAACACAGTTTGTATATCCACATAACCCACAGCAAGTTTGCTAGCCCTGCTCCGTATCAGCCTTCTCCAAAAGAAGTAAAGTCCTGGTTCTTTAGAGTTCCAAAAAGGGCATAAAAAATGGCCATAAAATGACTCCAACTCAACCCAAGTGTTCTGAAGCCAAACGATTACACTGTGGGTCCAAAAGTCCAAAATTTACCTCATTATCTCCTAGATTTTTCGCACTTGTTTTGCACCGTGCCAACAATCACAACAGCAGCAAGTAGATGCCATCAAATGCCATTGGAAATATTATAATTAGGAGTAGCGAACTCTTGAACCCAATAAAGTGATATATACAAATGGGAAAGTCATTTTTTTTAAATAGTTTATAAAATAGTCATTAAAAAAGCTACTTTTGTTACAGGTTCCATTTTGTTATTTTTGATTAAAAAGTACTACACAATGACTTGTATTCACAACTGTAAAACCTGAAAGCACAAGCTTATGAGGAGCACATGAAGGCAGCAAGACTCCTCCGCCAGATCAATGTAGGGGCGACCAGAGCTCTCTTCTTTTGGACCCACAGTGCAATCGTTTGGCTTCAGAACACTTGAATTATGCTGTACGAGCTGTTGAGTCATTTTATGGTCATTTTCTGCCCTTTTTGGATCTCGGCCAGTTTAGTTCTTTTGGAGAAGGCTGATAAAGAGCGGCACTAGCAAACTTGCTGTGTGTTATGTGGATATGCAAACTTCACGGGTGTTTCTACTGACATTAGGGTGAGTAGATAAAGACCAAATTTTCATTTTCGGGGTGAAGTATTCCTTTAGGACGTCGTTCTGTATGAGGCACAGCGAGAACACAGCAACCTTTTCTGCTGCCTAATGGAGACAAGAAAAGAACAAGCTGCATTATGGCTGCGGAGCAGAAAGAAGTACATACCAATTTGTGCTAATTATCAGCCTCTCAAACAGACTGGGAACAATCGCCTGCAGAGGGGTTATTTCAAAGGCGGCTCATCAGCTAGCAGCTGTCCAGGGGTCACTCTGGTTAGCATAAAACAAGCAGATTCTCTGCTATAAAGACTGCTGCCACACTGAGCCCAAGGTGAAGAAACAAAACACTGAGTCTATGACAGATCCGCTTGTTCTTACTTGAGCTACATGAGGGACAGCAGAAATATCGACATCTTGATTTGGGACAGGTGGCCAGACCTTGGTAAGAATGCCTCGTTTTATCCCAGAGTAGCGCAGCATTCCTCCTGGATTCCTGAACAGACTATATGCAATGACTCTGACGAACACACTTGACACACCAAGATGACAACTGAAGAAAGGCTTGTACAGTATAAAAAACAGCACTGACTGAGGCTGCAAGATAAGAACAATCTCTTCGTCCTCTTCTTCATCCTCCTCCTCCTCCACATCTCAGCTAGTAGCACGCAGCATCCCAGTCTAGTTGCTCATGCAGGCTCTTCCTGAGTCACTTCATATGACCCCAAACACACACACTCCCCACTGTGCATCTTGCCCTTGAGCAGGTACTTAGTGGACAAGTGGCCTCTTCACCTCGCTTTAGTATAGCCTTACCACTTGCTGATACATCTTTGATGTCTAAAATACCATTACCCCCACTGAGCCATGTGGGCTTTGCGCAAGCCATGGAAATGGTAAAATGAGTCAATCTACATAGCATTCCTGGCTTTGCCCAGCTAGTAGAGGCTGAAGAACAATAGATCTGCAGCCGATTCAGTGTAAAAGCCTGATAAAGGATGAGACACCGAAGTCTCGAACCCTCCAGGTATGTTTGAGCTGGTTTGATCTATTTGACATGTTGATACTACTGAAAAAATACTGAAAAATATATGCCAGACAGACTACCAAGAGCACCTCTGGCAGAGGGCTCTCGGTTTGCTGTTACACACCTTCCCCCGCCATACATGACGTCTTTATCCCAGATGGACTGGGTCTGCGAGAGAAACTCCTTTGAGCTTCCAGAAACAAACTCAGTCCTTGCTTGCTGTGAGACAAAGCGAATCCACCAAGAACCATGAGAGATTGATACAAAGAATGCGAGAACAAGGAGAGAGATGGGGGGGGAAGAGAGAGAGACAGTTCACAACTGGCCGCAGATGCCTTAAAAACATAAATAATAGGTGTGCCATTCCAGCTTCACCCACTGTAAAATGTCTGGAAGAAAAGTTTGGATTGGAAAAAGCCTAATTTACAGTCAAGCTTGTTCTAAAGAGGAGTGAGAAGCGAGAGTTTACACTTGGCGGTAAATATACTCTAATGCTCTCAGTGCGCTGTCAATGAGCCAAGAAGTCTACATCAGGGACCGTCATCACAGTTTGCCTTCCTCTACACTAAATACAGGCCTTGACATGCTTGTGGGCACATGACAGGAATATATTAAAATTGAAGAGAATTATCTAGCCAAGCAGTATAATATTGACAGGAGCCACATCGTAAGACAAGACTTATAAGCATTAGCCCATGGCCGGAGGATACACAAGTGGGGATTTTCTTCAATTAAACACAGAACCCTGGGTTCACTCTGGAGACATCAGATCAATTCCATATTTCCTGTATATGGAATTGATCTGACACAAACAAACACACACACACACACAGAGGCTCCCAGCTCCTTCTCCTTTACTGATTTGTTGTGTCAACAGACTCCAGATGAGTGCATTGGAAAAAGAAGAGTTGCTAAACAAAACTTATGTCTCTTGGGCTTGTCCTTGATCTATTGCCTCGCCCCGGTTTCAAATGAGCCAGGCAGAGATGGTTTTCAGTCAACGTCTTATTAGGTGCGTTCTGTGAATAGCAGTTCAAGATGTTTCATTACTGGGTTTCTGACCGGGTGACAAAGTGGGTAGGATGACATGCAGGAAAGAACGGCACTTGAGAAACAGCCTCTTCATCTAGCGACTTTGCTGGAGTAAACAAAGAGTGCGGCACAAAAGGACAAAGCAGAAGTTAAAAAAGCAATGTGCTCTAGGTGTCAGGATAACTGGTGGCAATGTTTGGAGGTGTAGGATGTTACAGGCAAAGTTCCTCTCAGTTGCTACTGTGTGTATCACTCTATATAGAGTTGCCAACAACTCAGAAGACTACACTACTACTATAGTATCAAAGTAAATTGGAATCTCCAAAAGCATTGCTGTTCATTAAGATGAGAGAACATCTCTCAAATCATAAGAAAAATATTTGTACATCCAGGAAGCCTCTGCAGGAAGTGCTAAAGACATACTCAATACATAACTCAGCTGAATTCATTAATTTGATCACAACTTGACGCAAAAAGACTCAAAAGGGTTGTTATATTGGATTCATGCACTGAAACAACAGATGTTTCAAACCCTAACAAGTTAACATGAAAAAAAACACTCAATACACCTCAATACAGAGGTGGGGAGTCGTGTGACTCGAGGTACATCACTTGGACTCAAGTCAGACTCAAGTCACAATTTGAATTGCTTGAGGCTTGACTTGATGCATGAAGAAAATACTTAAGACTTGACTTGGGTTCTGCTGACTTGGGACTTGACTCTGACTTGTATTTTGATGACTTGAAAAGGTTTCTAAAGTCTTGACTTGAGATCTTGTGTTTGTGTAAATGACTTAGATTGAAAGTGATGAGATTTGTTCCAGCAGACGACTGAATTTAAATTCTGTTTTCTGAATTTGTATGGAATGGTTGAATTTATTGAAGTTGAAACTGATTATAGAAATCAAACTCATGATGCTCTTACCAAGTTTTTATCCTATTAAAACCATATTGCATTGAAAAGTGAGAGATATTTAGTTTTCTTTAAGATATTAAATTGACACTGGACTCTTGATTTGTTCTGACTTGCTGTTCTACATTTAGACTTGAGACTTGACATTAATGACATGGACTTGACTTGGACATGACTTGGTAATCTACATTTAGACTTGGGACTGGACTTGAGACTTGTGCCTCAAGACTTGAGACTGACATGGGACTTGAGCAAAGTTGACTTGGTCACACCTCTGCCTCAATATAATCTAAAATTCTTCAGAGGTTCCCTTTCCATTACAATGCAGTCAACCCCCTCTTGTTCCTATTGTCTAAAAGATTAACTGTACTGCAAACACCCAGTTTCCTCACGATGTTGTGAACACGTTTTTTAATATTGGAAGCAAACTATGAATGTGTAATTTTTATATATTTGTCAAATTTAATTTCCTCCCCTTCCATAAAAGCATATCACCAGACATCCACGCTAATTGCCTCTGTACCATTTAGCAAGGCACTGGGTCGCCACTGTGATTTTAAAACCAAGGTGGGTGGGGAAGCTTTTGCCCAATGAGAGGCTACTAGGCAGACTTGTGCTGTGGTAAAAAAAACCCTCAAATTTGTTAATTACTCCTTCAAAACACCAGAAAGCACTTCTTACGTTTTGTTCCTTTCGTTACTTGACAATAAGTTCCCTGGGACTGCTCCGACTAAATGAATGGCTGTTCGCAAACAGTTTGATAGCACCATGAAGGGATGGAGGTGGGTTATTTTTTTTACCCGTTTCCTCAAATTTATTGGTCCACATCACATCAGTCAAAGATGGAGGACAGCAGTATCAAAGGAAAGTACAGTGAGGCTAAACAAGACCTGTACAAATATTGTGGCGTTACTTATTATTGCAGATTGGCTGCGTTGGCCGTCTGCTTCTTCAGCGCCTGCGGTGGCTTTACGGATGCCGGTTCCCTCAGCCTCAGGCTAGATGCCGCTTCGAGGTAGACGGCTCATCAAAATGAGTGGCAAGTGTTGGGGTGGGAATTTGACCAACTGCGGGGGAGGAGGGCAGGGCTAACATTACACTTGGCTGCCCACAATATGAAAGGTTGCATATCGCAGCTTTAACTTTGGCATCGGAAGTTTACTTTTCAGCATTGCAGCCTCAGTGAAATGGAGAGCTACGTGACTCAACTGTTGATCGAAAACTTTTTGTCAGGAACATATTGCTGCTGTCAGTTGGGGAAATTAGGAGTGGCGAAGAATAGAGGGTGGGGGGGGGGGAGAGAGAGAGAGAGAGAGAGAGAGAGAGAGAGAGAGAGAGGGTGGGAAAGACAAAAAGGCGAGAGAGAGAGAGAGAGAGAGAGAGAGAGAGAGAGAGAAAGAGACAACCAGAGTGAGAAAGGCTGCAGATCTGAGGACCAGAGCAGGTGTTGAACAAAGAGATGTAACACAGAGTGAAAAGCCATGGGTGCATGAAAGGTGTAGAACCAAAGACAATGAGCAGTGATCTCCCTGGCACCGTGGGCAGGGGAGCCGCACAGGGCCAAAGAAGAGACTCGCTAGGGAGGTGAGGGAGTACATCAAAGGCTGCCCTGACTAAAACCAGCACTGATCACACACACAGTGCTGCATATTTGGAAAACATAATAATCATGTTCTACTGCTGGTATTTTCCACACTGCTTCCACACTATATGCTGTAAATTGTTATATTTTCATGCACAGATTTTTAATTAATCAATACAGTTTCATCTAATCACTGCTGGAAACATAGGGAGAGATGAAAGTAGCATAGACAGACAAGGCTTTAAGCCAGTTTTGATGGTAAACTGTCCGATAGGGGTACCGACCTTTGGTGCTGACGGTCTTGGAGGTGAGCTCCAGAGTCTCTATGTCCTCGGTGCCGATGTTCTCCAAGGTGATGGTCAGCTGCTGGGTCTCTCCGTTGAAGAGCTGGACGGACACTGTGCTGGACAGCTCCTCTTTGGACATGGGCTGAGGCGTGTGGGCTGACCTGTGGACGACAGAGGAGATACGCAGCGGTTTAAGGAACAGCTTTATCACTCACACTGTTTTAATGTACAGTAGTGTTTGTTTTTTACTGATTCTCTTTCAATACTCACAACTTTTTTATTACTTAAGGGGCAGTATGATTTTTACTGCCCTATAGCACAAAAGGTGGTTGAGACTTGTGTAGAAGGAGATCAGCTCTATCAATGTTGCAATTCCTACTGGTTGCTGATAAAGGTTGATAAAGGTCATGGATTACTGAATGACCCTTTAAACCTAAGTTTTTTTGTAAATCGTATAAGTATAATCTTATAATTTTCAATATTTTGGTTTTCTGTTTTGCTTACTGTTGCTTCATGGATGGATGTAATGTGGTTCAACTTGATAAATGTAATGTGATTACCTGTCCACTAGATGTCACCATGATGACCCCCCCCCCCCCCCCCTCCCCCTCTATGATTGTATAATATCTTTTACCCTTGACTCCAATGCGCACCTTTTGTTGAAAGCAGATTTGAATGGTTTGACGAAGCATTATCACTGTCACCTTTTGATCATTTAGCAGAGTGGCCTGCTGGTTAAAGGACCATCTCATAAACATTGCAGGTTTGATGCCTGCAACAACCAAGGTGTCCATCAACAGCCATGTGTCATTTTCAATAAGAGTGTCAGATAATGAATGAATGTCCATGTTCGGGAAACTGATAGATTTACTGACTTTATCTGACTTATACATTTGCTTGCCAAGAATGAATGAGCTCCATGAAAAATTAAACACTAAACAGCCAAATATGGAGTTTCAGCCACAATTTATGGCTAATTGTTGGAGTTTATGGAGAGTGGATATTACAGTTTATACGCACACAAACCCACCACTCCTTGTGATTTATAATAGGAAACTTTCAGCCTTTTTGAATAAACCATTTTTAAAGAGTAAATCTATGCAGTTTTATAAATGAGGCTGCTGGTGCTGCTCCGCTGACAGGCTAATCCACAGTCTTGTGTCCCTTTCTTCCATGCACATCTGTGACAGCTGAAGAGTGAGTTACTTACTGCAAAAGTGTTGTCTGTCCACATTAAGGCAAACTGGTCTTACATAAGACTGTCCTAGCATCTCCTTCAAACCAAGTCTGTTTACTGAGGTCAATAATTGCGCTAGAATGCTCTCCTTACAACATTAACACATAGCTGCTGATGTACCAAATATGGCTTTCTGACAGATGACCACTTTCCAATAATTCTCTGTGATTATTATTATTTATTAAAACCTTTTCTAAGTGGATAGAGCCATGAACAATTCCTATTTAAGAAAACCTATTTTATAGTAAAGTATTGACTGGGCTACTGCTAATATAAACCTTCAGTGCCTACAAGATTGTTTCTTGAATTGATGGGTAGAAGGTGTTTCTAAAAAATATGTAGTCTAATATGTAGTCTAATTTCCTAGGACTTATGCTAGGAATTATGCTGTTAAATGCTGTTCAATTCTGACAGATGACCACTTTCCAATAATTCTCTATGATTATCTATGACAACAGGCACGTAAAAAAAAACAATCATAAATAATATGGTAAACAAACAATTTTAAAATAAACAATTGTAAAGGAGGCGTTAGGGAACAAGCAACAGTTTCTCATAGTCCCTGTACGTTTATTAAAGCCTTTTCTAAGTGGGTAGAGCCATGAACAATTCCTGTTTAAGAAAACTTATTTTATAGGAAAGTGTTGACTTAATTCCTGCAAAGAACACAAACCTGGGCTACTGCTAATATAAACATTCAGTGCCTACAAGATTGTTTCTTGAATTGATGGGTACTAGAGAAGGTGTTTCTAAAAATATGCAGTCTAATATGAAGTCTAATTTCTTAGGAATTGTGCTGTTAAATTCTAAATTCTAAGTATTGCCTATTTAGTTACATCTGTAATTACATAGTAACCTTACTATTCTTACTATTTTCATTTACTTCTTATTTATACCTACTATTTACCTGACGAATACCTAGTACCTGGTAAATACCTAGTAAAAAAAAAAAAAACATAAATGTGAGGGCTGAAAAGACTGCTTAAGGTTTACGTACATGCTAATTTATTTCTTAAGTATCATTTACAGTGGTACTCAGAGTGACATATACCTATTGCTCAGCTGTCCTTTACCCACCCAAGGTTTGCCAGGTAGGCTAGGTGAGGCTATGTAGGTTAGGTAGGCTTGCTATGCCTCTCCAACATGCTAGTTTGTGTCTTGTGCTTTGTTTTGCTGCAAACTGTGCTACAGCATTTTGTTCTGTGATTGATTGTCGATTAGTTAGCTCTAGGTGGGCTTGTTCTCTGTACGGCCCTTTGACACATGCATGTGATTAAGGGCTACAGAAATAAACTAACTTGACTTGACCTATCGATGGTCACTGAAGAAGGAAAAGGTAATCAGAGGTTAAGGAGGAAAATCAACCTCCATGCTGCTTGAATGCATTTTTCCAATATTTTAAATGGACTGGGAGTGAGGTGAACAGAACAACAGCAAAGTCGACTGAAAAAAATCGATGCTAAAAATGAGATTGAGATTGAAAATGACTTATATTGTCATCTATCACCAGTATACATATTAAATAGAACTTCTCAGTCTAGCCTAAATATATTAATGACTACCCAGCAAAAAAAGCCCTTGCTGTGTATAAGACATCAATCTTACATAGAGCTTGCAGGTCCAGAGTTTTCAGAAGCTGTAGCCATCTCTCTTCTCTAAGTAAAATCTTAGTTAATTCATATACTAGAGCGAAAGGGAGTGTGCGAGACCATGAGAGATCAACATGTGCTCTCTACAACTTCATCATACTTCATTATGCTTGAGCTTGTTCAGCATCATAACGTCAAACTGGATGTCAACAAACACTCAGCCTGAGGCTACAATATCAATGCCTGGTCCTGACTGTTTACACTCCTTCTGAGGGCAGATCAATGAAAAAAATTACTCTCTAAAATGTTGTTACTCATGATGCAAATTCATCTTAATTTGCATAATAAAGAACTGATTAAAAGAAATGAAAATCGAAATGGTTTTTTAAATGTATTTGCATATTTCAGTAGATATTATTCTTATCCGTTACACTCCATCAATGACACTGTATTCTGAAACATGCCTGAAGGGAGGCGTAGATCTATAGCCGATGTTCTGAGCATTCAAAGACACTATGAATAATAAAAACTAATGTTTAGCACTGGTGTTAAACATAAGAGCAAAAGAGAAGCCATAAGCACTGCAGTTTTGCGCTGGAGGCTAACGGGCTCTGAGTAGTCAATGAGGCACTTCATAGACTAGGGCCGAAGCTTAAGGTCTACAATTGGACCCAGCGAGGACCCAAGAGACCATGAGAGGCATTTGTATTCTATTTGCTTCATGTTTCTGCTGCGGTACACAAGAGAATAAAAAGATCTTCCACATCAAAAGCTGCGTTTAGAGGCATAGCTCTACTGTCAGAAAGATTTACAACACTCCAATAAGGTCAAAGGAGCAACAAAAATGTCACATATTGGACATTGGACGTGCAACCGATGCAAAAGAATCCTTTTTATTTCAAGATCATAATGAGCTTCAGGCTTCACTTATAGCTTCAACAGGCTCATAAGCCTGGAGTGATTTCTCCTCTGTTGTGACTCCTACCTTTATGGGGTCAAATGATTCACTTCATCTAACATATGTATCTACAAACATTTTTGCATTCAGTAAGGGTGATTCATAAAATTTAATGACATTCACGCATGTGTCATAAAATCATGCTGCAGTGGAAGAAAAACCACCTGCTAGCCTGATGAAGCTGTAGGCAAAAAAAGATTCTTTTACACCAAGTCTGTTGTTTTGAGTGGATGTGAGTGTGCAGTTACAGCCATAAATGTGTGGCATAAAATTTAATAACATTCACATCTGTATCATAAAATCATGTTGCAGTGGAAGACATCTGATACTCGGCTGTTTCAGTTAGGCCAGGTATTATAGCCATTTCTGAAATTATTTTTGAATATGAAAAAATGCTTTAATTTTTACAAAAGTTTGAGAAAGTTCTGTCGCAAGGCGTCACGGGGCATCAGCATATCGTCAGCTTTAGGAGCATGTGAAAATTTCCCAACACCGTGTCTCTTAAAATATAAGAGTTCTGCAGGCGATAACTTTGGCTGTCTTTGATGTTTTGTCATATATTGAAAGTGGTTCAATGCACAATTCTGCACCCAGATTGAGCTCCTCGCCGCCTACTGCGCGATTTCAAAAACTGCAAGACACTCGGTGTGAAGACTGGGGGAGTGGAGGGGGGTTTGGGGTTGGAGGTGTAGTGTTCGTGGGCATGTGATATCAAAAGTTTTTCCTCGAGCACAGCTGCATCTCCAACTGAACACCGGCGGCTAATTTTAACCACTGGATGGCGAACCGAGCCAGGTGTAGTGAGATAAATACGGCAGCGACACATTTGGACTCTAATGTTGACAATATGACCGCTGATCAACTACATAACTACATAGTTCTAACTACCAGTTTACAACTCAAAAGGTGTTTTAGTGTGGAGTTGCTGTTTAAATGTCTTTAGCTGTCAGAATAGAGTGAGAGTAACTTGTACTATTATCAGTGTTAACTGCCCAGTTTATATCATGGTCTTGCCATAAATCAGCCATGTTCAAACATATTCACATTTAGAGAAAATATTATTGGACCTTTGTTAATCTTTTAGTGAGATAGTCCCTTTGCAACTAGGAATTTTTAATTATAGGTTCACAAAAACACCTGCCAACCAACCTTGTTAGCCAGTTCACCAAAACACATTGTGCGATTCCCCAAACCTCATGATGCATTGCTGTGTACAGCTTGGTGAAACTAAGATATTTAGTGAAAAAAACAAATTATATGAATAGACTAGCATCCATTGCCTGCACCATGTCACTGAAGCATTGGTGTTTGCTTGCATAAACAAGGGCTAATGTTTCAATGGTCTGAGGAAACAGTAATAACATGGTTATGTGGAACCCATAGTCATGACTTTAGGGAATAATTATCACACAATTATGATAATGACAGCTTTGGGTGTTGTTATGCAGATGAGGCCGTGGACTGTATAAGGGGGCAGAGAGCTTCTGACCGTGGCAGTGAGGTGCTGAGCTGCAGACGAGGCAGGGAGGGAATGACCTCTACCAAACAGCCACTGGTCTTCACACAGGCCAGGCCCTCCAGCAGACAGTCACTGGTCACGCCAAACACTGACGTGTGGTAACCTGGGGACGATATCGGACGAGAAAAACAAGCATTATAAAACGGATAGTTCCAGTGCTCAGTTCTGGTTGGCTGAGTAAATGCTCAAAGCTGTTGTAAAATACCGGATAAACACACATCTTTGACTGCATACCAGTTAGCAGCAAATGAACAGCAAAGAAAAATCACCACTCACTACTTAAGTATTTCTTAGTAACACTCTTTGGCAGAAGATAACATTTAAGCCACTTGAGGCCGTGGTTTACAGTAATTTCAGAATAGTTAAGTGGGGTGCCTAACAACACCTGTTATCTGTTCTGAAAACACTGTAAACCACGTCCTCAAGTGGTTTATTGCTTAAATACAGGACAGGAAAAGATGATTAGCCAAAGCAGACTACATTGTGTTGAGATCCCAAAGTTCAAAGAGTTACTGTTAATGCTTTTACAATCCATGGCCTGACAAAAAAGCTCTTCAATTGGTTCGTGGAGAAAGGAAGGTTACATTGAGTTTTGTAGTGTTTCCTCTAATAGCTCAATGCTCTCTGAAGGCCCGGATTAAAGAAAGCTCATTTATCCTATATGAGTGAGAGGAGCAATACAGAGCAGTTGTCTGGGCGACCTGAGGCTTCACAGGGGATAGAAAGAAGGGAATCATCACACTATCCTTCTTCCTTCACCATTTAACCAAGCCCAGTAGGAGCAGCTTTTGTTTAAATTGAAAAATAGGTAATGCTGTAAATTCAGTGCAATTTTATGTTCTGGGTATACTATATATCCAGATATAGAAAACTGAAACGTATAACAACAGTAATTATTTACACAGAATGCCAAACAGTAACATATAAAAATGAGAATAATAATATAGGCCTATATCGCATTTTACCATCAGCTGTTGACATGGTTTCCAATGCTTTCCGCCCTCTAAATGTCACATCTCAGCAACTCAGTTATCATAGAAAATTCTGACTGTGGAGTCAAAACAAACTGGCCTGTAGGGTAATGCTGTTTCGAACACCATATATCTGACAACTAACAAGCGCGTAATTTGTGATAAGCTGCGACCAGCTTGGCGCTTTGAGCAGGGATCAGGCCAGCCAGGGCGCTTGGTGGCATGCAGCGCCAACACCGACATGCACATTCAACAATTAGGCTGCAGTGGCCTACATGTTTTGGGGGAAGCCAGTATGCATGAAAAAATAGTTGTGCTAAATTGCCTCATTCGGGATTAGAATTCAGGATCTCTGGTATGGTAAACCTGAGCTGAACTCAAAGTGATTCAGGCTCACAATGTCATGCACACAGACCATCTCACACTGTAAGGATGCTTCTCTGCCTCTTTTCCTCTCACCTTCTTGACAAATTTGCTCTACCCAAGACTTGGGAAGCTCGTTCTCCACAAGGTTACAAGTATTGACTTGGCATTCTTGGATGTGATATTTAGCTGTTTCTTGTGAGAGGAAGCCTCGGGAAAGGGATTTAATTTTAGCCAATTAAAAAACAGCTTTGAGGTAAATAAGGGTGTTTGGCTGGAACAGAACAGATAACAGGAGAGGAGTGGCTCTAAAGAAGTTATTCAAATGAAGTCGCACAAAGTAGGCACACTAGTGCCAGTTCGCATAATTTCAATTTTGGGGCGCATTTGCATTCGCATTTGACCAAAAAGATTGCACTTTAGAGCCATGTGCCAATGGGGTGAGGTGATTTCCCTCGCTCCACTAGTATGAAGATAATGTTGCTTAATTAAAGAAAAAGAAAAGAAAGAAGAAGAAGAAGGAGGAGGAAGAAGAAGGAAGAAGGAAGAAGGAAGAAGAAGAAATTCATTTGCATTGGAAACAACTGAAACTATCTCACTCCACTGGCATATTCTTCCACTTTTTTTAAGAAAAAAAAGGATTTTAAGACTTGCTCGATCTTGCCTGATTTAAACAGTGTATGCAGGAGTAAGTGTATGCTGAGCAAGTTTGAGCAGCCTATGTTTAACATCTGAATGATGGAATAGCCTTTCAGCTGGCCTCACCATTGACAGTGATGTTGCCTGCTGTACGCGGGACGCCAACCAGGGTGACGGGGTACAGACCGGACTCTGCAGGCAGGGACAGGGCCGCAGGCAGGGATTCAAACTCCACTCCAGAGGTCAGCAAACCCTGGACAGAGGATAAAGTAAGATGTGGCATGATATACATATATTGGTAATACATAGAGGTAAAAGCCAAATCCTAAATCCAAACATAAACAAGGTACCAATAATCATATTGTCCCCCACAGATGATGCAGTCCCCTTCTGGGCCAAACAATAGCAAAAATGTCACCTTGGTTTGATCTGTAACTGCAGCGCCAATCAGTGTTATTTTGGAAATGCCAGATTACAGTGGTGAGATGCATAATTTTCCACAAGTTTCGACAAAATACGATCAGTACTGTCTGAGATATTGCATGTTACTGATGGATGGGCGGACAAACAATTGCATCATGGGGGACGGCAAATGATTGACTGACAGAACTCTTGGCATATGAACCGACTACATAAGCCAGCCGAGATCATGAGAAGATTAGATCCAAATCTATTTTGAAGGTGTAAAAAGTTTGCATTCATCTGCTTTCATGGTATAAAAAAAAAATCGGATCAATCAATCAATGTGTAAATACTGTAAATACTCCCAATATGTGTGCTGAAAAATACCATATTGACAATATACTTTCAAAAATAACAATGAGGTCACCTTTGCTTCATATAAAATTGAGGCTCTCTAATCAAATCTCTCAATTCTGATTTGACACTTTGTGGAACCCACGCTGACACGGCCCCTGTGTGCTCTGGAGTAGCAGAGTGACGCGCAGCTGTCTGCCTCTCCAGTAATAGTTCAGTATGAAGTAGCTCTCCAACTGTTCCATGTGATCCATCATCCTAATCCACCCATGATGTCCTGCAGATGAAATCTCTCTCAGCATGTCATGACCATTTCCCACGGAGAAAATTGCTCTTGTTCACACCGTGAGCAGGAAAAAAAAAACAAAAAAACAGTGCCACTGGAACCATGTCCGCTTGGAGAAGAAATTGAAAATGAGTCCTACATGCGTACACAACAGGGAAGGAGAGGGACCGGGAAATTTTTCCACCAGGCCTGGAATATTATATAGTTTGACTTTGAATGTGTAATCACGCCCTATCTCCGGTGAGCTGTATTTACATATGCGGGACACTACGGCTGGTCGCATGAGGTAGACCGAGGTGACGTAATGGACTGCATCAATCCCAAACCGCAGACGCTACCTCACTGGAGGGAGAAGGTTGCAGCCGAGCCGAGCCGAGCCTCCGAGGTGCCATGCCTGTGATTTAAACAGCGTCTCTGGCTTTACTTGGTGGAGATTATATCCCTTTATTGGATGGCTGAAATATCAGCGTTAACCTATTGGAAATAATTCATTTGCATTCAGCCTTGAAAAGGTTAATTAGACTGTTTCACTTACAATAACGATTAGTCCAAAGCAAAGCCAATTGTATCGTTTGAGCTGGTGTTCGCCGAGTTCATTCTAAATCATTGGGAGTGTGCGTTTAACCTTTCCTTTTGCTTTGAATCACAATGCTGTGATTAACAGGATTATTTGCTGCTGCTGACACGTAACTGATACATGCATCTGATAGCAATAAAAGATTCATACAGAGAAAGGCAGACAATATAACAAATATAGGTATTGATTCTATTTTGAATTCATTTACCTCGAAATGTCAACACTAAGCATGAAATAAGAAATTAAAGGTATAGCTAGAAGTTTCTCAATCATAGATGATTTATACTGTTTTCTCACTTCATGAAGTAAATGATAAAATCCATCTTTATTGTAAAATTACCCAGAGGGCTTGAGTTGACTAAAACGACTTCAGAGCCGGTCTAGAATCAAAAGCGCCAAATTCCACTGTTTTGAGAAAAGCAAATAAATACAGGTCCCGACAAGGTGAGATCTCTGTTTGTTGGGAGAATGACGAGGGAATCTGATGTTGACCCCTGTGAAAATGAAAGGGGGAGTAAGTGCACCGCTTGAATAGAAAATCAATAAAGCACAAAGCAAAGCTGGGTATTATTGCCGAAGTCGTGTGGCGACTGAGAAGGAGGGCTTGCCGAACCGCAGGGTCACCTTGGTGACGGGGAGACGGGAGAAGTGCCCTTGCGTGTGTGTGTGTGTGTGTGTGTGTGTGTGTGTGTGTGTGTGTGTCCCTGTGTTTCAGTGTGTGCTTCTGTTAAGAGTTGTCTAGAGCTGGTTTATGTACAGTGGATAGATGGTAGCTCACAGACGAGCTCCTGGCAGCTTGCTGGCGGGCCGCCGGTGAAGAGTCACCCTGTCTCTCTCTGTACCTGGGCGACACTACAACACCACCTGAGGTCGCCAGCTGCCGCGGAGCAGCGAGGGGCTTCAGCCTCCATCTGCGGCCTGATCGATTCACCCGGAGGCGGGAGGGAGTCGATGACAGCGCGGAGGCGTATGTGTGTGTGTACGAATTTGCTAGCCATGACCCTAGCCTCCCACGACAGCGAAGACAATCATTTCTCATCACCGACTGACCTTTTCTCCTTTTTTTTTTTGTTTTGTTTTCTTTTCATCTTAAAGCTGCACTGAGCAACTTTGCAAGCTGGCGGCTCCAAGTGGAAACGAGAAGTAACTGACTGAAAACTGTTGGAACTTCAATACCAAAAAATCAATGTGCATAACTTCAGCAAACTCATGTTTACCAGCCCAGCCGGTCTGTGATGCTTTATACCAAAGGAAACCAAAGGGACGAGAGAGGCAAAAGTTCTAACTGTTTAGGAGACAGTTTGGATTTCACTTTTAAGTTTCAATTCACCTCTTCCTGTGGGTGAGGAAGTGTCCATACCCGATTTCATTTGGGCAAACAGGACGAATCTACAGCATCTTAACTTGGGGGTATGGGACACTGTTTTCTATTACAGCGCCACTTTGAGATTCAGGCTGATAAGAGAAGTGTATTTGTATCTAAAAATCTTGCCTAGTGCAGCTTAAACACACACACACACAGAAACACACACACAGAGAGACAACAGGCTGGTTATAACTCCTCCAGTGTAAACACTTCCCAGATGTTCATAACGGCGTGTTGTCTGTGCTACCTGGGAATGCAGCAGCGTGTGGCGCTCTCAGGCGACGCGGGGCAGCTAAATCACCCAGTCAGACCTGTCCCACCGCATTTGGGTTCGGCGCCGAGACAGCCGCCGCCATTAAGGGCCCCCCGTCCCCGCTCGCAGTCTGCCGCGAAACTTTCACGGCAATTTGCTCTCGAGCTTCCAAATAATTAAAGGCAACATCAATTTTGGCAGGTATTACATTGTGAGCAACGCTTTGTGCCGCCGCTGTACAGCAGATGAATCTAGCCCCCCCCACCCCCGCCCCGCCCCGCTCCGCTGCCCTATTATTGAGTCTGATGATTGCTCTGCATTTCAATGTTGTCCCACATCACTGCGTTCAAAAAAACAGACACACCAGTAAGCAGGAAGCAAAGCGATTTTATTCAGCAATCATTTGCATCTGTGAACCTGAAAAAGTGACTGAACTAGTGTTTGTGTGTGTGTGCATGTGTGTGTAAAAAAAAGGCAGAAAGGGGGAGTGACAAAGTGCATAAATGAGAGATGGATGGCACAGAAGAGCAGGCCAATGCTACAGTTGGGTGTCCTTTAATAAGGAAATGCTCAGGACTTAAGAGCCCGCTGTCGCTAAGCAGCTATTAAACAATGCGGTTAAATTGGACTCCCCGACATCTGATGGGCTCTTTTCAAACTCGGTTTTTACACGGAGAGAGAAGAGCGAATGGTCTCTCACTTGCCTTAATAAAGAAGCGATCCGGTTTGACAGGACGGCGTGTGAAACCATAAAAAGTAATGGCGCCACAGGGGTTTGCTTCTGTATTGTGCTATTTTCTTAGCGTCAGTAGTGAGAAGAGTATGTCCTGCCCGTCCGAGGCGATCATTACAATATTAAACTGTCAGGAAAAAAGCTTTTAAGGGACCTTAATTAGGCTATCAAGGATAACTACAACGCATTATCGCTTGCCCTGTTGCAATCCTTGGGTAAGTGCGGAGGGAATGTTTATATTAGAAGAAGACCATGTCAGCAACCTCACATGCTTTCACAAAAGATACTTCAAAATGTAGTAACTCAATATTCAAATCTGAGGCTGTTTTTCAGCTACATTGGAATTATTACAGCACACTTTCAACAAGTTTAGGCGTAATAAAATTTCACTGACCATGTTCTCCACGCGCAGTTCATAAGGCATGGGGTTATAGACCATGAGCTGCACCTCGCAAACATCTCCTTGAACCCACTGGAAATCTAGGAAAGAGAAAAGCCACACCGACACATTAGAATAAGCTCTCAATGCTATAATCAATTAGAAATGAATGAGGTGAAGAAAACACAGCATTACATTAGACCTGCTATTGAAAATCATAAAAGGGAACTTTCAGCGGTAATGTGCTGGTGGAAACATGTAAATAAAAAAAAAAGATTTTTCCTGTTTCATTTTGCAGGTGCTTCAGTTCGAACCAAGCCATTCATGTTTAGTCGGAATAATTACTGTATGCCTCGAGCTCCTCCGCTTTATGATGCGCGACTTAGCTACAGCAAATAAAGCATCCAGTTTTAAATTGGGCCGAGCCTCCGTAAATATATACATTTCCTGTATATTAACAAAATCCCTGAGGCAACGTGGATTACTCCGGGCAACTAAAAACCAATTAATTTGAATTGATGCTGAAGCTGCTGAAGATGTAATACTAGATGTAATAGTAGACTTTTCAGTGGTTCAGTCCGCAGACTTACATTTATTGAACTGTTGTGACGAGCAAATAGCAAAAGACAATGAGATGTTATGGTCTATCAAATTATCTCAGGACCCAATTAAATGGACTGCAGACTACGGCATCACCATTTGGAGAGTCTATTGCCGTAAATGGTCTCGCAAGAGGAAGACCTCAAAATCCCATCTTAGAACCTGGTAGGCGGAGGGATTTATGACGAGCACACTCCGGCCGTGCACCTTGGGAAATTAAAAAGTCAGTCAAAAGACGGGTATCTATATAACATGAGCCCCTCACATCCTCGGGTCTGGCTCGCAGGCGCGCCCTCGTAGCCGGCCAATTAAATGTGAAATACGCCCCGCGAAAAAAAAAGAAACAACAAACTGAATGGCTGCCGTATCATCTGCGTCGCCCTCGGTCCAAACTCCTCAGGTGGCCGTTGAGATTCTGCACAGATCTCCGGAAGGCCTGGGTGCTCGGGAGCCTCGACGTGCGAAGCAATGAGGAACGCTCGGGAGTCGAGGCACGGCCGCGCGGTCAGTTAAAACGCCGCCCCTGGTTTCTTAAAAGGCAAATTATTTTGTCAAAATGCTTCTCTGACCAGAGAAAGAATTGTTTACTGGTGGTATTTGAGGCCTACAGAGAAAAATACGCTGTAAAACTATCAGCAACAGTAATCTCCCATACTGAATAATGCATGCACACTACGCCTGGGCATTGGAGCATAAAACATGCATGTGAAATGAAGCAACCCCAGAGCGGGAGGGGTGGAGGTGGGGGAGGGGGAGGGGTGCACGGACACAAATACACACACACACACACACAAAGAGTAGGCTATTCACATATCCTTATTTCTCTTGGCAAGGTGGTAATTGGATGAAGCACCACTCTATTTCATGCAGTGATGCATAAAGCGATACACTGGTGACCCGTTTAAAAAGCCCATACAGAACGGGAATAAATTTGCGCGCGCTTCATTTCCACGTTCTCTTATCGCCATTTGCAGAGCGCATCCTCTTTCCACTGGAAAAAAACGAACCGCTACCTGTGACTGCATTTGAAGTTCTCACAGGTGATGTAAATGGGGCACCGAACAGCAGGGGGAGGGGGGGGGGGGGGGGGGGCGCTACCCTGCGCTCGTTCATTACAGTGACGTTTGTATCATTGACGCATCGGTTTTACTTTATACAGAAGATTTCCTGAGTCAGGGCAAGTTTCGGCACCGGCACGAAAAGTGGGTCAGAGCGGGGTTGTTGATGGCTTGTCTGTCATCTTTCCACAGAAAGTAAAGCAGCAGCAGACAAACCACACAAATGAGCAACATTTTAAGGTGTTGGGGAAGAGCAAATCTGGCAAACACTATGACCAAGAGAATTTTGCAACTTTTTGTTTATTATTGTGTTCCTATTCAAGGCAATATTACCCATCTACATTTGCAAATGTTCCCTGTGTTGCATGGGGAGAGTTAATCTGCAAAATCCTAATTGTTTTACGGTAGAATATGGTAGAAATCAAACAAGCAGCTCAAGGATGGTGCCCTGTAAATACACATCCCTGGAAGTATCTCTGTGATTTTCTAACTGTAGTGGCTACACTGTGCAGCTGGAGTTTTTAAAGTCAATGTAGTTTCAGTCACTCCAATCATGCATACCCCCCACTCCAGCCCAGCGCCTATAAAGCTACCGCACTTGTTACTTTAAAGGCAACTCTAGTCAATGAATGTTTCCTACAAAATTAATCTCCACGTCAAGCAATTACTAATGCAAGGAATCAAGCACCAGGAAATCCACCATTATTCATTAAATTTGCTTTGGCATCCCGGTATAGCATGAGGCTCAAACCCTATTAACGAATTATTTCCCATTAGCACTTTAAATGTCAGCAGACCAGTGGTGGAATTCAAATTGAGTTTTTTGTCTTCTTATTTATTTTCTCTTTAACTGCAGAGTGTTTACCCAGCTACGTTTAAGTAGGCCTGCCGGTGTTATTGTCTCACATCTGCAGGAGCAGAAGCCAACTTTAGCGCTCTCATGTGAGGAAGGCAATAGACTTCTCTGAAACAGGTCCATCTGCTAGCTAATGATAGCAAGGTTTAAAGGATTTGTCTCAATCACAGTTGACTGAGGGCATCCACTTGGCTGAATACAATGCCCAAAGCAGTTTTGGAGAGTGAACCAACAGTAACTATGAACTTTTCAAGATTTATAGATCGGGGAATAGTCTACATGACCAGTTTCAGCCTGAAAAAAATAAGAGAGGAGAAAATTTCTTCTTCTGTGAGAGGTCCTGCCAGACATATGTTCGGAGGATAAGAGAGGATACTGGCAAAGCACCATTGCCTGCTTAATGAAACAGGTAACACACTGTGTACTGGCTGTTTGCTTTAGTTATCTCTCTGCCACTCCTTTCAAATTCTACTCCAATCCCCATGCACACTGCAGAGTTTTAGAGTCGATGCCATTTAGCGTACACTGAACATATAGCTGATGCCACCCAAGTATGCTTTGCAAGGCTCTCAAAAATTATATTGCATCTCACATCTAACAACAAAAAAGATCATTCATAATCTTATTTCTTAGGATGGGACAAACAAATGTGTCACAAATGTGTCGTACTTGACACAATCAAAATAAATCTGGCAGTGGCAATCATGGCTTTAATTGTATAAAATGCTACAGGTATTAAAGAAATGATTAGAGCCACAAACCAAGCCTACCAGACAGTATCTTGTTGGTGTTTGTTTGATGGTGGATTCTACTGATCCCGTAGGAGGCGGTCCATCTGTCTACTTTAAGGCCAACCAGAGTCACCGCTCTGCTGTCCAAATTGAAATATACTGTATGTGTGTCACAGTCTGGCCAATCTGAAACAGATCGTCACTGGGCCTTTTGCCCAGGGGCCACTTAAAATGTAAAAAATAAAAATAAATAAAATAATAAAAAAAAACTATGTAGCCATTGGTTTCCATTACATTGGCTTTCAGATCTGGTATTTTCTGAAGCATTCATGTTCAAGACATCTTCATCAGAAGTTTCAGGGATAACTGTGACATCTCCCATAACAGCTGGTGTGCTGACAATCACAATGTAGGCATATTGTATCAAAATGAATACAGTTCCATTCCATGGGGTTGATTGGGAGTGTCTTGAAATTCCAATGGATGGGAAGTTTTTGCTCCAAAACATAGTATGGGCAAGAAAGTGAGTTTTGAAAGCCAGAAAAAAAAAAAACTAAAATTTGTACCGATGAACAACCAACAGATATATTATAGTAATTTGGTGCTTATATTGTGGTAATTGTGCGCTATGGGGCAATAAAAACCTCCCTTATTTCCCCTTTAAATGATTTGTTCAAAAATTAGAAAAAACAAATAACCACAAGGCTAGCGATAAGTCCCTCTGTATTTATTTTTGGTGATGTATTGTAGCTGTATTGTACTTGTGAGCCTGCACAGACCCCCCACCTCCATCTATACCCCTGTTTCCCCTATGAGGGCTAACTGAAGAAAAATCCACCTCACTGTATGCCGATATACCACTGTAATAGATAGCCTATCACCCACACCAAAGGGAATGGATAGCAGTAGACTTGGCAGTTCCTAAAACAGAGTCTCAGAGCAATTATAGGGAAAACAATCTCCCATTAGAGAATCCCTTGTTTTATAGCTGAACATCAGTCTGATTCATAGCAAGTGACTCGAAGAGCAACAAAACACACACACATATATTCTCAGCGTCCACACGCCTCTGGTTTTACAGCCTACCGCAGAATGCTAATAACTCTGATTCCGCATCAGCAAAATGAGTGAGGGGGAAGTGAGGGTTTGCTCTAAAGCTTTAAGGGTTTACAGTCGTGGCACTTGTAGAGAGACTGTGACTGCCAATTTCAGCTTATCACGGTCTTAATGAAGCTCTCAGGAACATTCCCATAGCGCACATTTCATTGATCACAAAGCAAGCACATAGACACAAGTCTGAGAGTGTCATTTCCACTTGTGAGAATTCCAGGCTGTATGAGGACATTTAAGGGATCTACACAAAAATGAGAACCAGAGAATTAACAATTTGAAAGAGTATGGCTTTTCATCATGCAGCCTCCATGACATGACTGCAGACTGAAATATATATAAATATATAGATCTAATTACTAATGCTGAAATTCTACGCACATTTAATATATACTAAACAAAATGTACAAGACTTGTGAATAGTGCAAAGAGTGTGTTCCGCTGCAGCAAATAACATTGAATAGATTGCCTGAAATGGGGAAAAATGCATAAAATATAGCCGCAAGCAGCCATTAGTGGAGTCCAAGTCTATGGGGCAAATGATTTGAGAGTGAGAGTATAAACTTGATTCATCATTATGGAAAAGTTCTACACCTCGAATATAGAATATTTTGTGACAGTCCAGGTGAAATGGTGCCTGACATATTGCCATTTGAAAAATTGCCAATTTGTCCTGATGGCGGTGCTAATCAGCATGACCAAATGTGGTCTGACGCACTTTGGGGCGCCTTGTTAAAAGGTATGTTAAGTTTGAATGGTCTAGTGTTAAGCGTCTTTGCTATCAACTTCTGTTGTGCGTCACAGCCAAATGGTTACAAGTATCAAAATTTTGTGAAAGGTAGGTAGTTGAAATATGAAAATTTGGTGCAACAGTTGCTGTTGCAATGTGGTCTGTCAAACTTTGGGGTCCATCCCAAATCTGTATCTGAAGTTTGGTCTAGAATCAAGTGTTTTGTGTTTTGCTTTTTTTTTTGGGGGGGGGAAATTATGTTTATTGATTTTTGTTATTTGACAAGGCAATAAACAACATAAGAACACACAACAATCACCAAAGCAAAGAAATACACAACACCATTCGGATTGTTTACAAACCCAAAATATATATATATTTATAATATAAAATAATACAAAATGTGTTTTGCTTTTTTACAAACTGTTTATTTGAGTTTTTGAATCAAGTGTTTAGGAAGTATACCTCACTTCCGTTTGCGTATCTTCGCCATTAGAGAAGAGAGATACAATCTCAATTTTGTTGAGATTGGATCAAGTTTGCAGGAGAAATAGCGAAAAATAGGTATTCCATATAATTCAAAATGGTAGAAAACTGTAACGACTGAAATGAAAACCAATACACGCAATGGATTTGTGTTGAGCCACTAAATCTGAGGAAAAAAAACTTGTGATTCTAGACCTTACAGTTTAAGGGTTATTGTCCAAAATGTAAACTTCCATATGTGCAATGGATTCGGCTTGAGCCAAGGAATCTGAGGGGAAAAAACTTGATTCTAGAAAATATGGTTCAGGAGCTGTTGCTTGTTATAGCGCCAACATCTGGCCAATAAGTGTAATTTCTATTGCTTGAGCAGTGGGGAAGATTTGAAACCTATCCACCAAATTTGGCTACTCTAGGATTTTATGGTTTCTGAGGTACAGATCGTTGTAGGGCAGCAGAAGAAGCAGAAGCAGAAGAAGCAGAAGAAGCAGAAGCAGAAGCAGAAGAAGAAGAAGAAGAAGAAGAAGAAGAAGAAGAAGAAACAGAAGAAGATGAAGAAGAAGAAGAAGCAGAAGAAGCAGAAGAAGCAGAAGAAGAAGAAGAAGCAGAAGAAGAAGAAGAAGAAGAAGAATCCTGACAAAGACAAAAGGGTTTCAGCCCTACAGGCTTGAACCCTGAAATATGTATTTGGACGCTGCCGCTGAACAGGACAGAGGGAAATCAGTGCAGCAGCCCTGGAGGATATTAACTTAAGTGTTGTTCCCCTGCTTGTGAGCGTCTCTGGAGGCAGAAATAATACAGAGTTCAGCATGGGAAGACATGCCTGCACGCGGCCGTTGTGTGATGAATGCATGTTCACAGCCGCGCGCGTGTCGTCCGAAGACATGCTTCCTGCGTGCGGGAGGACGGCTCGAAGGAGTTAAGACAGAACTGTAACTTCATTAGCTGGCAGCGAGCGCTCCAGAGGTGGAGGGACCGAGACAGAAAGGCGTGTTTGATTTCATCTCCAGGGCCTCGCAGCACCACACTGTGCAAAAGGAACATCTGATTTTCCACGTCTTAAATCTTGATCAAAAGAAGAGGACTGCTTGAGGGAACGCATGATACTGGCCTTTAATTAAAAATGATATATGGTCCAGTCAGTGATGCCCACCTCTGATGATGGATATGATGCAGTTTGTTTGATTACATATTTATTGTAGAATTGATCATTACTACACTGGTTGTCTAAGGGAAGGCCTTAATCAGAATTGATTCTAATGTGACATTTTGGTGAGATTCTACCCAAGTCTGCATGAAGATGTTTCACTATTATTACTGTGTATTATTATTATTTGTGATTATTAATGCAGAGTTTTGACTTCCCATGGTCTAAATGCTGTTTCGGAGCCTCTTCCAAGAAAAAAATTCTGGGGTAGACACTGAATATCAGCAAGTATCAGCAACTTCAATCCAAAAAAAATAACAGTATCGATATTGGCCTTCAAAAACCCACATCGGTCAAACCCTAGTGTCATCTGTAGATGGACAATGAACATGTCGACTAGACTCGTGTGTATTTTCAGAAGTGCTGCAAACATAGGAGACGAGGAGCAATTTGCAGGTTGATGTCTAACACTTATGGAAGCGTATAGTTGACTATATTCAAATGTTCGTGCAAATTGGAAAATGAAAATGGAATCCCACAATAGCATTTTATTTTCCACTTTTGGATGCATTATTTGTTGGACTGGCCTGAATGCCATTTGACTGCCAGTCTTCCAATACGCAAACACTTGAATACTCGTTCTCAATAATAGGCCTACTTGTTCAAAATAACAATATTAAAAATTGTTTATCTAGGCATTGCAACCAAATCCTCAAAGCCTGAAGCGCAGGTTAATTATTGCAGTTCAAAGTACATCCATGGAGTGGAAACTTGGTATCAATAATGTTGCAGGTGACAGAAAACCCGCATGAATGAATGTGGTGCCGCAGCACAGGATTTTTCTTCACATACTTACAGATTTCAGATGATTGATCAAACTTGTCGTGCCCCCTGACAATTTGAAAATGAAAATGGAAAGCCGTTTGGCATTTCATTTTCAAAGACTTGCCCTACTTTGTGGTTAACAATATTCAAATGTAAATTCAAATGTCAAAAGAGAGAAACCGCGCCTTCAAAGAATGACTGGCAGGTCGGTAGACCATGAAAATGAGAATGCAATCGCGCTTGGCATTGCTTTTTCATCGTCATTAAGTTAGGGCAATGGCTTTAGAGTGAGGAAATTCAATTGCAAAAGGGGGCGCTGTTTCTGTGTTCTCACAAATTTCGCACAAAAGTGAAAAGAGAAAAAGAGAATTGCACATGGCAACCCCATTAAATATGACTTAAATGTTGCACATATGTATATGAAAAAAATAGGTTGTAGTTGTTTTCTTGCATTTCAATTTTCAAATTTGAATTAAAATATGAATACTGTGGGGTATTGCGGGGTATGTCTAGGAAAATGACATCAAATGGCTTTTTCATTAACATTTTAATATTGTCAGTAAATGTGCATTTTAGTACATGAAAATTCAAATACAAATTGGATTGTTGCATTTAATTTTTTATTTTGACCCAAATTATGCATCCAAAAGTGGAAAATCAACACGCTATTGTGGGATTGCATTTTAATTTTCCAATTTGCATTAACATTTGAATATAGTGTGCACTTCCATATACACTTTCTCCTTAGACTAATTATTAGGTTGCATCGTGATCGTCTCAATGAAGACAGGGCTGTACTTTGACATACATAGACTCTGACACAGAAGATGTAAGCCGGAGCTTCAAAGGGCCTCAGACGAAGGGGGGGCGCTGCTTGATGTCGCTGACTCAGCATAGGCAACATGTCACTGTTGATGCGGAATACCTGAAGACCTGAAGACCTGAAGACCAGCGCGAGCTTCAAACACACGGCCGCTCCACGCTGCACGGCCTGCCACGCTCGCCGTCTCATTGCCACTCTAATGTGGTGCAAATTTGACTTGACCTGATGACAGCTAGCATTGCATCAAAAACACTGAAATGGATGCACTCTGCAAACAAGCTGTGGTTTTTCACATGCCAGAGATCTCCAGTCAGGAGAGCAGTGACTCACTACTGCATAGCCTTGAGCCTGTTGCTGCTCCTTTCATCCTGAGTCACGAATATCTCCTTCTGAGGCAGTTGGGCAATTTATGAGGGGAAGGCATTAATTCAAAATTGGGCCAGTTAACATGATAGGCCCCATTTACAAGGACACTATGATAAGACTCTAGGCAGGGGGCCAGAAGAAAATAAAAACAATGAATAATAGATCACACTGAGAGCAGTGTCCCAAAGAAAGAGTTAATCTAATCTATTTTTTTTTTGCTTTTTTTCCCCTTGACTTGTTTGTTTGTCCGCGGACGAAGATGCCACTGTCAATCTGTAACTCTGGGGACTGAGAAATTACAGAAACTAATCAGGTGTAGGAGACATTACCCTAATTCACCCTGATGTTTACACAAACAATGCTTGCAAGGGTTCATTACACAGTATGCGCGATAATTAAAGAAAAAAAGGGAAAAAAGGAAGAGGGATTAATAATTTTTTGGGGGACCTGAACTAATGTAAGGAACAACCGCTCCATATTCCAGTCAATAGGTTCACCGACAAAACAGATGATACATTAAATTGATTTGATGGAGGATGGTTCTAGTCGCATGGAAAATAAAACTTCTTGTAACAATGGTAAGTAGGGTTCGACTAATATGGACTTTTGAAGGCCCATGCCAATCCCAGCATTTTTAGTTTGAAGCTGCTGATAGTCAATATTTTGTTCCAATATTCAAGATCTTTAAATGTGATCATTTTCATGCCAGATAATTACAAGGATGTTCTTCTTGTCAGGGTGGAAAAGCCTCTGAAGCAGCATTTAGACCATCATGGGACACTAAAACTCTCTAATAAAACACATACTAATGAAATACCTTTACATGGGTTGGCTCTTTAAGTGACCCACCTCACCTATTCAATGGTAGGAGAAACTCTGGGATACCTTAAGCATTTAAGTGAGTCATTAACAAAAAAAACACTATTTTGAACAATAGAATAAATGAACGAAATGTGCAAATAAAATACATTTCATTACAGATTTCATAGACTTTTTATGTAGCTGCAGTCATAATATTAGAGGTCGATGACAATGACCGATATATCAGCAAACCAATATCTGTCTAACCCTAGCTGTAAGCCCATCTGATTGACAATGCAGCAGATAAGCCTGAAGTGGAGAGATCACAGTCACTGTAGTGGAGTTCTATGAAAAGCCGGTGCAAAGTCATGCCCACAAGCAATCTGTCATGTCTGTGCCATGATTAGACTTTATCAAGATCAACGACAAGTGGGCCGAGATAATCCGAAAGGCAAAGAGCCTACTGCCAACAGTGACACCGGCAAAAAATAAATAAATAAATAAATGAATGAATAAAATCAACATTTCATTTATATGGCAGCATCAGAAAAGTCAGGAGGAGTCAGAGTAGAGGATACAAATATTGTGCCTTTTTTTAGTCTTAGTATTTCCAGAGGCATAAATAATTGAGATATGATCATATGCTGGACCACAACTTATTTAGTAAGTGAAATATGCATGCCAAATATTTATATATACCGTCTAATTTGCTTCTGATGTTTTTCATTGCATATATTGAAAATGATTTCCATATAAACTGTCAGGGTAACGCTTTATAAACAAGGCCCATTGGTTGTGTATTTGTGTGTGTGTGTGTCTGCCTACAACTCTAATACAATCAGAGCTGAATCAAAGTCTAAGCTAAATATTTTTTTCACTACAACCCACACACACACACACACACACACTTGAGCGAGGGCCTGTTTAGTGGGTGAGTGAATACAAAAAGCGCGGCGCTCACCTATCTTCTTGCAGCGCTCCTCTCCCCTGTTGTGCATGATGATGGGCGAGTAGATGAAGGGGCTGGCGGTGGACATGTTCTGTCCCAGCAGGCCTTTCACTTTGTGCGGCCGCAGACTGACGGGCAGATTGAGGAGCTTCACTGATCTATTTCGGTGGCGAGAAAAAAAAGGGGGGGGCGGTTAAGGGCATCGGAGGAGACGGCGCGAGAATGGCACGGGTTAGTTTTTATCTTCCCGCATCCATTTAGGTCCCCGGCAGAGGAGACAGACTGCTGGATTCCTGAGATTCTATTTAATCTACTTGTTGCCAGGTTGCTCTATAGGAAAAATCCACCCTAAGATGCTCTTCCACTGTTATATATCATCAATCTGTAATGCTCAGTGCATTCCAGGAGTTATTTTGTCATGAAGTGCTGTAATTTACTTTTCCTCAACCTGTCTTGTCTGTTTCCCCAAAATGGCATTCAACAATCTGCAGATAACAGCCGTGACCTTGCTGCATCCAGCTGTTGCTTTTATATGCAGGTAGAGAGAGCGATAGCAATGGTGAGAGTAATAGCAAATGCAAGAGTGTGACTTTTTCCAGTCGAGAAAAGTGAGAGTCATGCCCCTTACTCAAAACACTTGTGGCTGCATTGCATTCTGGTCTATTGAGGCTACTGCCAGTGGAGAAATTGGTCTCTCTGCCTCTTCTACGATGGATTTCTCCCTGTATGATTGTTGGTGCAAAATGGCGGCTCTCAAAAAAAGCCCTTGCTCTTTGATTCTGAGGGACTGACACCCAAACCTGATGTTTACTGTTGATATTTTAAACAGTTGAAAAATTGACTGCTATTAAACTCTATTGTAGCTGCGATGGAGATATGTGGATGTGACATAATGTTCTCTACGGCCAGTTATCCACGGGAAGAAGAAAAATATGCCATCAAATGCAAGGTGTATCGCCAATAGCTGTTTTAAGGTGGATTTTTCCTTTAAGGCCTTCACAGACAACCAATGTAATATTGATCAAGTATATAATAAATATGTGATCAAAAAACTGATTTATATGTATCATATTGGAGGTGGATAACACTGAAGTCGATATTCGAATTTGAGCTTACATAAAGCAATTTCTGTATACTACAGGTTTCCCTCCCTATGACTAATGCCTAGCATACACTACATGACAAAAGCCATGATTTTACCGTCAGGAGGTTTTTTTGGTTCCAGGTTGGAGACTGACTCAGTGTATGTTACCTAACGTCTCAGCACCTACCTTGGGGTGTCAGACAATATCAAACCAATTTGGTCTTGTCATAACAAATTCAGCATGACCTTGCAGCATAAAAGGATGATGACACTTTTTGAGCAGCGCTATGATGGATGCTGAGAAAAACTAGTCCTCAAATGAGAGATGCTTTGGGATTGTTAATCTGTTGAACAGTGGCCATAATGTAGAATTTCATGATTTTCCATGAGTGGTGGGTAATTTCTGTGACCTAAAACTTGATATCTCTGGCACGTTTGCTCTGATTTTCAATTTGGAACAGTTCTAAAGCCTGTAAATTCATGTACAAGTAACTGAAGATTTAATTCCCCAATTTCACCCGAAAATCGATCCCCTGATTTTCCCTGTTTGGAATATGCTCTTATTCGACATTCCATCTTTTACATGATTACATGACCCACAAATTTTTTTTTACATGATTACATAACCCATAGAAATCCTGATAACAGCTTACATTAGAAACACCAATAATAAATTCAACAATCATGCAGCAATAATGGCAAAACTCATGGCAAGACAACTTATTGTAAAATTCCCTATTTAAAGTAGTAATACAGGGCTATTACACAAAAACACACTCACAAAGAAGTTAATCGTTTTAACGCTATACAATGAGGAATCAGGATCAGTCAATTCAGATGCTGAGGCCAACGTGAAACAAGAGACACCAAATAACAATCACACACAGCCCAGACTTACCGGACAATGGGGAGCTTGGTGAATGGCACCGGGGGGAGCTTCAGCCCATCAGGAAGGGTGATGACCTCCATTCCGCCCGGACACTTGGAGGTGTAGTTCTCCAGACTCTGGGTCACCTCTTTCTTCTCTATGAACCGATGAAAACACGAGGAGATAATGGACATGTGAGCACGTGACCACAGAGCATAAGCAAACCTAAACACGGCATCGTTCAAAGGCCAGATTACGAGAACCATCACACAACGCAATTCCTTTTAAGAACTCTCCACACCTAGATAATTCGAGCAGCATCTCCACCATAAAGGTTTAATCTTAGCGTGATATAAATTAACCAGACGTTAATGATCTCCCACTTGTAGATCGGTGAGGTGTCTCTCCCTCAGCCACGACGGCCCCAGCCTCAGCCTTCAATGAAAACTGCAAGTTTTATTACACGATCAATTAAAAAAAAAGGTTTACGACCGCGCTGTATCATCACTCTTAGCCCCGCTGCTTTTCTTGCATACACACGTGTCTCTTTGAATTACTCCTAAGACAATCAACCCCCACGGGTTACGCTAGGAGAAATGCACTCCAACTCTTTGGCTCATTTCTCCCCTGCATTTCCCCAAGCTCCGTCCCTGCCCAGACAACCACAATAGTAGTCTGACAGACGGAACACGCAGTCCAGACAAGCAGAGAAATGTTTTTTTTTACACCCAAAAAAAAAAAAAAAAAAAAAAAAAAAAACCTCAAGTTGCAACTCTAAACATTTCACACGGTTTTTCCGAAGGGGAAGGATAACATCGCATCTGACAGGGCTACTGAAGTGTCAGGAATAGATTCATGATAAAAGCGGGATAAAAGGCGGCACGGATGAAAAGCACAAAAAGAGCCGAGTCTAAAGTTGGCTCAAAACCCCTTGAACTGGAAAACTGAGCCTGCATCACCTTGTTGTCCAGTAAACATGTGGATTTTGCAATGTGAATCCGTTATATCTGACTTCTTCTAACATGCTAGTTTGCAGTTTCTCTCGCCTTAGCAATCGACTTCCAAACACTGCACTTTAAACCGCTTGAGGTGACCTAGCACTCCTTTCTGAGTAAACAGTGAAATGCTGTTTGTAGCATACAAATTAGCATGACAGTAATGAGGGGGCTCAGGTATTTTGACAGCGCCTTTTGTACGCAGCCATTTTAATGGTTTCCAATTTGTCAGGACGGATCTAAAATAATTCCCAAAGCAGCAGGTGTAAATTCAGCTGATTTTCCAAAACTGTTTTGCAGGCTTAAGCCCCGTGAACGAGTATATAATATGCGGTGGGTTGAAGGACAATCTGTGAAGGGCAAACAATGTATTGATTCATTTTCAGATGATGCGCCGTAACCGCAGTCTTTCAAGCTTGCTGCGATGCACAAAATGTTCTATTTGCCTCCCTCCCTCCCTCCTTTTCTGTCTCCTACTATTCCTCCCTCCCTCCCTCATGATGCGTCTACTCTTCCCCCAAAATGAGCCTTGTTAGCCCAAGTTTAACTTCTTCTCTAGAGAATGGGTTCCGCTCACTTTTACAGCTGGGGAATCTTAACGGTACGAAATGTCAGTGAAAATGTCACTCAGCGAGGTATCAGGATGCAGAAAACTCCATTTTACTACTGTGAAAGTGTGAGGAGGAAACTCCAGAGATGATGCACATCCGACTTGGCACGTCAGATTGAAGCGGTGGTGAAAACATAAAAAAGGTAAAAAAAACTAACTGTGCTCTCAAACCTTTTCATGCCAAAAAAGCAGGGGGCCCCATCTGACAACGGTAACATCTGTGATAGTATAAAGTGGTACAGTATATTACTGTCTAGAGGAGGAGGAATAAATTGAGTTAGTTAAGTCTGTGATTACAGTTCTCTCTTATTGCATTCTCTCCAAGTAACTTTCTGTAGTTAAATTATACTGCTGTATTCCTCCGCTTTATAGGAGCCACGAACGCTCCCCCGGGGGTTCCAGGAGAGACAAAACATTTTTCTACTTGTGATTTGAGTCATATTGAGCGGTGCTACATAGAAACACACAACTATCAAGAACCAAATGCTCATTATTTTTTTATTGGCTCTTTCAATTGTTGATTGAAAAGAAAAATTCATACCGCGCTTCGCACATCACAGAGCGTAGTGGAGACTCACTCATGCAGATTGAAGTAAGACTCAACTCAGCTCAACTTCGGCCCATAGGGGACTATTAAGGCAATGGTCACATGAAAATAAGCATAGTGAAACGACTAAAATAAATCAGGACTAATCTCCGCTGTAATGCTGCACTTGTGAACAAGCTCTCGCCCGCAAAACACAGGCAATCCCCATTCATGATGAAAAAGTTTCATTATCAAAGATTTCAAACACATTCAATCAAACAGAACAGGTTTATGGCTTTAAACTTTGAGCAAGTCCTGAGGTGACGCCGTTATCATTCTCCAGTTCCATTTAAACTTTTTCACCATTTGGCAAAATAAAAAAAAAAACACAGCAGAGCTGTGTTAAAGGGCCCCTGGTGATTTCTACCATTCTTTGTGCTTGGTGATTTAACATTCTTTGACACCTCTTTACAGAGACACTACTGTGAGACAGGAGCTTTAAATACCTTTTTGACAGTGCAATAGATACTATATAATATTTTTGCGAGAGTCACTGGAGATGTATCAAATCATGTTTTGATATGAACCCTACTGATAGAGTACAAACAGACGCGTTGTCAACCCATTTTATGAATAATTTACATTTTGCCCGTTGGTGTTTCCAGCAAGAAGCCAATAACATAAAAAACATAATCTAACGCAACAATAAGCAGAGCACAACGGTAAAAAAAAACAGTCCATGTAGACTGGAGACTCAACAACTGAAAGCAGACTTAAAAACATAATATTTGTCTTTAACGAGGCTGTATTTAGTATATCAGGTGGGAAGAATAGCGCCTGTGGCCTTTAGAGTACTTTCAACGTTTCCTTATTGTCAAAAGAAAATAAGTCTTGGAATCCCTGAATCTCTTGCCCTATTAGTCTGAGTCACCCTCAGGTCTAACCCTAATCCATGTTGAGTCATCTTGTGCTTTTGTAGCATCTCTATGCAGCCTATTGTGTCAGGAAAACCCATTCAGTCGGTGTCTATTTGTGATGATCGGGGATGGAGTGGAGGATGGACCTACTGAAACCCAGTTTCCTCACCTTTTTATTTATGGGAAACAGTTTACTCATCTTTATAGGGTGACATAAATCTTTTTAAACGACAGTTAGTTCCAGTCGGGTAATTTGATTGGGCAGGAGGCAGATATACAGTATAACAGCACTGGGACGTTTTACTATATGTATCGCTCCACTTTACAGGTGTTCCAATATAAACAGTTTATGTGTTGCTTGGCAACACTTGGTAGTGGAATCCGGAGGGAACTGTTTTTGTTGGCGGAGACGAAAAAGACAAAAATCATGATCTGTTGTCTCAAATTACCATTACTGGATAAAAAGCTTTGTTTATACTGTTGTATAAAAGTACTATCACACTCGAAGTTGTGTTATCAGCACAGTGTGATTACGACCGAATCACAGTATAACAGCACTCCCTCTTGCATCATATTGCTTAAATGATGTGAAATTCGCAGTATAGTACCTCACAGTAAGTAGAATCAAATGGATCAAAGTTATTTGGGCATAGGATTGTTAAAGAATAAAGCATAAATGAATGTTTTGCTGAAAATATAATTGATTATTGATCATATTGGTGGTTCTTTGCCTCATGAAGATTATATGAGTATATGAGTATTACGTACATGGGTAATAACATTTGCTGTCAAATTCAATTCCAAAGATATTTTCCTATGTATCAGCTCCTTACTGTTTACCAATGTGTTGGGAGCTACGCAGTGAATAAACACTACAAACAGCACAAGAACACCAACCACCAGAGACAGCCAACAATCGCAGAGCAATTATCACTCTGTTTGGAACCTGGCAGTCAACTGGGAAAATCTTTCCCATCTCTACTAGGTAAAAAAAGCACACCACAAGGAGTGGGTATCCAAATTTGAAATTGTGTGGGAAGAGAAAAATAAACTAAGCGGCCACAGGGGGAAAGGATGAAGGTCCCATAAACTCAGGTTACTAATTTTACAGAGAATCTTTTGGTTCTAAAAACAGCACTGTGATTAAAGTTATGTAGGGCTAATTGCTTTTATATTAGGCCGTGTAAGACCAAAATTCAGCGCCGAAGGGGCTTTGCTGGAAATTGCACAGCGGCTGCCAATCAGCGGCAAAAAACATTCTATAACCTGAACCTCGAGGATATTTTGAGCGACAACAACCTTAAATAAACCTGACCGAACATCAGGAAAAAAAAACCCACATGAAAACATGAAATGACACTGAAAAGAGTTTGAACTTTTTGGGCTGGAAATTTTGACTGGTGATAAAAGGTGTACTAGTGGTGATGCTGAGCAGAAGACATATTTTTAATTAGAAGTAGCATCACAGAAATAGACATGTAATGACATTTACAAAGAAAAATGGCGCTGGTTATGGTTTAGTCTATAAAATGTTGGATAATATAATGGTTTGGGTTTTTTTTACACAAAATAAAGCTAAGCAGAGAAAAATATTCAATGTATAGCCTTATTACTCCTGACTAGGGATGAGACGATATGCTTATCTCAAAATACGATTCGATACGTGATATGGATTTCAATCATAACAAAGTATGACTGTGCAGATTTATGTTTATTTATGAGCTACAAATCTTTCCAGCAATGGCATTGGTTTGCTAGAATGTAAACAACCATTTAACAATGTCATTACAAAGTGCAAATGATACAATTTTGATGGAGCTTGAGAAATTGTGATGGTCAAGCATCTTATTTGTGATTACTACAGCAGAATAAAATGGAGCTAAAATCACCATTCATTTTTCTGCCCCAGGATACGTACTGTCACATTTTTGTATTGCAATATATTGAATTTCAATCCATCCCTTTCGATTCATCCCTACTCCTAACCTCTCCTCGCTCACTCCCCTGTTCCTTTCCATCTTACTGTTGGTTTTTTCTCTTTCTCTGCCTTATTCTATCTCCATCACAGACTCCTTCCTCACAGGCAGTCCTAGAATCAGCCATAATTAGCCTTACGTGGTCACCTTGTCGTGACCTGGAGGAAGAGCAGTTAAGCACTATCTTCGATTCCAGCGCTGGTAAAGTGGTAAAGGCTTGAATAAAACATTTGAGCTATGTTTTTTAATGACTCCGGCCAAGACTTTGAAAGGAACAACGCACCTCAGAGAGGCGTTTGAAAGAACCCCCACGCCAACTCAAAGATTTGCCTTCTGTGGAGGCTGGGGGTTACATTAGAACTGCAATGAACGGCAAATGGCACGCCTACAAAGAATATCCGGCCTAAAAGAGAATGCATTTCATCCCTACAGTCTCGGACAGCGTAATTAATATTTGCAAAAATGAACAACTCTTCCAAAGCTAGATTTGAGAAAACCCACACCAATTTGTGATGTTATCAAAGAGATACTTTCTGGAGCTTTTCCGCTGATTTCTTTAAGGTTTTACACCTAATTGGACGGTATTACATTGTAGTTCCAGCAGATCTAAACCAGAAAATTTGAATACCACTGTGGGTATTGTTACAGTATCAACAAGATCACAAATTCATTGTCAGTGAATATGCGACTTACTCCATAAAGTATCACAGATTAAAGTATTAAAGATTAGAGTCTTAGTTGTCTTGTTTCTATATAAATGTAGTTTAAAATGTGCACAGAAATCACAGAAAATATCATCTTAATTCTGTGAACTCACACTTTAAAGTATTTACAGGTTTAAAATCCATGACTTTATTTGTGTTCATTGTTACATACTGTCACACTGAGAAACCGACTTTATTACCGCTTTGCCTCCCTCGCCCCTTTGGTATCTGGTGGTATGAAGCCATCGCTGACTGTTTGGGGTGGGTAAACATGAGCGCGCTGTGTGCAAGTGACATCACATTACATGAGTTCTGCTTATTGAAGTCCAAACAGTCACCGCTCCCTGTCATTTGGAGCTGCCGGCGAGTGAAGCTGCCTGCTGCAGCTTTAAACTCGGTTCTCGCATGTGGCGTGTACTTCCAGGTCAAAATTCAAGACTTTTTTCCAAGAGTTTAATTTCTTGACTGGATCTGAAAATGTTTGTCTGATGTTCAGTATGATGTATGCTGACAGCGGTTGCACAACATGACTATCAACTGGGCCATAATCACTCCATAGCTAGGGATTATTCTAAAGAACAACAAATATCACAATATGATGACAGCTAGTCGACATCAATGTAAAATGTGTTGTGTGACTGAACGAAAGAGTATTTTTCCCACAAATCAAATTCATTTCCATACTTTTCCAGGCTTTCCAGCTATGCATAGGAACTCTGATTGGAGGTTACACTGTTACACTGTCCATATTATGCTTTATATATCCACACTACCTACTCAAACACACCTCCAAACTCAGCTGAGGGGACCTGCCTCACTAGAGCGACCTACAACAACCTCTCTGACGTTCGCGATATCACACTGCAGACGGGAATAGAGGCAATCAGAATAGGGCATCCAACCTGCACTGCAACAGGGAGAGCTTTGTGTACGGACCATTACACAGAGTAAATACAAAACGCTATTTTTTTTTTTTTGGTAGTAAAACAGGCTGCTCAAGCATTCAGCTCAGCTTATACGGACAGTTTTTCAGTGGTTAGGGTTAGTCAACGCGTTGCCCGTTACGCAGTTCAGACACCGCGCATCTACAGGGGTAAAGCAGCCGTTCTTCAGTTAAATCATCTGGTTGCATTTCTACTCCTTGATGTATGGAGTGGATAGCCAGGATGTAGCTGCTCATGTTATTCCAGCAGGACTGGCTCTGAGGAGGCTGGTAATGGGAGTACGCCCCGAACGCCGCCGCAGCAGTCCCTCTGCTGACGGTGTTGAATATTTCATGCTGTTAGCTCTCTCCATCCTGTTCTCACCTCTCTCTCTCTCTCTCTCTCTCGCTCTCTCTCGCTCTCTCTCCCTCCCATTCTCATGCTCTGTAGCCAACCAAGGATTACATTGGCCTCTATTGTGTGGCCAGTGGACCGCCTGGCACACTCCTTGGGTAAAAACCCTATCTCCCGGGTGCACAGGATTTCTGCTCGGAGCACAATGTTGCACTGCCGCCAAGAAAAGGCCGGCTTTGTTGTGCGTCGCACACTATTAAGCACAAGGTATAATGCTGTATTCACCGAAGGATATGGTGGCTGATGCTAGATTTTTTTTTTTTAAGTTTGGATGTGAAGCTGAAAGCAATACACGGGATCAAAATTTTATACTGACAAAAAAAAGAGAGTAATATTACTACTTTGAGAGCTTTTTTTCTGAACGTTCATCGTGAGCTGACCTTGATCGGACAGGAAGTCCAGCATGGTCTGCAGCAGGAAGGACAGGTGGCGTACGGACAGGCCGGGGTTGCCCATGCGACGGGAGGCGTACACCAGCTCATGCAGGAGACGCATCTGTACAGCAGCCCAGCCTCGGTGGGTACCTGAGAGAGAGGGAGAGAGAGAGAGAGAGAGAGAGGGAGGAAGGGAGAGAATGAGAGAGAGAGAGAGAGAGAGAGAGAGAGAGAGAGAGAGAGAGAGAGAGAGAGAGAGAGTAAATTTACATTCACAAGTCTCATGACTGACATCTACTCTTATATAGCTATGATATGAAATTAGTGTACTAATAGTATCTGTAGTATCAAAAAAAAAAAAAAAAAAGAACTTGAGCAATAAAAACCAGAGCACGAGAGTGAAGTAAAACAGTCATAAAAAAGGTTTTTCTATAAAAGAAGGTTTAAAAGATGACACTCTGCTAGCCTGCAGTTCCAAAGCAAAGGGATGTGACAAAGATGCAACAGTCTGTAAGTACAGGGGGCGTGCTAATGATGGGGGACATATTTTGCACAATTTGAGCCAGGGTTGGAGTCCACACCATTGACTGGCTAATATAAAAGCTGTCAAAAGCATGGATATTATGATTTGTAAGGCTATTACAGATGAATGAATGGACAACATTATGATGGGACAAACTCACCCTGGCGTCAAACACCAAACACTGGAAGCCTAATAAGGAATAAGCAATTTTTATCTGTTAACCTATTCTGAACTACTGGTTTTATTTGTTAGGTTCTTCTAAATAAGCTGTTTATGAGAGTCTGTCAATAGAAAGAGAGAAAATATATCCTCTAGCCTATGTTTTGTAGTCTGTTTTCTATTTTATTCATGCCTAGTATTATTTTTTATTTGATCAAGGATTGTTAGACAATGGTCAGTGCATGTTTGATCAAATTAATAAATAGACACAACTGACGCCCTTGTTCCTGCATCGTTTTATAATATGCCAATACTAGGCATGAATGACTTTCAATTGAGTAGTACTTGGATCGGTACTCATCTCAGCCGATCTACTTGAAGTACTCTGCAATTGTCAAAATTGATTTTGGTGCACTTACAAATGAAGATATGATGTGATATTCTTGACACTACAGTACCCTTGACACAAATGCACTATAATTACTGCTACACAATGTTAGGCCTCGTGTATATTCACTGTGTGACAAACCTTCAGCATTTTGTGTTTTGGCTTTTCACCCTTGACACACAAAAGCCACACACACTCTTAGATTTAGGCCAAACTGGCCTCGCTTCATTGGACCCATCTCCTAAAATTCAAACATCCCCACACGAGCTGCAGCGCGGTGCTAGCTCAGCCAGTGTTGTTTGCTATGCAGAGGTCCACGAGACATCTTAATAGCGTTCTAGCCTGACACCAGCTGTTACATAAGATCCTCAGCCCCCTACAGATCCACAACTCCACTCCCAGCTGTCAAGTGTTGACTCACTGAGTGGGAAAGAAAACGAGAGGAAAGATGGATGGGGGGGGGGGGGCTTTTGGTAAATACTGTACTGTTCCCTCAGCTAAATATTGGTTCCAATGATGCTTTTCAGTTATCAGCATTTCTCTACCATGGTTATTATCCATTCTTACCGACTTCCTCTGCCATCTGAAAAAAAATGTTAATGCAAATCCTTCATAAGCTATTTTTTCTGTTGTGAAAGTGCACCCACTAAGCAGTCTAAAAATAGCCGAGTTCCACCTGTCTGCCAAAATCAGTGCTTATCTGGGGGCCAGTAATCCAAAGGACACTTTGGCTTTTTTTCTGTGGATGTCGCTCTCGCTCATACAGGGAAAATGACTTCATCTGTGGTATTTTCAAGCCAGGACTGGAGGTGTCTGGCAATCCAATTAGCACACCACCAAGATAATGACAGTGGTGCCACCGCCGAGCAATCGCCCTGTCAGGCAAAACCTGACTCAAAAGCCACTGTACCTTCTAGCCCGCTCCGATGAACCTGGGGAATTTGCTACTTTGTAGGGAGATGAGACGTCACATGCTACTGTCCGTTCCTCTCCTCAATTATAAAGATGTAAAATATTACAAGACAAGAAACCAAATTTGTGGAACAGCATGACAAGAAAACAGTCAGAGAACATCATATGGTGGCTCTATGTAAGAATGTCTGGGTGAAGAAAGAAAGTGAGAGGGGGAGTGTTCCCATTTCTGGCAATTGAAGGGAATGGTGAAAGAGGGCGTCTGAGCCACTTAAAAAGCCATTTGCTCGGCTGTATCTCAAGCCACAGCAACCTTATTGGAATGCACCATTGAGCCCCATTTTCTTTCTCACTTGAACTTGCCTCTCTCGCTCTTATTGCTCAATAAACTCCCACCTGATGCCTCCTGCCAAAAGACTAACTACCATCACACCCAGCTTTCTCATCAGCCCTCTGAGGACTCACAGGGGACGGCCAAGCCTCAGCGGGGACCTGGATGTTACAGCTGATGCTTCAGCATGGAGATTAAGTTTTATGACAAGACCACTCTGTTTTGGGTTTGATATTGCATCTTGGCTTCAAGAAAGCAGCCTGATAACCAACTTACCATACAGTGGCTCAAAAAGTATTCAACTTTTTACGACATTTTGGCTATTTCTGTTATGCTACAAAAGAAATATTTAAACATGTATGAGTTGCATATGATATGAAATGCTAAGCCAATATTCTGGTTTATTTTGGTAATGTAGCCCAAATGCAAAAAAAGGGAGCGACTGCTTATGCGAACAAGATTTCCCCTGTCATTTAAATTCCATATTTTCACATAAATGTGTATAATTTCCTTTTTACTTTGATGGAATAGCTTAACTTCAAGGCATTTTGACATAATTGTAGCATAACAAAAGGTACAAAGTGTTAAGAGGGGTGAATACTTTTGAGCGATTTTATCTACGCTCCACTGAAAAAGAGATAAATTGGAAAATCAATGAGAAATAATCTGTTAAGTTTATCCATTCCCACTGCTCAAAGCCCCGGTATTTACTGAAGATGAGCTAGTCTCTGGGAAATACGCCTTTCAAAAAGCACTTATTTTATTTGATATGTCAGTTGTAAAAACAGAATGTAGGGGAATTAATCAATACTTGTTAGCAAAGAGCATTGCTGGTTTTGAGTGCTGTAGGTGTGAAGTATCCAGAATACCATTTAAAACAACCTTTCACAACTGTAGTGCAAACATTTGATCTCAAACAATCTGCAGCGTTTCTCCATGCACTGTTAATAAGTGAAAAGGGGGGCAGAGATCAACAGGGTAGCTGAGAAAAATCCTCTCCAAAGTGTCCTTTGAACAACGACCGTAAGAGAAATATGGATGACCCTGAGCCTTTGTGTTCACTGGAAGAGTGAGAGAGAGAGTCTTTTGTGTTGCCAACACTTGCCATGGAGTGGGTGAATCGGGTGAGGGTCGAGAGGCTGCTGAACGAAGAGGCTTATCATGAGGACCTTGCCAAAGAGCCCACAAAAGCCTGGGTCAGGTCTCAATTGTGTCTCTTTTTGAGCAAAGTGGTGGCCTGAATGCATAACTGCCCCAAGGAGTACTCTTGAAAAGATAGTAAAGCCTGAGGTGGAGCAAAGCGATGCTATTCATTTCCTTTGTGTATTGAATTTGTATTTACACTTTGTTACTCTCCATGTGTGTATGCTTAAGTATTCTAGATCATAAATGAGTGTAGTTATTTCAGTATTTGTAAAAATAGTTACAAAATATTTAATGGATGTTAAGTGAGCACTGCTTGACTCGTGACAACAACAAAAAAACTTTAAATCTAGCTTAATTGGGGTTAAACCGATCTTTTGTTGCGATCGGGCCGATATTGGCCTTTTATTAAAAATCAGATATTGGCCCGTCAGTGTCATCCACTTCCAATGCAGTTTGTTTTTACGTTTTGGAGCATTTGCTGTGGGCGTGTGTCATATGGCCGTAACCAGCAGTGAGCTGGGTTGTGGCCATCAAGGTGAGGCTGGCAGCCACAGTGCAGGAAAGTCAGAGCAACAACAGCAATGGAGAAAAACAGTAAGAAACAAAAGAACAGCAAAGCTAAATGTGCAGCAGAAAACACCTGTTCCAAAACACAAGTGAACATTGGCATTGACCTTTTTTTCTCACTGCTTCGCCTGCTTCTTTACTGCCTGTGGTGGTTTTATGGATACAGTTACCTCAGCCTCAGGCTAGATGCCGTTTGAAGGTAGACAGCTCGTCAAGATGAGTGACAAGTGTTGGGGCGTAAACTTGACCAACTGAGGGGGAGGAGGACAGGACTAAGATACACTTTGCTGCCTCAAGACGAAAAGTTGCATATTGTAGCTTTAGGCCTGATCAGATAAATCTTTTCTCATGTTTAATCACAAAGTGCAGCTGTGAAAATCCCTAGTAAGAGAGAGAAAGAGCTCAAAGGGCACAACGAGTGTTACATCATTCTGATTGCTATGCAATACAGTTTGTCAACAACTTGCAAGCTATCTAATTAGTGTTAGCTAGCTAACCTGAAGTAACAAAGGGGATAACATTGTTGAAAATAAAAATGGACTGCTCTACTTGCTCCTGAAGAAGAGGATGAGGAGGCCATTGTGAAGCGGAGGATGTGGGCGCATGACATCCTCCTAGGGAGAACAGAGTTTTTTCATCTCGTCCAAGAGCTCCGTCTAGATAGCTCCCATCTCAAAGGCTATTGTCGTATTGGCATATTGCCCGGCGTGGCTAAAGTTGCGAGTGCACAGGGGAGCACACTAAAACACGCCACATCCAATTTGCAAGGAGCATAGCTTGGAGGTGCGCAGTCTCCTATGTGATTACGACCATAATGCTTTCAAGCGTGATTCCATTACTGTATATGTGCCTGATAAAACATTAAAGGTTGATAACGAACCGGTTATCTCTAGGTTTTCAAACAGTCCCAAAAGTCAGAGACGGTCGCCTACCATGACTAAAGACCTTGAGATCGAGGGGGAAAGACTGGAGAAGGAGACGATCGCCTACCTTTGCTGAAGTCCTTGGGATCGAGGGAAAGACTGTATCCGGGTAGAGTCTCCAGCAGCAACTTGTAGCACGCCCTCCAGCCAGGCTCGGGGATGGTGGGCGCCACGCACTGCATGGCCGCGACGCGCTTGAAGAAGGCCGACTTGCGGTGGAAGCCGATCAGGTCGTACAACTCCGACAGGATGCTGTAGCGCTGGATCTTCTCCTCCTCTGACAGCTGAGGTTCCGGACATGATGGGAGAGAGAGATTTGAAATCAAGTTCGTCATGGCACTTGTTACCGTATTAGTGAGGTGACAAATACGATTAGGGTATGGAGTGTTCGAACGTAATTACTTGTTCTCGCATGGTGTTGGTACATCTTTCTAAGTACATTATGAATTAGGGAGAATGCTTGCACCATATTGCTCTGTACTTAAAATACTTTTACAGAGGTTAACACACAGGTCAATACACTGAAGGCCTTTATTAATTAATTACAGAATATAATTGCTGGCATATCAGGATATTGAAAATCACAGAAAATGGCTGCACTACTATACTCAAAGGTCAAGCCTCAACAGATTCTTCAGCTGCGTAGGTCAATGGAAACAAATAATGGAAACTTAGGAAACAAGACTCGCAGAGTAAAAAGCCTAATGAAAAAGAACAAAAGAATACAGAGATCAAGAAAAATGTAATGCCTTAATGTTTAAGTTCCAAAAAATGGGACAAATTAAAGAGTCCAGGGTCAGAGAAATGGCACATGTGAGTTGTGTTTTAGGGTTTCCCACTCAGCTCAGGTACCTGTCCCAGGTTGATATAGACGGCGTTCTGCAGGAACTCGGAGGCCTCCATGGCCCTCTTCTGAATGGCCAGCACCCTGACCGCCTTCACACAGGCCTCCAGCTCAATCACGCCCGCGTTCTTATACTGTCGGAGATAAGGGGACGAATGGCGAGGCTCAGCGTTAATGAAAAATGAATAGTCAATGGGGGTTGCCTTGACTTCTACACCCAACCTCATAATCAGAGCGAATGTTTTTTCATTAACACATGACCACCCTCATCAGTCACTGCAGATGTGGGATGACAGACAACTGTGATAACTTGGATCCCTCGTTGCTCGTTTTTCAGGGATTCCCGGCCTCTACTTCATTTGTGGTTGCACAGGAGAGGAAACCGGAGCCACTGCTACAGAGGCTTTATGCCTTGTGCAAGTGTTTGCATTTTTTATCCAGCCCTCCTCCAACTTCCCTCCACCGCCACCCTCATTGTCTCCTTATTAAAATTCAATTAATATCTGAATGGCTATGTGTTGAGATGTATTTTAATTTTGAATGAACTAGTTACAGGTAAAAGGGCCGAAGGAGGTCAGTGCAAAAAGGCAATTATAATAATGGAGATAAAGCACAGCATTGCTTATGAATAGTTGGGTGAATAATGAGGCTACTTTGCTTTCCAAAAGCATTAGGGATACTTTGATACTATTCTTTACATCTTTGTCTAAGTACACAGTTAAAAGATTAGCAATGTCACGCTATGAATATTTTAAACCACAGATAGCTATTGTTTTATATCTGTGTGATAGTGCTTCAGAATTTTTATATTGTCTGATTTGCCAACATTAAGAGATTCTTTTCCAAATATTAAAAGTCCCCTCACCCTTGTTTTTAAGTCTTGTCCCCATGTTGCATTCAGTAATATACAGCTGCTGTCAGCATGTACTGGTGTGCTGCTACAGAGACACAATGCTGTCGCTGCCTTCAAACTCAATGAAACCAAATGAAACACTGCCCCCTGGTGAGTGGGCTGATTATTACTGCCTGGATAGTGAGTCCTGTCGTCACCCGCCTGCCTCCAAGTGTTGGTATTGTGCCAAAGGAACCTGAACATGTACTATGTGTGAGCACTAATCTGATGAGAGCCATGCATTATCACACACTCTGCCTTTAGTTAACTTCAGGAGAAGCAATATTAACAGTTCTTCAAACATGGAATGAATATTTACATTTCAAGTCAAGTACTGTATAGGCCTATACTCGGGTTAGACCAATATATATTGAGCTGATACTGGCCTTTTATTAAAAATCCATCTGCTAATTAATGTTCACCTGTTATGATGGATATGATGCAGTTTGTTTGATCACATACTGATTGTATAAATGGTGATTATTACACTGGTTGTCTATGGGAAGCCCTTAACCTATCTTGATTCCAATTTGACATTTTGACTAGATTCCTCACTAGTATGTATGAATATGTTATTATTATTCATATTACGCTGGGTGTCAATTGAGGGTTTTAGTGTCTCATGATCTAAATGCTGTAATTGCTTTTCCAATCATTTTTGGGGTATTTTCTGGCATGAAAATGGTCAAATTTAAAAATACTGAATATCAGCACAAGATATCAGCCATTGGCAGCTTCGATCCAAAAATATCAGTATCGACCTTCAAAATCCTGCTGAACCCAAGCCTATATACAGTTTTATATACAGTCTTGTTCAATACCTTGCCATAATAGGAGATGGCCTCTTTGTATTTCTCTATGATGTCCTCGGGACTCAGGCAGTTCTTGGCGCGTCCAATCTCTGTGCTGGTGTCTGCGCTAATGCCATTGGCTGTGAGGGCACCTACGCTCAAAAGAGGATGGGATATGATCAGTTTAAGAAAGGCTGTGGGATGATCATCCACCAGTCTGTTCTGCCACTGATAAAACAAAACGAAAGGAAAGCACAGAAGTGACAACAGAAAGAAGAAAAAAGTTAAGCCCACCGCTTTCTCTTTGAAAACTCAACTACTTTCCTGCTGTGGCCACTTTAGTTTTTCCAGTGGCTGCCACCACCACACACATGTTGAAAGGCACAGAGATACAGTATTCAAATGTCATTGTAGATCAATGGATCTGATCACACACCTTTTCTTCTCTACATAAAATGAAAAAAAAAAATACATAGGGAGGATTGACTTCCCTGCTCTTCCTTAAACCATTAAAAACTGATTTAATGAATATTCTGTGGCCTTTAGAGTTTCTAACATGTGATCAAAATGATGTTTAAGGCTAACGTCCCAGGCAGAGTTAGAGTTGCAACTGAAATGTTTCGAAAGCAATTGTGAGGTGCATCACTCGGGCAAATCTGATTCGAATACAAATTTCGATTGAGAGCGCATTGCCTAGCAACGGAGCTGGGTCCATAGCAACACCGTGGCGCTGTCACTATGACAAACGTGTGAATAATGAGATGCTGCATCGCACAATTCCTTGGCCAAATGGCACAAGCAACATGTTGGAGGGAAACACTTCAGGCAAAAATTGCATGGAGCTAAATAAAGTAAATTTTCTCATAAAGTAAAGTTATAGACTACATTATACTATTTGATTTATTTTCTTGCTAAGCCATGCTGAGAGGCTGGTCAAGATAATGCTGTACAGTTCCCACATTAAGCATTCAACAAGCGGAGTAAATTAAAGTACGCACAGACAGTGTTGGATCACCACCTGCTGGTGCTTCATATGAGTTCCCATCAGGTACGTAATCTTTTGCTCACAGTGGTAAATATTCTAGGAACATATTATTTGCAAATAATTCTGATAAGGTTAAGTAATTTTGTTATATCACAGTAGGCCATTAAAACGCTGCTCTTTTGTGTGATAATCATGAGTAAGATGTGAGCTGTTAGAATAATGGGAACTTCAATAAAAAGGAATGGGAGCAACAGATTGTAACAACTGAGACTGGCTGATTAAAGTCATGGTCTTCAATCAAGTATTGATATGATACTAATCACTAAAAGTGTGGCTGTAAGAAAGAGCAGGTTCATTTGAACAAACAAAAGATGATGGTAAAACAACACAGGAGAACATCGCCTGTCATGGGAAGGGGAAAAAAAGCCATCAATTTTGATTTTCAAACGGGAAAATAAACCTCTGGAATCAGGGTGCTGATGATGCAGGATGAAGCATGAAATCAAATGCACACACAGGGCAAATGTGCCCAATGGGAGGCCACAAGCAAACAGAACGATGTCTAAAAGAGCTACACTGGTTAGTGTGAAACATACCATACCTGGGTCAATGAGAACCTCCTGTGCCCCTACAGACAGAGAGAAAGAATGCAGATTCACTCCATGACACAAGGCGCAGTGTTAGCAATGTTAGTCCCAACAACGTGCTTCAACGCTGCTGCTGCTGCTGCTGCTGCTGGTGCTCTCCTTGACTCTATGCTAAGGACTGTCACAAAAGTCAGGCCCATGTTAAACATTTGGCATGCAATTGAACTATTTTACCTGAACTACTTTAAGAATTGTATGTTTGTTATGTCTACGGGTGGAAATGAGGTACTTTTTCCAAAGCCAATTCCACTCTATTATGTAGACTTCTGATCATAAACATCATACATCCTCAAAAATTATTCTTCTCTTAATTCCCACTCTTTCCAATATTATCACTACTTATAAGCCAATTGACATAGAATGATGCTCTGCCGATTAGTCATTTAAATTTATACTACAGATTTCTTCTTCACATCAACTGAGCTTAAGGCGACACAAGGCGATGTTAAATTAAAACTCATGTTAATAGCATGTTAATAACTGAGTAAAGAGATAGAAGTGATGTAAGTCATGTTAAAAACTTTTAAGTAAATTAGGTAAGTGGTCAGGGCAAACAAGGGAAGCTCTCACAGTTTAGGTAGCTGATGTCTAGTGCACTGCACACAAAAGCAGCAGCTTAGCTGAGCAAAGCTTAGCAACGCTTGAGTTGCAAGTCAGCAGTGACACTCTCTCGCACTTCAGCTGCCACTCAATCATGACTCGCTCACAGACATCAGGCCCTCTGCCGTTATCCCGTCCAGACCAAATCTGCAGAGCTTCCTTTCTGTCAGTCTGGTCATAGAGAAATGTGCTTACCTGGTCTGTGGCGTTTGCCCGCATCTGCTGGCTGCGAGATATTTGGTTTGCGTCCTGCCGTCTTCCCCGCTGTGCCCCCGGGGTAGTGGAATATGACGGAGGCTGAACACAAGCCCTCTAAAGCAGCTGGGGAACAAAAACAAAGTAATAATAAAAAAAAAAAAATCTTTAACTTATTCGATTTCTTTTCCTAGCACTCGCTCTTACAAAATCCTCTATGATCACAGGATTATTAAAAAGGCCAGTAAAACCCTGCATTCCTGACTTTTGGTTGTTTGAAATTTGTGGTGATCTAGGAATTGAAGCTTATTCTACTGTTGCACCCATTGTAAGTCACTCCGGATAAAAGCATAAGCTAAATGCCCAGAATATAAAATGGACTGTAAAATGAAATAAGCCTCTCAGACACAGATCAGATGATTACAGTCCCACAATCAATATAATATTTAATGGCCCTATATAACATATTAAACATTATACATAAACCACAAACCAGAAAATAAGCAAATGTTAGTCTTGTAGAGTGTTTTCCAGGAACTGAGCAAATCACGGCTTATAGTTGTAAGCCCACATCAGCCTCTCTCCTGCAGACTTACCACCCAGCCAAAGGAAGTCATTAACTCCCCTGAGCAGCTCCACGGCCATGTGGTAGTGGACCAGGGCGTCCTGCAGCATGCCTGCCTGGAGACACAAGTCTCCAACATGCTTTCTCATCCGTCCCTGGCAACGCTTCTTATAATGCCTGAGGAAAAGCAGGAGGAAGAGGGAGGGGGGAAAATGTTTTTTTTAGACAAACATCGGCAAACTGACAAAAGTGGCACGACTGTTTTCCACTGTCTTGAATAATGATGTTTGCCAGAGATCTGAAATGATTTTGGTGATTTAGGACTTAATATGGTGAAGTTTTCCTTTTATGACCACTTTTTTTTTTTTTTAAACAGAAAACGTCACTGCCTTTCTGCCATTGTCATTTCTTATCTTACCAGGGTGCCAGGGGAGGAGGCTCACTGTCAAGTGAATCTTATCAGTTTGCTACAGGAGGGATGTATGGGGAGGGAGAGCACAAGCAAAGGAGGGCAACAGAACAATCGAGGAGAGAGTATGGGCTGACCTAATACCTTGAAGTCTTGCACAATAACACAGGGACACAGGGAGGACCGACGACACCAGAATGAATGGGAACTGAAACCGTTTCTAGGAAAAATATGAATCCCGTTGTGCAAGACCTTTAAGCACTCTACAAGGGTCAGAAAGACTGGGAAGGTCAAGGGGAGACAATAAAGTGGCTCAGCGGGTGATCTTTCAAACAAGGAATAAAGGTGAAATGGAGCAATGGACAAACTTTTTTCTTAGCTGTATGGGCTGTTGGCCGGGACATATATGTTACATCTATTCTGGGAGGTGAAAAATCTATAGCACACATCTGGCAGATTAAAAACCATACTATTGCTCAGTAGTCTACTTCAAAACAACAATTAAATTGTTCTGATGGCATGAAACCAATAATAAAAGGCTGCTATTGAAGGGGGTTTGCCCTTTAATAAGATGAACACTGAGCAGTCATGGAAAAAATAACCACAGCATTTAAACTGGGTCATTGGACATGGATGCCATTATCAAATTCATGTTGTCATGAGTAGGTGCAATGCTTTGCCAAGCTGAAAGGTAATGCATGTTCCCATGAATAAAGATATGAGATCCATGTAGCCAGTGTGTTTCTCCTTCTGCTGCTGCCAGACAAACTCCCAGACAAACTAAACCTTCCCAGTCCAAATCCCCCAGGTTCCTCTGGAGCCGGGACAAACCTCGACAGCATGTATTGTGCCATGTGTTCAGTGAGTCCAAACTATCAGCTCCTCCTTTCACTGCCCTCTAAAACAACATCACAAATAGTACAAGTATGCAAACATGCAGCCAAGACTGATATCCTCCCAAAATACTAGGTCTACTTATTTATTTAACTGAAGGAGATGAAAGAGATGTGACTTAGTATCTGCATTGTAAGAGCGAAATAAAATACATTGAGTGGGATAGTTTACATGCTACTGTGTGTCTAACACAGCATTAGTGCGGCACTAGTGTTGTAATTTGTGGTGTCGTATAAAGTAATACATAAAGGTTAATGCAAGTCAGTCCTCATCTACACCACTGTACATTGTGTCCGAGTATAGTTTGACAAGCCTAGATTAAACTGCATGTGTTCTAGGTCTCAGTCTTAATTTAATAGCTACTGCGGATAACTAGGCTACATTACAAATATTATATACTCACACTAATGTTGGCGCACAAGCTTAAATGCTATTTTTGGCCTAAAACTAGGCAGTTCCCTCCGGCCTTTCCAATTCGGTTTGTGTTTAAATTGAAAGCCGGGGAGGAGTGATGAGTTTGGCTCGGAGCCATGAACCCATGCACAAGAGCAACAGAGGTTGGGCTGTTTCCTTTAGGGCAGGGCTAAAGCTGATGGGGCTGGCATGGCTTAACTAAAGTGATGTGTCTAACAGCTCACCTTTTCACACCCAACAATAAACTCACAGGACAGTATGAAAGAAAAAAAGAAGAAAGACAAATAAACCAAGGTAAACAAACAAAAACGAAAGGAGCAAAAATCAAAAGAGAGGAAGATTTCTGAGCAGGCCTTGGCAACACTTATGTAATGAGCACCTTCAAGCACAAATAACAAAAACCACAGAATAACAATTTGTATATAATGCAATATATCACATTTATTGGCTATGAAATTAGCATTCAAGCACTCCTTAATCAGTTGTGATTTCCTCTAAATGCTCAAATGCCTTTGCAAAAAAAGGTTGGGGTGCAGCGAAGAAAAACAACTCACCTGCTATCAGTGTCCAGACCCACAAAGTCCTTCTTCTCAAAAGGCACACAGAGCAGCGGGATCTTGTCCCCAGACTTGTCCGTGGCCCGGTCCAGCCGCTTGGACTCCAGGACGATAAATATGGACTCCACAAAGTCTTCCACCCTCTTCTCCACATCGGGGCAGTCGTCGTAGCTGGGGTAGAAGGCCACGTCCGTGCGCTGCTGCTCGGCGATCTCCCCCTGGAGCTCGAACACCAGCAGACGGGAGTCGTAGAGCGTGGAGCCGTACACCTCCTTCTGGCCGTGGAAGCGCTCGGAGGTCTGGGGCCACTCCTTGGCCGAGCCGCAGGCGGTGACGGAGATGAGGCCCACCACCTTGCGGTGCGTCTGGAAGTCGCCCCACTCGTTGTTTTCGGGCAGGTAGTGGTGGCGGTAGCGGATGTAGAGGAGGCGCTGCGAGTCCCGGATGCTCACCTGGCTCACGCTGGCGATGCGCTTGTAGATCTTGAAGAACTGGTCCTCCGGTACGATGCCGACCGGCTGGACCACCACCAGCACCGTCTGGTGGTCCTCCGCACATTGCATGTAGTCTGGGACGCTCATCTCCTCATGTGGCTTCACGGGACAGAGGCAGAACAACATGCAATATATTAATTTAAGTCATTTTTAGTAGTTCATCAACAATTCGAAACATGCAATTGTTTCCAAGCATTTGCAACCTAACAATCACCCACTACATATCTTCTTTTCAAGTACTTCCCCAACACTCAAAAAAATAACAGGCTACACTACACTGAAGAGATGAGACTGACACACCAGCATTTAAAGAGTAACTAAACTCCAAACCCAAATCTGTGTAAAGCCTAACATCTAATGGTACAAAAAGCATGCCAATCTGTCAGTCTGCTATTGGCATCACCTGGCACCAAAGATCAGCCAATAGCAGATGGCAATTTCAGTATCTTTTAACCATTAGATGTCAGGCTTTACACAGATTTGGGGTTTAGTTACTCTTTAATAATAAAGTGCCAAAACAAAAAGGTGCCCAGTGCAGGGAAAATAATATTTACAAAAAGAGCAGATGTGTTTCAATCACACATTATCGTCATTAGTGTCAAAATAAAGTTACATTTTCTGGAAATGTATTTAGACAGGCTTATTTACTTCTCCAGCCAATATTGCAGTCCCATTGCATCCAATGCATTCAGGTAAGAGTGCTTCAGTGCACTACAATGTGAAACGCTGGCAGCACGGAGCGATTTTAACCAGCTATCTGACTAGGTTGAAAGAAATTTGGCCGATCTGTAAGGAGTAACTATTTGAAGTAGCATCACTATCAACATTACTGTATCGCCTCTGCGCCTGCAACACCAACAAACGTCAGTTGTGTGCGAGACTGCGCACCTACAGCGTGACGTGTACTCCATTCATAACAACGTCCACACCAAACTCCATTCAAAAATCTCACAATTTAATATTTATCGCCTTGCTTATCGCAAACGGTGCACACCTCGTAAAACATGACCTAAGACATTTTAAGAATCACTCAAATTCGGCACAATGTGATTCACCATGCAGCACTTTATATCAATAACAAGGGAACCACTTCTACACATTGACGTTTGAATGAAATAAGTGCTGCTTGGCGTATTGAATGCATGCCGAATTGAGAAGTGAATCCTAATGATTCATAAAAGATCCTAAGTTATTTTCTACCAGGTATGTTAATTTGCCGATAAGCAAAGCAACATTAAATTGCCAGAGTTTTAAATAGGGTTTGGCTTACTGTTCTTTCCATACAAGAAAGGCGGAACGTATCTGGGCTAAACAAAAACACTCAGTATGCACCAGCTAAAATTGGCAGCAGCCAAGACTCTGACAATGTGACCAACACGTTTGTCTAACACGAGATACAGCCTGGGCCCCTCACTTCAATATGGCATGAAGGCTTTATGCTAACAAAACAATTAGCTTACGTTAGCTATTGTGCTAAATATTAGTGTAAGCCAAGCTATCTTAGCTTAGCTGGCTTGACAGCTAGCTAACCTATGAATTCAATGCCCACGACAGTCTCTGAGTAACAAAGCTGACTGTACGGAACAAGTCAGTTACATAAATAGCAGCTCTGTAAGCTGTTCTATTTGTTTATCATGCAAATGCCATTACTGTGTAACTATAATTCATGTTAATCACTCATGTTACCTTCACAGAAAGCTGTCAAATGTTAGAGCTTCCTTCTTCTTTGGACCAGTGTCAAGTTAGTCAGAATTAAAAGCCGAACTTCTGGTCATTTTTCAAAATAAAACTCATTGAATTACTCAAAAATACCACGCACCTTAATACAATATATTGTAACATTTTCTACATACAAGAGAACGACATGTTGCAGTTCTACTATGATATATTAATATATATATATATATAAGTAATATCATGTGGATTGCTCTGATGGTGTTATAAAAGGTGGATAAAGAAGCATGTGGAAATAATTCGGCACTGCAAAGGCACATTCACCCATGTCAGCAGCGTAAAGAGAACATCATGTTTTTCCAATCGCTCTAGATAACATTTCATTCATTCATTTTTCATTCAACTGACTTCAATTAAAAACTTTGCTTTTATTTTGAAAGTAAGATCACTTAACTTCCGGACTTATTCTTGCTAATTCTAGCTAATTTGACACAGCTCTTCTTCTGCTTCTTCTGCTTCTTCTTCTGCTGTTGTTCTTGTTCTTTCACGGTGGGAGTAAAGTATGCCAACATCGGCGGAATGAGGTACTGCAAGCAGAACTATTTGTTTTATTATTATTATTAAATAGTGTATTATAATGTTCTTTATATTATTACGATTTTTGCATGCAATGTGCATAAACACTTTTCTCACCACTGTCGGCCAGTGATCTTCCTAAAATCAAGCTGTTTGCATTGTGTCAGATGATGACTGTAAACTGCAAATTACTGGAAAATCAAAAACTAAGATATCCACAATTTGAAAAATATCATAAAATAAAACAAGTCTGTCAAAATGATTGTTTTAATGAAAGTAACACTCATTGTAGAATGCAATAATTTGTACTTTTGAAATGTTTAGTAAATGAGTAACAGGGAAACTGCTTTGGAATGATATCTTTTGTTTGCACTCTACAGAAAAGAGGAAGTAGAGTAGAAGTGGGTTATGCAATTATTAATCATTTTTGCATACTTGTGTCATTGCTGCACATACAGGACTGCTTCTGTGCATAATAAAGCTCCTCCATGATGATTCAGTCACACTATATACACCATTACACAAAATTGAAAAGCTATTGGCTACTGTGGTACTGCAAGTTCAAAGCATACAATACTACATCCATGAGACGGTCCTGCCAATCAAAATATTCCAGTGACTTGCAAATTAGAAACAAACTCTTTGGAGTGAGCAGCCATTCCCACACCAGCCTGTAAAATTCCTCATTAAAATGTGGACTGAATCCTATAAATAGAAAATGACACATTTTAATGAAGTTAGTACAGTAGTGGCGGATCCCAATTTCAACATGACAGCATAGACATAGACATAGAATTTGTAGGTAGAAATAAATAAAAAAATCCACACCGGTAGACTCAATTCCATTTTATTTATTTTTTTACCCATAAATCACTTTTCACAATCTTCTTGGAAGACAACGGCATCGTATTCCCTATTTTCTTCTTTTTTTTTGGCCAAGGGGAATTGGTCCAAAAGCAAAGCGGGAGCTCAGAGAGAGACGTGGAATGTCTAAAACATGATTTATAGTGAATACACGTCAACAAGAGGCACACACACGTGGACTAACCATCGACTTACAAAACAGTGCAGAAACGTTGTGTGTGAGGGATCCCAGACTGAATATATGAGTATTTAACAACACAAATATGGAAGCAGAGGGGGTTGTTACCAGTAAGATGAGGAAACAATCCTCAGTTAAAAAAAAGAAAAGACATGAAACTCAAAACATGCAACAGCACATTATATCCCAATTGAGTTCAACCAACACATAAAAAGCACTGAAATAAGTGAAGCTTTCATCTTTCCCATGTAGCGAGTGCTGCCTAAGGCTAAGACTGTCAATCAAAAAAACACCGGCTTTGACCTCTTGGTCTTGGTGTTGAGATGTTGAGAATGAGGCAGGGTCTCAGTGCATAGTCACATCACTGCAGCTTCATGCCCAGGACAAGCAGCGGAAATGTAACATGAAATGAACAGGAGCGGGATAAGCTACGAGAGGTTGGATGCTGGAAGAGTGGCATGGTTTCAGTCCTGAACAGTTTCAGGCTTTTTACACCGTGCCGGGAATGAAACTTTGATCCAAGTCATACAGTAAGATGTATGAAAAAAAGAAAAATGAAGAAGACGGCAAGTAAGTGACACGTTAAGCTAATACTACAGTGAATATCCCATCTGTAAAAATGCGTTACAGATACGTATTGGCACCAAGTTTAACATTAAGGAATGCGCTCGTCGTGCTAAAATTAGCCTGCCATCTGCTGAAATGTTCAACCCCAGTTAGATTGTTTTTTTTTTTTTTAAAGGACAACTTTTTAGGATTTTGGCCCATTGGTCACCTTCTAAAATATGTGACAAGAGGATCAGCACCAACATCATCTCAGTGCATGCTAACGCTTTGCTAATGCTAGCATAAAGTGTAAAGACAAACCTTTTAGTAATACAAAATTGTTATGGTTTGTATTGTATGTTTGGTAGGTTTGTATTCTATGGCCTGTAGATTCATTCTTTGTCATTAGTGAAGTCCATTACAAATCAACAGCGCAAAAAACTTTAGCTGTCTGGCTAACATACGGTAGCTCACTTCCAGTGTAAACAAAACAAGAAGTCTCATGGAAAGAGAGATCTTCTGCCATTGAAAGAACATTATTTTTGCTTCATTTTATGTCTATTAAATTATATGTCTAAACAAGCCTGTTAGGTTTAGACACCTGTCATTAAAATTAGCTAACCATGCAGCCTTAGAGCTGCTTTTTTCTAGCTAATTTGCTAGCTAATTTTCTCACTTTTACGATAATGCTAGTCGCCTACAATTACTTAACATACTGTATGCTAAAGCATTAGCATGCGCACGGGGCAGATCTATCTACTGGAGACACAGAGATGATTTTGATACCAATCCTCTCGTCAGATACCGGGTGACCGATGGGCCGAACTCCCAAAAAGTCGGAGTAGTCCTTGAACTGCTATACTTCACATATTCGGGTTAAGACTTTATACTCCTCGCTTCTTCCGTGTGCATTTGCATCTATGTGAAGTAACAAATACTGTGCCGTTATGAACAACGTGGGAATGTGAAGGCCAGAAAAAAAGACAATACAACAGTTAAGACTGAATGGTGACCGAGCGTTCGGTCTGTTTTGGTCTGCGGAGGATCGGGAAGATTCTGGGTCGAATGTTGTGATCCAGTGGATTAGTTTAATCTCCAGCGATCATGTGGCCACGGCCAAGATTAGTTGACCCAATTACCACACATCGAGACACCCCATTGATTCCTACTGGAGTAAGAGGAATTAGTAACATTAGCGCGTCAGACAAGGAGAGGGTCGGAAAAGGAATCGGTGGCAAGAACGGGTGGGGGAAAAAAAGAGGATATAGCACATTAAACAAACAAAAAAAAAAAAAACAGATTAACAGTGGTTTAGAGTCTAATGGTGCAGTTGGGGAACGTGTGTCTTCTGGTTTCGTTGGAGTAGATATGATAGTAGATCTGATAGTAGATATTTGGCATTCTTCATCATGGCGTTGAAGGAGGGTGGGCGCTGCCAGCGGGGCAGAGGGAGTGGGACTGGATAACGGGCCTCCGTGGGTGGGTGGGTGGGGTGGGGGTAGGGCGGGTGGGGTTAAGCTAGAGAAACACACTTCCCTTCCCCGACTCATGCCATTTTCAGAAATTGTTCCACTGTATCTGCTTCCACCGCGTCGGAAAACATTTCGTAATTCTGCGGAGAGGAACACGCCACAACAAAGTGAGCGTCAAACCGGCACACAAACAAACAAACACCATCAGCTGAAATATGTAACACACAGAGCAGAGCGGGCGTGGGTTTTCCTCACCCCACAGTACTGGTCCTCGTTGAAGAGCTGGGGTGGGACGGCCGTGGGGTTGCCCGACTTGCTCCTCATCTCGTCGCGGACCTCGCCGCCCACGGAGATGTCGATGAGCTCGTACTGGATGCTTTTACTGTCGAGGATTCGTATCACCTCCGCCTGTTGAGACTTCACCTGGAAAACGGAAAGCTTCCGTCAGATGTTTGCTGGTCACAAACTGCTAAACCCCAAGCTATTACGGGAAGAGTCCCCGAGTTTAATATCATTTACCACCAAAAACTTCCAAACACACTTCTATGAATAGTCTCGGGAGAAGAAGTAGAGCAATGACTGATAACTGACATGATATTATTTGGTCAGCGCGATAAATTATTAGACATAGGTCACCAAACTGTCACCAAACTATCAGCAGGTCCTGATTGCTTCCAAATAGATTTCTGGCAAATTTTCCTTGATGTTTCCTTTCCAATTTGGACTCATTTAGGCTGAGGTATGGCTGATTGACGCCAATGAAAAGCAGACTGAATCTGATATTTCAGACATTTTGCTGGGCAATACTGCTGTGCCAGGGAAAACAAACCATCTTTAGATGATTCAAGTAGCATGTGAGGTTGGTGAATGCCTGCGCCTTTAAAAAACAATAGCCTTATCTGACTTGTGGTTGATGATTAATAGACCTGGTGGACATTACGCTATCTTTGTGGGCCGGAGTGAGGAAGTTGGGTGGGGGGGGGGGGGTGTTTGGAAAGTAACCACGCCTAAGCAAAGCAACAACTGGCAGCACACTGGCTGGCATTCATTTGGCAACACACACTCGCTATAAGGCCGATGACATGACCTTAACCCTAATGAGGGAATCACATTTGCTTGTTTCTCAAAACAGTGAAAGTGTAGCCTCAGCAGTTTGAAGCTCCTTTCAATCATTTTAAGTTAAGTGGTGTGCTCTCAGCAAGGTTATTAGAGTTGACAAAGACTAAAACTAAGTATATAACACAAACTATTCAACTATTCCTTTCAGGTTAAGTCTTTATATCAAAACGAAGAAGGAAATGGGTAAAAGCCAGAGCTAACATCAATACACTATGAAACTCCTGAATACATTATAAGCAACACAGGACTCTATTCCTCTTTTTCATGACAGCCAAAATGCTAAAACTTTAACTGAAAAACAGGAACTGAGCTTAGAATAAATTCAAATGAAAAAGTAATACACTTGACAAAACTACTGCACTGGATGAATTCCACACACACCTAATTGATACCAGATGTTTGGGCATTGCTGTTACATTGTTTCCATAAAGTGAGGTCAAAATGAACCCAACTTGGCATTTTCTGTATCAGTTTCCTGGTGTCTGTTGTTATTAACCGACTCCTGAAGCCTGGCGGATTGCTTCAGCTACTAGCCCCGATTCATCCTGTTCTCTTATATGGAGAGAGAGTCAAGCCAAATTCCATTACAAAATCTGGCAATTTAAAGTTATCTTTCTTATCAGGGAAATTAAATACATCGTAGAACATAAACATATGACTTTTACTGAATCATGATGGTCTACTGGTAAATTCGCCATACATATAATCCACCAAGTAGGTCTTATTTCAATAAAAGTTCAACTTTTAGTATTGGTTCACACTGCTCACTACCGCCCACCACGGCGTATTTTGGAGCAAGGTAGCCTTAAAACTGACAGATTTTTGAATGGGATTTGGCGTGGGTCTCTCTACATACAGGAAAAGGGCACACATCATGACTTCACTTATCCAGGCCAGTATTTTGTACCACCATGACAATGTGATAGTGTCCATGTTTATAATACCTTATTGTGAGAAAACATGCTGCTGATAGGGACTTCATTTCTGGAAAATTAGCTAAACAAGGCCGACGACAAAATCACCTTCCCTCGACCAAGATAAAGGAAATAAAGCAGAACCGCGGAACAACATGACTTCCGTACATTCTGCCTCGACTTTGCACGCCCTCTGCGTTTTGTTCAATCTGCAGATAACTTTTATCTGCGTTAAGCCTACAAGCTAGAAAGACTACAATGATATACATGGGCAATGAGTTGCATAGGCCCACTGCATAACGTTAGACTCAGGAGGAACCCGTTATTGATAGGGCGTTGGGTGTGTCTATTGAACTGAACACTGTTAGCTAGGGTCACCAGAGACAAAAAAACAAAAATATAACATTATTCGTATTAATTTATGGCCACTTGACTTACCTCCCGGGAGGCAGTAACAGTGGTGTAGTACAGTTTGATTCCCATAGTTGCAGATCCTTCCAATCCCTTTGTGTATCTGGTGGCGACCAGCTCTCTCTAGGCTGCGTCAAGCCGAATACAGTTAACCATAACAAGACCGGAAGTTTGGTGATTTTGCCTTCAAAATAAAAGCAAAAAATTCTCACTTTGGGAGGGAAAAGCCAAAACTCAAGCTGAATTAACATACTAAAAGCTAGAGGTGCGCTAATAATATCTGTAGTTTCGGCATTGATTCAGCCTACTGCTTTTAGGATTGGCAAATGAAGCTGTCATGATTCACGATATCCATACTTCAATTTAATGTGTTTTTGCAAAATAAAAGTTTTCTGGCATGAGGAAAAATGTCTCCTGACGTGAAAATGCTGAAGTGCTGCTGTTTGTCAATAGGTCATTAGGCATAGCAGCTATTGTTTAGAAGAGACGCCTTGGCTATGCAGGCTAAATGGCATTTAGTTTTATTAGGCCTAACCTACTACACTGTTCTGTATCTATTAACTTATTCTGAATAAGCTAATTTCAACTGTGTCAATCAAATCAAAAAGCTGTGTTGGGTTAGGGTTACAATGTAGAAAAAAAGAGAAACTATATAATCTAGCCTGTGTTATGTAGCCTATTTTCTAATGTCATTTAATTATTTGGATTGAGGATTGCATTTCTTCCTGTGATTGTTTTATAAAAGGTGCTAGACATCAGAAATACTACTAGTGCTAGGCGTCATGAATGGCTATAAATTGGCTGTAGTCTAATCGGCTGATCTACTTAAGTACTTGGAGCGCCTTTATAATTTACGTATCTTATGGTATTTCAATAAACATCTTATTTTGAAAAGTGTGACCGGAAGTGCTGCTTTTTTATTCTGGCTACCTTCTACTCAGAGCCGCTATTCGCTGTGCGGTTTAAAGAGACAGTGCATCACTTAATGATATATTAATTTGAAAATATGGCGCTCATTCATTTCTTTTCATTCAATAGACCCACGACAGGTGTATTTTCTACGGCATTTCCTTGTGTAACCAAAAAAATTCATCCAGACTTATCAATGCCTGCAGTCACATCTGCACAGGCGTAATATCTTAAATTAGCATTCTGACTAGTAATGAGAGATATCTTAAATTAGCATTTTGACAGGTCATAATGTAATTAGAGCTATCTTAAATTAGCATTTCGACTGGTCATAATGTAATGAAAGATATCTTAAATTAGCATTTTGACCAGTAATAATGTAATAAAAGATAGGCTATCTTAAATTAGTGTTTTGAGAGGTCATAATGTAATTAGAGATATCTTAAATTAGCATTTCGGTTGGTCATAATATAATGAGAGATATCTTAAATGCTAATTTACAATATCTCGCATTACATTATGACTAGCCAAAATGCTACTTTAAAATATTTCAGATATCTGTAATGAGAACTAGTGGAAGTACCACTGCTCGGCCTGTACTGCAGCAGTTGTAGTAGTAGCAGCAGGAGCAGCAGCAGCAGCAGTGTTGTTGTTGCCACTACTGACTAAAACCACGCGGCTTAAAAGTACTGATGCAGCAGCAGCAGCAGCGGCACCCGCCGCATTCCCTGGAGCCCCTGGTAAAGCTCTTACTGTGGACTTTGACAAGGCTACAACCCTATAACATAAGATAGGATAAGATAGCTGTCGCTCTCTCTCTCTCTCTCTCTCTCTCTCTCTGTATCTCGCTGGCTCTCTGTCGCTCTCTCTCTCTCTCTGTATCTCTCTCTCTCTCTTTCTGTATCTCGCTCTCTCGCTCTCTGTATCTCTCTCTCTGTATCTCTCTCTCTCTGTATCTCCCTCTCTCTCTCTGTGTGTATCTCGCTCGCTCTCTCTCTCTGTGGCTGGCTCTCTCTCTCTCTCTCTGTCGCTCGCTCGCTCATTCACCGGACCCGTCTGTTCGCCTCCCATTACACACGCGTGCATGAGGAATATTTTGCCACCCGCCAAACACTGTATGCTCTGTATGCTCTGTATGCTCTCTCTCTCTCTCTTTCTGTATCTCTCTCGCTCTCTCTCTCTCTGTATCTCTCTCTCTGTATCTCGCTCTCTCTCTCGCTCTCTCTCGCTCTCTGTAGCTCTCTCTCTGTCGCTCTCTCTCTCTCTCTCTCTCTCTCTCTCTCTGTATCTCTCTCTCTCTGTATCTCGCTCGCTCGCGATATGTATATATATATATATATATATATATATATATATATATATATATGCTCACCTGACATTCATGCCAATAAAAGCATACTGAATTGAATTGAATTGAATTGAGAGAGTCAGTGACAGAGAGAGAGAGCTACAGAGAGCGAGAGAGCGACAGAGAGAGCGAGCGAGCGAGATACAGAGAGAGAGATAGAGAGAGAGATACAGAGCGACAGAGAGAGAGAGAGAGATACAGAGAGAGAGAGCGACAGAGAGAGAGAGAGAGCGACAGAGAGAGAGAGAGCTACAGAGAGCGAGAGAGAGCGACAGAGAGAGAGAGAGATACAGAGATAAGAGACTCTTATCTCTGTATCTCTCTCGCTCTCTGTAGCTCTCTCTCTGTCGCTCTCTCTCTCTTTCTGTATCCCGCTCTCTCTCGCTCTCTATCTCTCTCTGTATCTCTCTCTCTGTATCTCTCTCTCTCTCTCTCTCTCTCTGTATCTCTCTCTGTGCTCTCTGTATCTCGCTCGCTCTCTCTCTGTCGCTCTCTCTCGCTCTGTAGCTCTCTCTCTGTCACTCTCTCTCTCTCTCTGTATCTCTCTCTCTGTATCTCGCTCTCTCTCTCTCTCTGTATCTCTCTCTCTGTATCTCTCTCTGTATCTCGCTCGCTCTCTCTCTGTCGCTCTCTCTCGCTCTTTGTAGCTCTCTCTCTGTTGCTCTCTCTCTCTCTCTTTCTGTATCTCGCTCTCTCTCTCTCTTTCTGTATCTCGCTCTCTCTCGCTCTCTCTCTCTCTGTATCTCTCTCTGTATCTTTCTCTCTCTCTCTCTCTCTCTCTCTCTCTCTGTATCTCGCTGGCTCTGTCGCTCTCTCTGTATCTCGCTCACTCTCTCTCGCTCTTTGTAGCTCTCTCTCTCTGTCGCGCTCTCTCTCTCTCTGTATCTCTCTCTCTGTATCTCGCTCGCTCGCTATATGTATATATATGTATATATATATATATATGTGTGTGTGTGTGTGTGTATATATATATATATTTTTTTTTCCCATTTCATTGTTGTATTTAATTGTAATAATTATTGTATAATTGTATTATCCTTGACGCTTTGGCAATATTGCTCACCTGACATTCATGCCAATAAAGCATACTGAATTGAATTGAATTGAATTGAGAGAGTGAGCGACAGAGAGAGCTACAGAGAGCGAGAGAGAGAGCGACAGAGAGAGCGAGCGAGCGAGATACAGAGAGAGAGAGAGAGATACAGAGAGAGAGAGAGAGAGAGAGATACAGAGAGCAACACAGAGAGAGAGAGATACAGAGAGAGAGAGCGACAGAGAGAGAGCTAAAGAGAGCGAGAGAGAGCGACACAGAGTGAGAGAGAGATACAGAGATAAGAGTCTCTTATCTCTGTATCTCTCTCTCTCTGTATGCTCGCTCTCTCTCTCTGTCGCTCTCTCTCTCGCTCTCTGTAGCTCTCTCTGTCGCTCTCTCTCTCTCTCTCTTTCTGTATCTCACTCTCTCTCTCTCTCTGTATCTCTCTCTGTATCTCTCTGTATCTCTCTCTCTCTCTGTGTCTCGCTGGCTCTCTGTGCTCTCTCTGTATCTCGCTCGCTCTCTCTCTCTGTCACTCTCTCTCTGTATCTCTCTCTGTATCTCTCTCTCTTTCTCTCTCTGTATCTCGCTGGCTCTCTGTGCTCTCTCTGTATCTCGCTCGCTCTCTCTCTCTGTATCTCTCTGTCTGTATCTCGCTCTCTCGCTCTCTCTCTCTCTCTGTGTCTCTCTTTGTATCTCTCTCTCTCTATCTCGCTCGCTCTCTCTCTCTGTCGCTCTCTCTGTATCTCTCTCTCTGTATCTCGCTCTCTCGCTCTCTCTCTCTGTGTATCTCTCTCTCTGTGTATCTCGCTCGCTCTCTCTCTCTGTCGCTCTCTCTCTCTGTTGCGCTCTCTCTCTCTCTCTGTATCTCTCTCTGTATCTCGCTCTCTCGCTCTTTCTCTGTATCTCTCTCTCTGTATCTCGCTCGCTCTCTCTCTCTCTGTCGCTCTCTCTCTCTCTCTCTGTATGTCTCTCTGTATCTCTCTCTCTGTATCTCTCTCTCTCTCTCTGTGTGTGTATCTCTCTCTCTCTCTCTCTCTGTCGCTCTCTCTCTCTCTCTCTGTATGTCTCTCTGTATCTCTCTCTCTGTATCTCTCTCTCTCTCTCTGTGTGTGTATCTCTCTCTCTCTCTCTCTCTGTCGTTCTCTCTCTCTGTCCCTCTCTCTCTCTCTGTATCTCTCTCCCTCTCTCTCTCTCTGTATCTCTCTCTCTCTCTCTCTCTCTGTATCTCTCTCTCTCTGTATCTCGCTCTCTCTCTCTCTCTCTCTGTATCTCGCTCTCTCTCTCTCTCTCTGTGGCTGGCGCTCTCTCTCTCTCTCTCTCTGTATCTCGCTCTCTCTCTCTCTCTGTGGCTGGCGCTCTCTCTCTCTCTCTCGCTCACTCACCGGACCCGTCTGTTCGCCTCCCATTACACACGCGTGCATGAGGAATATTTTGCCACCCGCCAAAGTGTACACTGTATGCTCTGTATGCTCTCTCCCTCTCTCTCTCTCTCTCTCTCTGTATCTCGCTCTCTCTCTCTCTCTCTCTCTCTGTATCTCGCTCTGTATCTCTCTCGCTCTGTATCTCTCTCGCTCTGTATCTCTCTCTCTCTCTCTCTTTCTGTATCTCGCTCTCTCTCTCTTTCTGTATCTCGCTCTCTCTCACTCTCTCTCTGTATCTCGCTCTGTATCTCCCTCGCTCTGTATCTCTCTGTATCTCTCTCTCTCTCTTTCTGTATCTCGCTCTCTCTCTCGCTCGCTCACTCACCGCCACGCTACCTAGTCTCCAAACACGCTCATGAAGCGTCCAATAGCTACTGGTCTGCATCGAGGAGCGTGTAAAGAGGTTCCCAGAGAGAGCCTCTTGCCGCGGTCCAAGCATCAGCTGTACCAGCGCCCAGGGGAGGATAGGCCACCTTACCGAGGTAAGGTATGAGACTCAAGACCTCGAGCGTGGCTTTTTATCCTCTGGCTGCTGCGACCAAACAGCAGAATTCTGATTGTGATGTCATCTCTGCAGCTGAGACAGGCTCTGATTGGTAGAGCCAGCACCCAATGATGTCATAATCGGTTAGAATGACCAAGGGAAGCCGTGTTCTGATTGGTTCCGATTGAATGCCCAATGAATGTGTGTGTGTGTGTGTGTGTGTGTGTGTGTGTGTGTGTGTGTGTTTGTGTGTGTGTGTGTGTGTGTGTGTGTGTGTGTGTGTGTGTGTGTGTGTGTGTGTGTGTGTGTGCGCGCGCAAGCGCACTATAAGCCTAAATGTTGTCTAACAGCCTTGAAGCATAAACACACTGCCAAGCCTCCAGACGGTCCATCTGCAACGGGATGAAAGCAGCGAACAACTCAGAGAAATTAGAGAAATTGTGCAGCTGAGTTCAGAAAATCAATAAAAAATAATACATGCAGCCTATATCAGTAGAGTTAAGCTGTCCAAGTAGTCATTTTGTCCAGCAATGTCTGATAGGAAATAATTGCAATATTTGTGTGAAGAATTCCCTGTAAGTCTCCTTTTTCTGCGGCCGTCACACTCTCTCCTCATTGTCCTTCCCCTTCCCTTACAAGCAGCTTGGATGCGCGGGGCGTCACACTCACACACACACACACACACACACACACACACCCAGGAGGTCTTTTCGCGTTCTTGCCAATGTATGAATGAATTTTTTGAATGAATGATTTTTTTTTATTTACATGTCGTGCCACTTAGGTGGCCCATCCCACATGATTACAGGACATCGATCAAATAAACAAAATGTCAGTTTGCTATATTATAGCTGTAAGCAATACTCAATCCATAACAGTAAGCACATTAAGTAGTACATTCCGGTACTATAATACTCCTAATATGACAAGAACAAATACCCATGGAAAAGAAAAAAGAAAAGAACATAAGTACATCACCTCATCAAGTTTTGTAAGTTGAGTCATTACATTCATTTGCAATAGGAAATACAGTCAGATATTCAATGTCTGCTATATCCTATACGGCCCATACGCCACATCATCATTCATTCAGTTTGTTTGTGATACGGGACATTCACTATCGAAACCACACATGTCATCAATCACCAAGCATGACAATCATATCCCAACCTCATCCCAAACTGGACTCTGCCTTCTGTTTGATACCTCTAGCATTTTGACTACTCATAATGTAAAAAAATATATATCTTAAATGGTGGAAGGTGTGAAAGGCTGATGGAAAAAAAACAAAAGAAAAACACTTCCTCTTCAGTAAAGACAAAACAAAAACACACACCAGGGAGGGGGGAGAAGGGACAAGCAGGAACATCTTTCTGATGGGCTTTATGGGAAATGTGGTCTTAATTTTGAGAAACACCAACACTAATAGGGGAGGGGGGAAGTCGTCATGTCGCCCCCTGTTGTTTGTGTTCAAAACTGGCCATCAAAATGATCATATGGTTTGCACATTTTATATTATACAACATGAGGTGTGACTACATCTCTGTGAATTTGATTGTTATCTCACTGTTTCAAATGATCTGGTGGTACTAAAATCCAATACTACAGTTTTCATTGAGATTTTTTCCAAAACAGACTGCCCTAACCCTCCAGCACACTGAACATGGGGCATTAACAAATTCCAATCAGCAAAGATGGCTATACCCATCAGCTGGCTTGTAAAATACTTTGAATTTGATTAAAAAAGCATCCAGCATAGTGAAATCCTGGATGAGTGAGGGCATGCAAAGCATCATTTTTACTGTCTGGTCCTCAAGGGCCAGTGTCCTGCAAATTTTTGACAGTTAATGAGCCACATAACCTGGTCTCAGAGACTAGGTGTGGCTCATTAACTTGGCTGATGTGCCCAAAATGTCTGATATATGACGGTTCGAGCTGTTACTAATTTATAATCAAATTAAAAAATCTCCTATGGGATTTTTTTTTTCTTGGAACGCAATCAGCAGATGGCGCAAGATGACACTTTTCCATTCCTGTAGTGTGAGACAGAGGCTATTAATTGTCTCAACCACAATCTCATTTGTTTACAGTCATCATGCCAAGGTATCACAATTAATTTGACAATGATATATTGATGTTAAAAATGCTACATATGGCACCTTTGAAGTGGTATAGGTGCTGGAAAGTGTGTTTGATTTCACAAAGACTTGTAGTAGTGTCTAACTGCAACTTTAATGAAACAGTTTCCAAAATGCTTGGTGTGTATGTTGTGCTACTCACTCTCCACCTATATCTACACACTGCTATCCTCCATTATCTGACTGATTTTGATGCTCATGTCTGGTTTACCGTGGATTTTTGACTAACACCAGTTTTCTTGCTGGACATTGGTCTCCTGTCTAATTTGTGATGGTCCCGGCAACGCAGAGATCCCAAAGTACCTACAAGGTGAAAGGTGAGAACACTTTGCACTACAGTCCGGTAGAAGAGACAATCAGTACCGCACCACCACCTATAGACAAAAAGTGGCAACTAAGGGGAACAACAACATGATGTCTGGAACCACTGGGTCCACTGGCTTCAGACAAACATCTCTGGAGAAAAGATCCAGACGAGCAAAGGAAGCCTTCAGCCCTGTTAAGAGGCACTGAGCCCAGCAGTGTGTGTGTGGCCATAAGCCTTGTAAAAGTCGGGGAACAGTCTCCACCGCTACCTGGCTGGGGCTTTGGAGGCTAATCCTGACGATGCTGAAGAGTCCTTATAGTCATATCCGCACTCAGTCTCTTAACTCGTAACTTCTCTCCAACCTCCCACTCAGTGTGTCTCATTCTGAAACGTCAGTTTAGCTCCCAGGTCTGTGACAGGAGCCAGAAATTGCCTTCAATTCTTATGGAAATTATTACATTCAGTCACTTGTTGTGACTGCTGATGTGAAGCAGTACTTTGGCCTGACAGACAGCCAATGAATGAAAATTTTCCTTCCAGTTTGGCAAAGTCGTTCCCCTCCACCAGAGGCTCTTTTGAAATCCTCGAAATAAAGCACAAACACAGGTAGCGCCTCTTTCCAAAGAACTGTTCTCTCTTTGATAATTATAGTGCAGCACACATGCATTTGCCAAAGGGTGTTGGTTATAATTACATTCTAGCCATTTATCTGATGTTTTTATCCAGGGCAATGAGTGGGCAGGTAGGGGGTTCAGTGTCTTGCTCAAGGACACTTTGACAGGACACATGGCTGTTATGGAGACTGAAACTGGGTCCTTGCAGTTCGGGTACACTAGAGACTAGTGCAAGTATAAAGTATGTGATTTTCCAGGCTGACATATTGACGGGTGTGCCTGAGGCCTAGTTGTACTCACCGCATCCCATAAATGTTGACCAACCGGTTCTTCCGATCCCTGGAAGTGATGGTGAAGGTCTTTGTCTTGGTTTGGCCATTCCCCGGGAACCAGACCATCATCTTTTTTCTGCAAAAAAAACAACAACATGAGAACCTGAAGAACAGAGCCGCTGTTGAGCCCAAGGTGACGTTTGATCTGTGTGATTGTCATAATAGACATAGCTGTATTTGAATATGCAACAGACTGTGTTAATATCCACCCATAATTTAAATTTTGGGTGCACTCCAGGACAAGAGCAATGTTATCCAAATGAGAAAGCCTCCTGTCCTCACAGCTATTGGCACACAGGCCTTAGATAACATCACACTCAAAACCCGACAGGAGTTCAAATCTGGTGTGTATTGTTGTTTGCTAATGCTCAGAATCAATGTTGTCATGACTATTTGAGACCCATTAAGTCTGATGAGCGGTGATGAAATCAGTTTAATTTGGTCTTTATCACAAGAGAAGCAGGCGGGTCCCTACTATTGTGAGCTAGACATGGGGAATGTGGGAGCGAGTCCAACATTCAGGATTATTCCGCTGAATCAGGGTTTTCACTGGGAAACTGAGCCGTGCAGCAGGGGCCGAATACACACCAACACAATACTCTAGCAACAAGAGCCAAGACTGGAGCCAGACTCCAACCCCCGGGCAGGCCGGTCAGTCAATATATCTGACACGGGCGAGTGTAATGAACAATATCAGATTTGAGGCTCGCAGCAGAGGAAGGAAAACATCCATTTTGGTCATGACATGGAAAAATGAAGCCATGGGTTATCAAGGCATTTCAGCTTACGGGAGTTTCCCCTCAAATGAAGTCGCCGCCATCTCCACTTGGGGGCAGTAGACAAGTGAATTTTACTTGGGCTGGAGCTGTCCCGAGACCAAGTGGGATCCTGTGTACTTGTGTGCACTTGTGTAATGGGAGAAAGAAGTGCATTTCAATCCTAGTGCCAATGAATCCATGTGCTGCTTCCAAACTAGTATTATGGCATGGAGAAAGCCTGGTAATGTGGGGTTTGAGGATGCAGCATGGGTCTTCTTTACAAGACTCAGTAGTCAGTACAAGGTGGACTGATAAACTTTTCAATGGTACAATATAGATAGATGTAAGATAGGGTGAAACTAAATATATGCATCACCACACAAGTGAGAAATTATGCAATGCCCTGTCGGTAATATATCCTATGAAACATAATATAGATGTGAATAGATCATTTTTTTCTTTACTGCAATGTAGATGCAATGGAGCAGGTGAAAAGGTGAAAGAAAGCAACAATCAAGACATTCCTTTGGTGTTAATTCCCTTTTTTTAAAGAAAAATCTTTATTGGTCCATTTTGGATTCAAACACACAATATACTCTAAAATAAAACTTTCTTGATATTCTAAACATTTCCAGATTATTAACAGTGTTAGAAAGGTAAGGCTTGGGTTTTTAGTCTATTTATTATGACACAAATAACAATAATGGAAGATGTTTAAATGGAAAGTTTCCATTTTATTCTACATCAGACCAATAAAGTGTGCTAAAGTGAAAGAGTGCAAAATGTTACCCCATCATCAGTGCAAATATCATTTAAAAGACACAATTCTACAGTGAGTACAGTGTGTTTTACATTTTTTCACTTTAGAATGTCACTTCATTGGTCAGATGCAAACTTTGCATTTAGACATCTAGGTTTGCTATGGTTTTTCCTTCCATCTCTGAGGGAAAGTTCCTCTTGCATCTAGTCTTCATTAGATTTCTGGCCAACACCCCTGTTTTTGCATATCCAGCCAGATTCAGTTTGTGCTATTTTGATCTTACAAATAAATCAAGGAAATGCACACAGGATAGCATTACTAAGCGTAGGCCTATATGCATGTAGAGAAGAGCTGACAGTCCTTTTCCCCTCACACCTTTATTAAATCCTACTGGCAGGAGCGATGTTTAATTAGAGGTCACCATGGAGACTTCCGAGCAAGAGCCAATCAGAGTTTGCCTGTAGTCTGGTTTGCGTCATAGCATTGTGAAAAACAGACGAGGAAGAAGAAGGTGGATTAAGAAACAAAACCCAGAGCTGACAGCAGTAAGCCTAGTTAAGTAATTCATTTTCTGTCTTAGCATATTAACCTTTTCCACCATTCTCCTATAAAAATATTACAATAACTGCATTAACACAAGTCTCCTCCAAATAAAAACAAAAAACATTAGCAATACAGTGATTTTTTTTTTGTAAAATGCCAAGTGCAGGATTTTCTCATTAATATTGTGCTGTGAAGTTAGTTGTAAAGATGCGTTCTAATGCTAGCAAATAAAATAGGACCATTACAAGCAATAGCCCTAATGAACCTTCCTCATACTTTAGGTTCTTCCAATTTCTTGATCTCGGACTTGATTCCCCTCAAAATTAGTAGCCAACAGTTGCTGTTAAAATTAATTTGGCAAGTACAAATTTAGAGAAAAGCCTCTAAAGTTAAACATAATGTCAAGAAAATAAGTAAGTCCATAAAGAGAAACATTTCTTAGTGACAGAGCTGCTCTGGAGTCAGAAATAATCTGATTGGTTGAGTTCAACCTGGCTAAGTAACATTAGACTGAAGCCAGTGAAAAAGCCAAGAAGTGAGAGAGGAGGAAGCTAATACTATGAGGCCTAGCACTAACTAATACCTATCTAGGTAAGCTAGTTAGCTAGCTGCTGACTTTCAAGATCATGATGCCATGGTTATGAATGAATGAAAAAGAATGAAGTCATTTCCATTTATATTTATATACTGTATATATATATTGACCAGAACTCTTTCTTTGCCAGTTAACTAACTTGCACACAGAAAAACTGTGGTTCTTTGGCTCCGCCCACTGAGGTTTTATCTCTGCCCCTAGAGCAGCTCTGCCTCAGACAAATGTTTGTATAACTTTAACTCCAATCTGCTCATTTCCCACTCTCTTAAGGCCTTGTTCGGGAATAGGCACTCTCATCTCCCAAATATGTATCATCATACCTGTCTCCCTGATCACACTCATGCACCACTCACACTCACTTTGACTTTTGACTCAAAAGGCACAGCACGACATAATACAGTGACTGCTGACTACCAAATGTGCTTAATACAAAACAGTCTCCAAATACTGCAGGTCTGGAGTAACAAATATTCATGAATTAATAGACATTGTGCAATCCACTATTGTTCAATCCCTCAGAAGTACCCATCTTTGTTACATACAGTTTAAAGCATATCTAAAAGTGCTGTGGGAGAGTTAACTGTGTGGCAGGACAAGTGTAATGTGGGGTTAAATCTGAGACTTAGTGTGAAAACTTAGTGCGAGACAAGTGCGAAAACTATTTTCAGATACTTTCCAAATATATAATAAATATTTTGTACACTTCTCTGTCCCCATCATTGATACTGCCTTAGAAACATAACATTTGCATGCTAGTCCGTATATTTCCAGTGGTATTCTATGATACGAGGGAATAATCCCATCAGTCCTATTAGCAAATCCAATAGCATGGCATCTATTATCACCAGTGAAAGCAGCACTATTGTAATAAATGGTCTTGCAGGTAATGACATTTCAGTTTTTATGGACTTCATGGTTATTTAAATTATGCTCATTTACTGGAAAAAGCGACAACGTTTGCTGGTAAAACATTCACTGAATCATTTCCTTGAAAAATGTTAATTCAGTGAACTATCCCATTGAATTCAAGCAGCATTTCATATCAGTATTTCTTTCCACCTGCTCTTTACTGTTATAGAAAAATACACTTTAGGAAACATTGCTCCATATTCAAATTTCAGTGCCAAGATACATAATATAAGTCTACAGCAAAAATAACTGAGCCCTCACTGTCAAAGAATCAAGAATGAATACGGTATCAACGGTCATTTGTCAACAAGAAGTCTGGCAAGTGTTTCCAGATCAAGGCCACATTAATACTTTGGCACAAAATTCTTGCAATATCCTACCCATTACTTGGATTTGTGTTTGCAGTCAAGTAGATGCTTAACTTTCCTGATCATAAAGGCCACAATGAATGCACATACAACCAAAGTGATAACATACATTCCCACAAAGAGAGCAGCCTCACCGCTCCTGTGCAGACGCGAGTACAGCGTCCTGCGGCCCAAGTAGTCAAGGTGGGACGCCTGGATTTGACTGAGGGTACAGAACATCAGAAAAACGTGGAACAACTGATGGGACTGGCCCACGAAGTCACAGCATCCAGGGAACCAGCGCTCTGGCACTGGGTGGGTGAAGAAGAAGACGCTGGAGAGGAAGAAAGCAACCTGGCCGAAGTGGAAGATAAGGGCCGGGTCGTCGCCGGCTGCGGACCAGGAGAACAGTCTCTGGAACACGGGGCTGGTGTCCCAGGAGTAGGCGACCGCCGAGGGCACCACCTGGCCCAGCTTCCTCACCCAGGGCGGGAGGCTGTGGTTGCGGTATTTCCCATAGCAGCAGCCCAGGCACGACAGGCAGGAGAGGACAGTGGCAGCGGGCATGAAGATCCCCTGCACCTGCCTATGCCAGTTCTCCTCCACAGCATAGTAAAAATGAACTACAGCACTGCCATACTGATACTGCGCCACCCCAACATAGTCAAGGAAGAAGAAGACATAGTGGCAGACCTCAGACTTGGTACCCAGCATGTGGGCTACCACACTGCATGCCATGTAGTTCATGGAGGACAGGAGAAGGATCAACAGGGGCCACGAATGAGGATCCCTGACAAAGTCCACGGTCTCTGCAAGCTGGCAGAACCTCATGAGGATGGCCAGGAACCCCAGCAGGTGAGTCCAGATGTTGAGGGTCTCGTTGTGGCGCTGGAACAGGGACAGGAAGTAGTAGCGCCAGTTCTGGTGTAGCGGCCGGTAGCCGGCGTGGACGTAGCGCTCCCGGAAGTAGCAGGGGACCTCGCTGTCTCTCACGGTGCCGGGCATGGAGGGCGCCGCCTCGGTCAGCATCCGGGGAACCTGCCTGAGCTGCTGCAGGCTGATGAACAGCCGGCCAATTCTCTCCATCACAATCGTCGCCATGATTGTCGACAGGTGGCTGATGCCAACTGAGTGGTTTCTATGGAGAGAATTTTGGGACTTAAGTTCCACAAACAAACAATAAAACACATACACTCACAGAACACAATCCGCATAAGAAAAAACAATTTCCACAAAATCCACTTTTTCACTTGTGACTTGTGTGTAAATGAATATTACATGGTGTAATTAATGGAGGAATAAATACATCTTTTGCTTAAATATTTTCCAATAATTGCCGATTATCAGATATTTGAGGTTCCCTTGCATTCATTTTACGTGCAACGGAGGAAGCAGCATTAGTGTAATCCCTTACATAGCCTGGTAATTATTGCTTAAAACTTTATTATTTAGAACCTTATTTCTTTAGCCTAAAAGTAGAGTTTTAGGTTAGTATTAGCTTATGTTGTTTGGGCGATCATCATACTTTTGCTAATATCTGCTCGAAATATCTGCAAATGATTTACTGCTTGCTGCCGGTAAGTAACCTAACGTACAACCTACTAGTCATTTTGGCTAGACCACACAACAGCTGGTAGATTACCAACACTAACATTAGCTAACACACTTTAGCTCTTCAATAACAACGCTGACAGGGTTGCAATGATGGTTAGTCATGGCACATGTAGTCTACATTAGCTCTAGGGCCAGGGTAAAGCCATAATATGAAGTGTTGTTGTGAATATGACAACTATCACTGTGAAACTTGAACTCTTGAATTCAAATCTTGAACATCCATGCCAAATTCCATGCAAATCTGTCAAAGCTGGGCCGAATGAGGACACTTTGAACATATAGGCAGATGCAGCCAAGTTGACACCTTTCACAGCAATGTGTAAAATACAGTATGAAACATTTTTTAATCATTTTAGCCTATAGTTTAGTGTTTCAGAAAAACATAATATCTGTGTGAAGACTGGAAATTGTATGGAGGAACACTCTGGAGGACACCATTTTGAAAAATGGGCAAGAGCTGAATGACATTGAGTGACATTGAGAGGAAAAATGCCTTTTTTGCCTTTTTAGTTTAGCCTGTTCTAAAAATCATACCATACACCTATTTGACAATTTATGCCCAAAAAATGCCCAAAAGCCTATTGCATTTTTAGATCAAAATGTCATTACTTTTACTTTCTGGAAAATGGAAAATCTTTAGTGGTGAGTCTGGTGACTCATGTACTTGGAGGCATACACAAAAATTCCAAACTATAAAACTGTCATAGATTTTTTTTAACAATCCCAACCCTGCGCTGCTCCCATCAAATAAAACTGCCTTTCTCACCCTGACTGATCTCCCATTGGTTTACATTTTTGAATGATCCCTTCCAGGCCATTGCAGATTTCTGATGTATTCATCCAACCCTACTGGAAAATACAATGTTTTTGTGCTTTTGTGCACAGCGTTTTTTAATGTGAATTGTGTTACATTTTATTGGCTTGTGTTCTGTGAGTGTATAATGTTCATGTTGTTTGTGTCCAAAAATGTCCAAAAAGTCCAAAAATAAAGTTTACTTTGAGCAGAACTTCATGATTCAAGAAAATTATACTTTGCATTAAACAGACTACTGGCTATAATCAGTGACGGTGATGACATCCAGTTAGTGAATCACTATAAGGAAAATTACCACCAATAAAAAAACAAAAATCATTTTGATTTTGGAAAAGCATTTTTGGCATTTTAAGGCATTTATCAAACCCTCTTCAAAGACCTTAATCTCATATAACATAGTCTTAAAATCTTATTTTTCTTAAAACAAGTGAAAAATTCTGTCAATGGTTGAGATGATTCCACTTTCTACTTTCACTTTTCTACAAAGTGTCAATATCTTGAAAAAAGGTTTTCACTCCACTAAGAAAATGAGACTTCACTCATGAAGATTCGTTGAAAACGTTGATTTTCACTGAAGCACGTGACAGTTTTATCTTTTTTCACTCGCTTAGAGAAAAATAACATTTTACGACTCAATACTAAATCACAGCGGTGATACTGTGTAGCCGACTCGGAGTTTAAACTCATAAAGTTTTCTCTAAGCCCAAACAGGTAGTTAAACCGAGTTATGTGGCTGTACGCTTCACTTCATCCCTTATCGTTATCATTTTTTGTGTCTGCTGGTGATGAAATGGGTCGGACTACAACTCAGCCGGTTAAGAAAAGTTTTACCTACGCTTGAAGGTAAGGCCTATTATTGTAGCGCAGGACAACTATCAGTTTTAGTTAACTATTCACTGTTCCTATTCACTTTACCGTGACAATACCTTCGCGATATCTCACCTTATTGTAGCCGCCTGCTGTTTCTGTGTCCCCTGCTACAACGACCACGGTCCTCCTCCACCGGCCAGAGAAAAATTCAACAGATAAGTCCTTATGTAGCTGCTGCAGCAAGGTGTGACAGCGGCGTCAAGCTAGACAGAGTTGGTATCGTAAGACCGGAAGTGTGGCGATTCCTCCTTCAAAATAAAAGCGTCAATTGTCACGTTTGGGAAGGAAAATACATAAGCTACTGTACATAGGGTGTCTTAAAAAAAAGTCTGGAATCATAGGGACGACATAGGATGAAACTTTAATGAGCCCCATGGGAAAATTGGGTCGTTGCAACAGCAAAAGAGTAATAAGATATAGCAAAGAAATAACTACAACTGTCAAGAACATATTGAGTAGACATGTATGAATAAAAAGGTATGAAAAATATGAGTGTGAGCATTATGAGGGTGTTATTCTTTTCAGGCACCCTATATAAGTAGCCTAAGTATTAGGTATGACATGGGTGACACTCACAATAGGTCTACCTTAGCTTAAGTGAATCACAATTTGATGTTGTGGGTTTTGTTATGATAATATATTCCAAAGATCAAGCAAAAATAACCAGAAATGTATTTGGATGCCATATCTGAAACAAGGACCAATGCTTTCTTTAAGCAGTTTGTGTCTGTAACAGATGGTCCTTGGTAACTTATGTCTAAAAGTTTATCACATTCACTAAATAATAATATCTTTTCAGTCATTGCTCCAATTTGTCCTCAGATATTGATATAAATGGGTTTTGAAGTTTTGATGGCATATGATTAAATGTAGGGACAGTGCTATAGCTTAGGGTTTGGTGTGTCAAAATACTCAGTTGAATAAAAGGATTACATATGGAGTGAAACTATGGCTGGGAAATAGACAACATTAGGCTACATTGTATTATTGTGCAGGTTATTTCAATAAATTTCAATAAGGGTTTTATTTTGAAAATTTTGTCCGGAAGTGCTGTTTAATTTTGGGTGGATAGACTGTGGTTACAGTGGACCAGGAGGAAGAGGGCGGTTGTTTCTTCCAGTGAAAAAAAAAATGCTTATTGGGATGCTTAATTTGCCATTAGAGTCTAACCGGTAGTTTTGTCCAGACTGATTGGCTAACATAGCAAGATGGTAGGAGAGTTTTGTTTGCTCAAGAAATAGCACCGACGTGACGTTCACTCCCCTGTATGGAGAGAACTTCATGCCGAACTCCGTTCAAAACTATGACAATTTTGTGCTGCCTTGCTTATCGGTAAACACAGGGTACATACCTGGTAGAACATAACTTAAAAAACTTTTACGAATCAGAAGGGACTTCTGATAAATTCGGCATATTGATTATCCACGTCGCAGTTCAATAAAATCTTCAATTTTTTCAGTCGGTTCACACCACTCACTACCGCCCCCAATTATGTATTTTGTTGGAAGAAGTTTATGGGATTAAGAGGCGAACCAAAGTTCTATTGAAATAAGTGCTGCTTGGCGGATTGGATGTATTTCGAATTGAAGAGTGGCTCATATACAGTATATTCATACATTGTTTTAAGTCACGCTCTACCCTGTATGTCCCTATGCCAGTAACCAAGGCAGCATTAAACTCACCGATTTTTGAATGGCGTCTGGCGTAACCTTTTTCTCATGAAAGAGAATGCAAAGTATGAGACTATGCGGGTGCAGCGCAAGGCGGTTAGGGGCAGCCTCCTGGAACATTCTTCCTCAGAGGTGTGTTTGTACAGGAGTTTCTCACGCGCACACACATGTTTACAGGATACCTTGCCAGCAGCTATGATTTACCACACAATTTGAATTTCATTTGAATCAACTAGTAAAACACACTTAAGATACTCATCACATTTTGCATACTTCCACAGGGATGTAGTGGAGGGTAAAACCACTTAAACTTAGTTTTTCCACTTTTTAGGCTGATATAAATCTTAATGGTCTGAATTGTGTTAATATTTGTAGTTGTATGCCTTATAATGATCAACTGGAGGTTTTATCGGTCATGTATGAGCCACTATTCTGGTTTGTAATTGCTTTAGTAATGTTTTAGGAAGGTATAAATCATTTGTAATTAACTACACTAACTGTCTAGCAAAATGAGATTGGCCCTGGCACATCGCCAAACCATTCAGTATCCTTGTAGCTAATTAAATCAAATTTGAATAAAGCCAGATTGTTAACAGAGGGCTCCTTTGTTGTTTGGATCCAAGACAACAGGACTTATTACATAATTATTTGGCCTGGAGCAGTGGCCAGTTTTGGCCCGGGGGTTTCGAGCTCTTCCGAATGGTGCTTATCCAGTATATTTAACAAGACTATTTTGAACACTTTGTTAAAGTCAGCAACAGTTTAAGTATAGACATTTAGACTGTTTCTCACTGTTTCCTCTTAAACATGACTGGCTGAAACCATGAACACACATCATAAGAAATGTGTGTCATATAATTTTCTATCACATACAGTATGTTGTTGGCAAAACTTTTTCCTTTGAAGTATACAGTCACTGCAGGAGATAGATGACGTAATGGAGTGAAAAATGAGATATTTCCTTTGGAATGTAAAAGAGCAAAACAATAAGTTTCAAGTATGTGGAAAGAATGTAAAAAATGAAGTTTAGGCTTCATTACTCGGCTTTCAGATGCGTGAAGTTTCTCTGTGGTGAGAAAAGAATATGGCCATATCTATTCTTCCAGTTTAATAAACTGTATTCTCAGATTAGAATCCATATCTAGAGTCTAACTGTTGTTTCTTTAGTTAAACCAGCAGTCATACTAGTCTGTGCCCTTTGAGATTGAGCAAGCCAGGCCCTTAAACTAATGTTTATCATTCTTTCAATTAATAGTTTACTCCCTTGCATGTGTGTGTGTCTCAGTGTTTGTGTTTGGGAATATGTGTAAGAGGGAGAGAATGCGCACATGTGTTTGGATATTTGTGGGTGTGTGTGTATATGGAAGGAGGAAATGAGAGAGGGAGGGGGGGACCGATACTACAAATGTGAAAGGTCTCACTGCTGTGCTGACTGTACAGTTCACTGAAGCAACACTATAGGCAGAATATAGGCTGGTATTATTTATCTCCCACTGACAATGCACACTAATCAGCATTACTGCGGATTGTGCCGGAGTTAGCAGGAACGCTAAGTCTCATCTGCAGTCCCAGGTCAGGTATTAAAAAGCAATTAAAGATGCTTACCGGTGGAGAAAGTGTTTTCTATAATCAACGGTTCCCTCCAGTCCTGTAGGAAAGTAGTTCACAGTGTACTAGACACCAAACTGTGGTCCACTTACAGGGACGTGGATAAAGCCTGGTCACATCATTCTTATTCTAACATTTTATTATAGGATCAAGTTTACATCATGTCCGAAAAACTGGCCCTGTGTCATCAAATTGATTAATGAGGGGGCTAATTCAGATATTTGCCTACAATAATTATCTAATCTGACAATATCTAATATTGTAGAAGCTCATTTGTTTCATAACCTTTGGTGGTAGTGAAATGTGAAGTTCTAGATCTGCACTAGGAATTTCTCAGTCTAAAACTAAATTTCTCTCTCAGCTGATATGGACTAAATGCAGAATATTCCTCTCTCATGCAATTTCAATGCAGCTGTGTCAGGCCTTTCATTTGTCATATAGCTTCATTCTCTGCATGTCATCTGCACACACTTCCACACAAAAGCCTAAAAAAAAAAAAAACGCAAACACACACCGAACCTCTGAATGTGAGGAATGCCATTAATTCAATGTGGGCTATGTTTTCTTTTCTATTTGAGGATCATGGCAACTAGCCTGAAGGTATTTCTGTGAACTTAAGGAACACTCTGAAATACTGAACAGAATGCATTTGCTAGATGAGACATTTTGGACAGCAGAGCTAAACACTCAGCTCTGCTCGTTCATCAGATAAAAACATTCATATGTTGTTATCAAGATTTTTTAAAATGTACTTCAACAGAATTCATACTTACAACATCAGACACTCTAACAACTGACTCCTTCTCTACTGACTGTCACTTCTCTATAGGTTTACTGTAATAGTTACATTCACATTACCAGTGAATCTTTTTCTATTACAGTTTCAAATATAGACATATGAACTGTCACAATTTCTCTCTATCTATCTCTCTCACACACACACGCACGCACGCACGCACACACAAACACACACACTTCCTGTCATTTACCACTCTCACTTCCTGAATAATTTCATTTCCTGCGTTTTAATTTATTTTTATTTGTCTCATTTCATGCATGTCGTTGCTCTGCCACTCTCCACCATGTTGTGTCTCAGCCTGTCATTTTGTTTCTTTGTTTGAGGTGAGATGTTTCAGTGAAGTCCATCTGTTGTTGTTTTTTTCTGTCATTTTTTTTTCAATAATCAGTCATTTGCATATTTTTCATTGTGTTTTTTATTATCGCATTTTGTCACTCTGCTTTCCTTTAATCGCTAAAACTGAAAAGTATGTAATTTTCAACATACTGTATCTGTATGTCCGGTATGGTGCAACATGCATCTTGACTTACTTAACTTTTCTCTACCTTGACCTGTTTCTTTTGCATGTTTTCGACATACAGTAGAGCTATTTTAGCGGTTCAGCCTGTTTCACTGCCTCATATCTGTCTATTGTGCATTTCAGGATTGACCATGACACGTCCACCAAGGGGCACTGTTTCCTTTTGTAACACTGTTGGACATAGTGCCTCATTCATAAAATAACAGATGCCATTAGACTTGTTCATCTATTTTGTGAATACATTGAGTTCCTTCATTTGCTGTGATAAGCCAAAACAGATTTTCTAATTATGGATGGATTATCACTATTCATCTCTATTTTAGGATATGGCACGGTCCATTGGCAGAGAAACACAGTGATAAATATGTAGTTTTCTCACTCCACAAGTCAATTTTAGAAAGCATTATAGAAGGCCATAGTCTAGAGAAAATAAAGAGTGCACACAACATGAATTTCAGGTTTACTGTGGATCATAATAACCTCACTCTTGCCCTCAAAAGGTCAAAAAATTGAAGCTTACCTTACTGGTGGACAGAAAATCAATATCACAATTTAAACAAATTACATGGAATCGATTGATAAATTCATTATGGCTGTTGTATGCGTGTGTTTTTTTCAGTTATGGGATCTTTCGCAAGGTTTCATTAGTCTTTAATGAGGAGCATTTGACCTCACGGGGCCTTTTAAGTGCCATATTTAAAATAATCGTTGAACAGTGCCTGCTCAGTGCTTTTGTTTCCCTGCAATCAGTGCTTTTTTTTTTTATTTGTATGCAAAAAAATACAACTTCCTTGTGATGTGTTATGTTACACTCTTAACTCCACATAACCTTTCTGAGCGTTTCAAATGCTCGAGCGCGCGTGGAGAGCTGCAGAACCAGAGCCTCCTCTCATCTCCTGGCTGGATAATCACAGTCCAGGGAGCCGAGCTTTAGACGCCGGTGGACACTTGACATTTTACGTTTGAAAACCTTTGACTGAGAAGGAGCACGTCATTGAGTTACAGTCCAAAAAGCAGCACATCTCCTGGCCTAATTGGGTGGGACGGCTCGGCCAGATATCGAGATGGCATTTTGCAGGAGAATTCCCCCAGCTCCCCGATGATGAGCCCACAGTGCCTTCGTTTATCAACGTCTGCCCGCTTTTGCTGAGTAGTTTGTTTTTGCCCTTCGCACAATATATCACCTGTCACGTCTAATGGGAGCCGGTACGGAGTACACAGAGCCCCGGCGGATCCCTTGGGCTCATCTTTGTTTCCATTTCCACCATTGCCACAGATACCTCCTTCGATAGCTGCGGCCCCACGGCTCGCCATCCTCCACAGCTCTCTGTGTGCTGGCATGGACCCACAGTGCAATAAACTGGATAGAAGTCCCATTAAGCCATTTGTGGTAGAATTGAATTATGCATCACAATATTGGGCCTTCACAACACACTGTGGAGACAATATTGGGAGTTGGTTGTTGACAAATTTCAAAATTCATAAGTTTTGATGGATTTTGATATTCATAAGATATTAAATAGACCTGGTCTTATGGATATGTAGTGCAACCAAGGATGTAATGCACTTCATCTAAACAAATTTTCCTGTGTCTGTCATTACAAATGACTGAGAAGTGGATGTGGCCCGGTGCCCGGAAAGTTACTGGAAGTCACTTATTGTAATTTCTCTTGGTGTCGGGTTGTTGAGATCTAACATGATTTCTCTGATCCGTTAAAATTTGCTGGCATTTTTTCCTCTTTTCTATTGCGTTGGTGTATTTGCCTATAGTGAAACCAGTTTGTGATATGCACAGCCAGTATCCTGAGTCAACATGTGTTTCTTGCTATGCTCTCATGCTGATGGCAGTGGAGATTTATTTAGGCCTATGCATTTTCAGGTGGGGGGACTACAGGAGCCCATCACCACTTTAATCTTCCTCTGGTCACCCTCTGACCTATTGTACATGCAGACAGTGTGACTGCCTGTAGATCAGTGGTTCTCAACGTGGGGTCCGGGGACCACCAGGGGTCCTTGAGGGCATTCCAGGGGTCCAAAGCAAATTGATGAATTGTTAAACTTCATTATTTTGTAATTTTAGAATTACTATTTTGATCATAGCTTCACTGTTATCTCTCTATCTACAGTAGATATACAATAAAAAATATTCTCTGATTTGGGTCCGAGAGACAAAATCTCATCAAATGAGGGTCCGTGGCCCTAATGTGGACTAAATTAGGGGTCCTTGATATGAAAAAGGTTGAGAACCACTGCTGTGGATGATGAGGAGAGGGGAATATTCAATAAGGGTTAAGTGCTTCAGTGCCAGTAATAATGCATATAGGCTATTTCTCTCCTTCTTCTTCTTTATTTCCCCTAGTATCAGTGCAGTAGTCCTGTATTATACGTGGACTTTTACACTGAATTTGCACAGTATCATTCCACAGTGTATTACAGGATTAGTATGGCTCTTTTTCTTTAGGGCTAAGCTACCTGCCTAATGATTCAAGCAAAGCAACCAACCGTCTGGCTGTGATTTCACTGTTATTTTTTTGTATTTTGTTACTTCCAAAAGTGGTGGTGGAACGAAATGTAACGAACAGTTTTAAGAGTGGCATATATTTTTGCCGTAGGGGGGTAACTGCTGAATGAATTAATTGGCTTGTTTGGTTGCATTTTGAGAGTACTTTGGAGCTGTTTGTTCTCCAACGCAGTTTATTACCCACCGGTGGCTGTTTTCTGGCTCGAGGAGACCCCGGAAGCTTGGCTGCTGCTGTCAAAAAAGGACAATCGTATCACGCTAGCCAGGATAAAGACAAGACTTCCGATACAAATTTCCAATATAAAACCTTTCCTGAACTACCATACACTATAATACAATATAATGCGCCAGTGTCTGTTTTTCAGCTGTAGATTATCTACATATACAATATATAGATTACACTGAGTATTCTGTAGCAATTTGTGATATAGTGCACACTCCAATGCTTTCTTCGACATTTTTCTCTAAAACTGACAAATGTGTCGCTTTTATTTTGAAGCCCAAATCACATGTTTTCCGGGCTTGTTCTGGCTATCTGGCTGAATTGACGCAGCTGGAAGTGGAACGAATGAAGTTCATTTTCCACAGCTGGTGATGGCGGATGTTGTTGAAATAGACACCATGAAGAATTACCACATAGCGTTTGAGAAAATTGACCCCGACAGCAGTCGCTATCCTTACTGTATCGTATGGACACCTATCCCCGTGTTATCGTGAGTTATCGCAGCCAGTCTGCATGCCTACTTTTGCCCCAATCGTTGGGACATCATGGGACGAAGTGACAGCTTTGCTAGCTAGCTAGCCCCGATACATGCCTTTTGTTGGCCAAACTCCATTACAAATCTGACAGTTAATGTGGCATTGTTTATCGGCAAACGTATACCGGTAGAACATGACTTAAGACCATCTTACAGATTTAACTGGAACCAGTCTTCCTTTCGGCATACATCCAATTCAGCAACAGACATTTATGAATACGATTTTAAGTTTTAGAGTCGGTTTGCCTATTATACGCAATATCTTTTTTTCACCAAAGTAACGTTACACTGTGGTGGGTCGCAGCGAGTGGTGTGAAGCAATTCAAAAAGTTGAGATTTTATTGAAACAAATCGCTGCTTGGTGGATTGTCTATATGCCGAATTTATCAGAACACCCCAGCAATTCCCAAAAGGCCTTAAGTCATGTTGTACGAGGTGTGTACCTCCGACAAGCTAGAAAACATTAAACTGACAAATTACTTGAACGGCACGTAGCAAGCTAACGCTTGAGCTAAATACCTGTGAGTTTGGGTTTATTTGTTATGCTTCTCATCAACTAGGATGAAAACAGCAAGAAATCTAGCACCTCCCTTTAAACAATGTATTTCTGATGTTGGGGCATTTCAGTGTAGCTGCAACAGCTAGCATCATGATTGGTTGACGTCTAACTTGTCTCTCCTGTGTTGGTTGCCAATTTTAGCTTTATTTATAGCAGTGGTTGTCAACCTGGGGGTCGGGACCCCGTCAGGGGGTCGCAAGATCATTTTGGGGGGGGTCTGGTTCTGGTTTTGCCACTGGGCTTTAACTAGGGTGCCTGCACACATCAGTGTATTTGGTGTACTCTACTGTCGAGTATAGGTAGCAGTAACATAAAGTTCCATAGCTGACAGCCAATATTAGACTAAGTTGGTTAGTAGTGATAAACAGCTGAGATCAAAGTTATCTTTCCATTTACACGCTCTCAAAATCATAACGGCTGCAGCCTAGAGCAGTGGTTCTCAAAGTGGGGTCCGGAGTAGTTTCATTGCATTATAATTCCGTTCTCTAGAAGTTACCCCAATTAGAGAATGTATAAGGATGACTTTATTTTATGGTGACGTAACCTACATTGAAAAATTGGTTATCTTCACAAGCCTGAAGCTTCAAAGTAGACCTACCCCCCCATTCTTAGTTATTTTTGTAATCCAGTGAATGTCCACACCTTTGAAGTTTCTACTGCAGCAAACCAGACTGTGATAGTTGCCTCTGTGCCACTCTCATGCATTATTTTACTCCCTGCCACAAGAATTTAAAGGAGTACTGTACATTGAAAATGTAGTATCTCAGACTGGCCTGTATGTCCTATATGGCCAAAGAAGAGGTTGTCTGGCTACTAAGATTTAGGTGTCTTAATGTTTCTGTGGTTTTATAGTAGGAATGCGTCTTATTTGCTGTGATGTTAACTTGCATATTATTGTTTCAGATGGCTGCTTCCATTCATTGGACACATGGGAATCTGCACTTCCACTGGTGTCATCCGGGACTTCGCTGGACCTTACTTTGTCTCAGTGAGTAATGACTATAGTGGTCTAAGGCTTAGACAAGTCATTCTGGGGTAAAGATACTGTCGTATTATGTGTTTAAAAAATCACCATCGGCCAAACTGATAGCTAGTCTGTGTAGAAGTAAATATAAGGATCTTGCCACATATTACATCATATATTGTCTAGGCATACTGCTTGTATTTTACATTGCACTTCCTGGGAATACTTTTCTGGAACATTTAAGTAGGCTTGAGTTGTCTTTTAATTCCTAAATTGCTTAAAAATGCTTTCTTTCATCAGCTAACTTTTGACACACGAACTGAAGACATGGAAGTATTGCAATTTGCGCTAAACTTAAACAAGACGTAAGATGGCAAACATACAGCAGTCTGCAGTTATTGATCCCACTTTATTCTGGGATACTGTTATCAATATTGATTTTACTAATGTCATATAAAACCTTACATTAGTCCACCCAGGGATCAATAAAAGGCTTCAACTCCAACTTCCTTGAAGCTAGCTTACAAAAAAGACCATCCCTCAGGATCATACAAGGGATTGCCAGGCATAGAGACTTGCTTGAGGATTAGCCACAGAGAAAAAAAACAGCACTTCTGTTTCCATCCCAAAAGGCAGTCCATCTCTGTTATTGTTTACTGTAGACTCATCTGTTCTGTGGTTTGGCTGTAAATATTATTGTGTTTTACTTGTGAGACCCTGGCAGTACATTTTCAAGCATTAATAGTCCTCTCAAGTGTTCCTTTCACGGCTTTCGGATTGTATCCGGATCCATTTTTTTTTTTCATGGAATTTTTGGATCCCATTTGTCAATTGTCCTGTTCTTAAAAGTAATTAAGTACAAATTATATATGAAGTTATTACATAGTTCAACATTTTAAAAGAAATATTTTGCTAACAACCATGGTGCCGATGTGCGTCCTCTCTTCACAAAGCAACAAAATGCTGGAATGCTAATTATAGCTATAGCGATTTTTTTGTTCCTTTCATTGCAGCTTCAAAACCCATCAGAATCCACCTCAACAAATAAAGAAATGCAAAACAGAGGAACCCTCGAAAGCAAAAAGTCTATATTAGTGTTGGACGTAGTTAAAGGCAGTCATTTCACACCCCTGTAGATTTTCACATTAGTCTGAAAGGGGGCGGGATCCAGAATGCCTTGTTTGGAATGAAAAATGATGTCAGGCTTCAGAGGACTATTTAATTTGGTGGTAATAACAGAAGATACGGTGACTTCAGGTGAATCAGGGAAACATGAATACATGAATGAGGATATTTTGTTTGACCTGCTGTGTGACAGGCCACTTCCCCACACTCCTCCCTGCTCACTTAACACCTATCTTTGGTCTGCTGGTATTAAAGTCCTCCTTTCTAATGGGAATTTTCCAATAATGTTGTTTATGTCCGTAACTATTTTTATTGTTAATTTTGTCTGAACTAATCAAAAAGTTTTCTCTTTTTTGCAGGAAGATAACATGGCTTTTGGGAGACCAACAAAGTAAGTAAATGAAAAGCTTTGGGGTATTTTGATTACACTGTTTTTAATTTTTCAGAGAACATTATGTTGCCGATCTCCGGGGAGCAATATTCAGAACGCAGCTTGCTTCCCTAGAATTAAAGTTGTGCACCATGTTGTGATTTCAGCTCTGAGAATATATGCTGCTGCCTTGCCCTGCGAGTTTCGACTTTTCTCTTCATTTGCAGGTACTGGATGCTTGATGTGAGCAAAGTGTACGCCAGCGGCTCCAACGCCTGGGACACAGCAGTGCACGATGCTTCAGAGGAGTATAAGCACAGGATGGTAAATACATGGTTTTGTGGACACGCACTATATCCGCTTTTGTGTAACGGAATACGCCAATATTCATTTGTAGTCTTCTTTTCTCCAAAGCACAACCTCTGCTGTGACAACTGTCACTCGCATGTTGCCATGGCTCTGAATCTAATGCGTTATGAAAACAGCACCTCATGGAACATGGTCAACCTTTGCCTCCTCGCTCTCATCCACGGAAAACATGTCAGGTAAGGTGAAGGCAGGGCCAAGTGTCCCGTATCCTCCTTCCCATATTCAATGCTGTTTTGTGTACAGCATCTGTGTGTAAAGCATTCACTGAAGAGACAAGAGCAGATTTTAACTCGTCCACTTACAGTGGATCTTTTTTTGTCTTGGTCTTCATTTTTTATTTTTGGCGCCTCCCACCTGTTGGCCACATGGGAATAACGTCAAGTTCCTTCTAATGTTAGGATAGTTATCCAGACAGCAGACAAACGGAAGTTTAGACAGTACTTTGCTTTGTGTAGAGCTTTGTATCATGCAGCCATCAGGAGCCTGTTTGTTACAGAGCCATTGTTTTGCGTTGACTTGATTGGCTCACGGTCAGAGAGTGTACGGTGGTCAACATGGACAAAGTTTGAGAACAGAAGAATGCATGTTTTTTTTTAGTAGTAGCATTAGTAGTAACAGTATTAGTATACTGTGTTTCAATGGAGAGGTTTAGTGTCTCATGGTCTAAATGCTGTTTCAGAACCCTGTCTTTGAACCCTGACAAGAATAAAACTGTGGGGGAAACACTGAATCCTTGTATGTTTTTTTGGAATGTTTTGGCAATGACATAGTCAATATAAAGATATTGAATACTGACAGAAAATATCGGATACCAGCAGCTTCAGTATTTTGTCAGCCTTCATAAATGAATATCCTGCAAACCCTACTATCTACAGCTGTTCTGCTCTGTTCAAAGCAGCCATGAGAAATGGGGCTGGAGCAGGAGCTTGTGAAAAGCTTTTTGCCTGAGATCCCAGGGGCACGGGCATGATTTCACAAGATATGCCTTGAACCTGTTGTGTCTCAGGGAGAGAGAGAGGGAGAGAGAGAGAGAGTCCTGATTCTTGATTCTTGGGAAGTAGTAAGAGTCTATATAGGCCATGACTCCGCTGGGCCTTTGCTGTTTATTATTAAAGGAATGGGACTGCGCATCCCCATGGCCTTCTTGTGAGAGTTGGGAATTATGGAGCGGCTCGGACAAGACAACCCAGTAATGGGGTGGATTGCGTAGTTGTTATGGCGTTGGCTGCGGTTGCCGTGGTTACAGCAACAGCGGGATAATTAATGACGTGGGACTTGTCTCAAGAGCGTGCTGTCAGGACAATGGGTGGGGGGAAATTACACAAGAATTTGATTAGCACTCTGCGGTGATGATCACTTATATTTCTGTATTTCTTGTATTTCTAGCTGTAGGCCACAATTTTGAACCTGGGGGCCCTAAACACGATCTCGACTGATACAGAGGCCCTATTGACATGGGGGCCGTAAATACGATCTCTGTTGACACGGATGCCCCAATCACAATATTAAAACTGCCACCTATTTATGTTATGCATTTAGTGAATATGATGCTGGTGGGACAGGGGGGCATTTGACATAGACATAGTACGTGTGTGTCCAGGGGCCCCGTGGTTGGTTAATCCGGCCCTGACCTTGCCTCCACTCTGCTCTTTCTCAAGCCCTTTCCTCAAGCTCTTTCCTCACCTCCATTCTCCTTTATCTCCTGTCTCCCTGGGGTTTTCTCTGCGGCGTCCAGCTGTGCAGGGTTTCTGAAGACCTGGCTGCCTTTCCTGATGCTGACGGGCATCATCCTTACAGTGGCCCTGACCCTTAACCTCCGGTGACCTGGAAGGCGGGTTAAGGACAACGGGGGAACCCCTGCAGGTCGAACGCGGGGTCGACCTTGTAAATGACTAGGGAGGCATCTCTCTGTGTTCAGCGCATCGTAACGGAGGAAATAAGGACTACTCACCCCCAAGAGAAGGATGTTGAAGAGGAGGGCGGACATCTTCCGAGTCTACACCAACGCCTGCTTGGTTTTTGGGAAGCAGGCGAGCTGTTACTGGCGTCACTCTAGTGGTGAAGCTGGAATACTTAAGGGAGGGGAATTGATTTCAATTTAATAATATATTTTGAGGAATATTTGAGAAATGAGTTGAGTGGCGCTAAACTACCCACAAGGACCACACACACATTATGGATTATAAATAGTGAAAGCTTAACAGGGGGTGTAAGCCATCGCCACCTGGAAAGTAGAAGTTTGGCTAGCTACATTAAAGAGTAACTTAACACCAAACCCATATCTGTGTAAAGCCTGTCATCTAATGGTAAAAAAGCATGCTACTCAAACTGCCATCTGCTATTGGCTGATCTTTGGTGCCAGGTGATGTTTGGAGACATTACCTGGCAATAGCACATAATCAGCCAATAGCAATTGGCAATTTAAGTAGCATGCTTTTTACCTTTTAGATGTCGGGTTTAACACAGATTTGGGTTTGGTGTTTACTTTTATAGCTGACGAGGCACTAATGTTCTTGAATCCATTGGGGGGAAACATCCATGCCTTTCTTTCGAATTTTGATTATTTTACTTTGTAATGGATTGGGATTATAATCCCTTGATTCAGTGCTTCCTGGATGACATTTTTATATTGGGGAGCAAAAACACGTTAAATCGATTATATGCCTTTCTAGGAATTTATTGCATTTCATGCTTGATTTGATACAGCTCTTATACAGCAACTGAACCCTTAATATGCCGGAGTAGTTTGTATTTTTGTGCATTTTCTTACTGCATTAGATTATATCCAGTATAACTCCATAGGGTAACAGAAAATCTGCATCTTCTAAAAGAATATTTTTTCTCTGAAATGTTTGCATTGTGTATTTTGAGATGTATCACCTCATGGTACTACTTTAATAGGTTTGTGATAAATGTTTTCATATCTCATTAACTGCAGATTATCAGTGCAATGATTGTAGCAACCGTAGTGAACGTGGCTGTGGAAAATACCCACAGAAACCAACAGAATTTTGGGGAATCCTTTGGTTTTCTATTACTGTGCCAAATGTAGGAAGACGGGAGACCAACTCAAACTGTGTCCTTGAAGACGTAACTTGCTCTTCATTTTGAGCTAAAAAGTTACTGAATGAAAAGCCCTTTGACCTCATTTGGAATCGAGAAACCTCGGTCTGTATTTTGACATTTTGTTCAACCAGAGACAACACTTTTGTTTTTCATCATTATTGCTTTTGCCTTTTACATTGAGGAAAAAAAGCTAGTTGGTGCCTAAAAATGACCTCTTTCATAGATCCTTTATATTTGGTTTCAAGCTAACTTTGTATCAATGTTTGTGTAAACACTCCACCTATATTGGTTTTGTATGTCGTTTTAAAATGACGTTAATCCCAGATGATGGCTGGCACTCAAAATCCGTTGCCATGGCTTTCGCGAGTGGATTCAAATCCCTTCATTGTTTGCAATCAGACAGAAAAAGTGTTGAGCCCTCTCTTTATCCACGGTGCTGCCAAAAAGCAGCAGGTAGCCAGGATCCTCAGGTTTTTCACGCTCACCAGCTCCTGCTGAATATCCAGAGTTTCCTCCAGCGCCTGACAAGCGTCACTCCTGCTGTTTCCCAGCTCTGCAGATCAGATTAGAAGGTCATTGTGAAATGTCAATGCTGTTTCCCAACGCTTTGATTTACTGGCCAATGTACTGCAATAATCCAAGGTGGATCTCCTACATATCCTTATGCATTTAAATCTGTTTTATTTTCCACTTTTAAGTTAACAGATAGGACTTGATGCTAAGGGTTACACAATGCCAATATGCCAGTTTTGGCTCTCCTTATTGGGTTCATGTTTAAAGATACACTGTGGCCTCGTGTGCATTTCACCCATGTTGCCTGTAAATATTTGGGCACACATTCTACATCAGGTGCTCTTTCTATCGTTTGCAAAATCTGATCTCTCACTCTACAGGTTTATCCTGTGAATAATTGATACTGTAATGTTCTTTTGTAGTTATTCCACTTCTACACACAGTGCATATCGCATCACTGTTCTGCAGCAAAGCAGATTCGTGCCTGAGCGAGCGAGCGTGTGTGTGTGTGTGTGTGTGAGCGAGTGAATGCGAGCGGACACTTGTGAGCGAGCACGTGACTTGCATGCCAGCATGTATGTATTGCATGCATGCGAGACTACGAGCAAAGTTGGGACGCGTGTGTGTGTGTTTTCAGAGAAGTTGGTGTTGAACTCATACTGTGGCTTCTTGAAATTAATATGCTGCATATCGTTGCAGCCAACTGCCTAATGATTCATTTATACATTTATTACTCCATATCTTTCTCTAAGGATATAGGTTTTATGTGATTGCTGGTACGTTTGAACCCATAGCAAGTATATAATAAACTAGACTATAATAGGCCTGCTTAAGTTGATGATGTTGACTCGATGCCATAGCCTGTATTGAACTGTGTGTTAGGTACAGATGCTGTAGATTAGAACTGCAGAGTCATTTTCTCCTCTCCTTGCGACTCCAGTGATTACTCAAACTGGCAACGAACTGATCTGAGCTTCAGGGAAGTCACTCACTGCAAAGCATTAAAATGAGGGAACACAGATTTCTATTTGGTTTATTTGGTCTCTTAATGGCGCCACTTATGAACAAAGATTGGATTGTCACCGTTCACTGACATTCTGGAGGAGAGAGAAATGGAGAATCTGGACTCAATTTGGGGAGTGAAGTCTTTCCTTTATAAAACTCATTGTTTTGGGACAAGGGTACAACCATAATCCTTTTTAGTGTAGCACATCGTTGCTGCTTTTTCTGTTTCTGTTCCCTTTTTTTAAGCATGAAAAATGGATGCAGGGTTGTTTTTCAAGCAGTTGCCCCAAAGCCAATTATAAAATTGAGATTGTGCTTGCTTTTGTTTTGTTTTTTTGTTTGGATTTTGAGGAGGTGAACTATTAATATCACAACATAAGCACTTCTCAACTTTATGCCCCAGATTCTCAAATATTTATCCCTAAAATTAATTGGAAATTGAGGTTTTGGATTTGGGATGACAGCGAGCAGACTGATGCCCCTAAAATCTATACTGACCAGCAGGCTTTTTCCAGAATACTGATATTAAAAGTTGTGCAGCCCATACAGAAAATAAATAAAGAAACCTGGACATCTATGCTGAGTACGGCTGAAATGCCATGACTTTTATACATTTGTGTATCCAAGCTGAAAAGGAAGCTGCAGCATCATAGTTCGCACATGCTCAGTGAGATTCTTCTTGCAGGCCAGACACTGCAAAACCTTTTAATTTGCTTGTACCATGCCTCCTGTGATACTTTGCAATGATAGAAACATTTGCTTATTGCATCCAATTTCTTTTTTTTTTTTCGGGGGAGCAACAGAAAACAGCACAGTACTAGGCAAGGCAGACTCCTGTTGGGATCCTGTTCGTGACGCCAATTGATGAATAATTTTGTATAAAATTGGTAAAACATAAATAAAAGAAATAAATAAAGATAACACCTGTTACATCTACTACACCTTGTGGCACCAGTAACACATTTTCAATTTATTTATTGAGACCCCCAAAAAGGCTTATCAAATAGGGAAACATCATAGAAAATTATATATTTTAGGAAGTGAAATAGAAAATGAGATGATAAATGTTACACCAAGCCTTTATCAGAGTGCATGTGCAAGAATGCAATATTCTCTGCAGACCCTTTGAATGGATTTTAGATGTCGCCTGCTGCGGTGCCTTGTTGTATCCAAGAGCCAGGTCCTGGAATGTGGAGACCTGTGGTTCCACCAATTCAGTCCGTTGACAAAAGACAGTCGGGATGCTATTACTAGTGCCACTATCCATATATACTTATACCAGTCTGCTACACCAAAACCCTCTTTTGTTTCTATAATCCCCTAAAATATCCTTTATGCTGTAGATCATAGCCTATAGCCCATAGGGAATTTTAAGAAACCTGCAAGTGACTGTGTGAACTCTGAATGTATTTATGACTTCTAACTATAATACCAATAAAGATGTCTATTATTGTAGAAAACTGGGGGAGTTTTTCATGGATTTACATCATTTCTTTATGTCAGCTGTATTTCATCAAGCCTGTCAGAAGGAGGGCTGATCTTAGTATTGCAAGGTTTCCTGAGCCATGAAAGGCAAAACCTGAGACTCTAAACTGCTCTCTTCCTCCTCCAAGACACTATAAATACCAACACAGAAGGATTTCATGTGATAATCTTCATAGTTTAAGTTGCCGTGGAAGAAACACTGAGGAACAGATGCCATCGCTGATCTGGAATAGGTATCGCTGGTTTGTTACTTGGCTATCAAATGGCTAAACTCCCATTCAATGGCAATTGCCATTATCCTGCAAAACATCACAGTACTCAGGAAACGGGGGATCAAAGGCCCTGCAGTCTGGCCCCCGAACCCCCCCTCCCCCACCTGGCTAAAACACCACCTGGGTAGGTGGGAATGATCAGGCATTACATTCACTAAACTCTTAGATAAGGCAAAGTCCCTGCATCTAATAACATCTCCAAAACTTCCAAACCCCCTTATATGAATAAAATTTGGGGGGACAAAGTGAAGCAATGACTGATAACTGATATTATTTGGTCAGTGTGACAGATTATTAGACCAAGGTCACCAAATTATCATCTCAGATTTGGACTCACTCGGGCTGAGGTATGGTGAGTACACACACTGGCCATACCTAACTGACTAATGATCATATTAGGTTGCACTATGTGACTTGGTGAAAATGACGATCCTAAAAACAGAAGAGAAAGAGAGGTGTTACCCACCACCACCTCCTCCTCCTCCTCCTCCTCATTCATTCCTATAATACCAGAAGCCTATACTTAGAGTCTGGGAGGGAGATCTAGTGGGTCCGGACAGGGCGCGGGGAGGAGAAAAGCCCCTCCCCGCAGATCATTGCACAAGGCGATGGTCCTTTTAACTTCATTGTTCGAGAAGAAGCGACGCCCCGCTTTGCCACGGCAAAGGATCAAAAACCCCCTCGGATCAGCAAGACCCCCAGTTTTTTTTTTTTTCTCATGGAAATCAGACCCTGCCTCCCGGCCACACTGCTTCTGCGGAGATGCAAAGTTGAAGAGCATTCCCGGCCGTGACAGCAGATGATGAAGATGATGTCGTGGGCGAGCTGATCGTTCCGTTTACCCGTTGTTCCTCTTTTTTTTTTGCGAATACCAGTATCGCTCGCTGCTCCCCGAATCGCGTAGTTTCCTTCCCAACATGCTCGACTTGGCGCAACGCGTGATTTTCTGCGCGCTCCTCTGCTCCGTTTGCGCGTCCTGCCCGCCGCGTTGCGAGTGTTCGGAAGCGGCGCACACCGTCAAGTGCGTCTCCAAAGAGCTGCGGAGCGTCCCGTCCGGGATCCCCGGATACACCAGGAATCTGTTCATAACGGGGAATCAAATCAGTCGACTCGGACCGGAGTGTTTCAAAGGACTGGATAATGTCACCACCCTGTCTCTGAGCAATAACAGGTAAACACACACATCGTGCTGGTTCTATTTAGTTAGGGTATGGCGAGGTGTGTGCACCCGCTGTACCTGAGCCTAAGTGATTTCTGGTAGTTTTTATTATTATAATGGAGAGCAAAGGTCAAGCAAAAATGGCAAAAATCTATTCAGAAGCTTTAAGAAAAAAGCATATCAGGCAGCATCCAGGACCAAAGTTCCCTCTAAGCTGATAATTTATCACACTGACCAAGTATTATTTTTTTCAGTCATCAGCCTTTGCTCCACTTTGTACTCCATATTTAGTAAATACGTATATCAGCAGGTGTGGAAGTGGAAGTTTTGTGGCAAATGACATTAGATGCAGGGACTTTGCCACAGGGTTTAGGGAATTAACGGCCCTGTTCAGTCTGATCTGAGTTTTGACCTAAAACAAACTAGCCCAGTTACGCCTCATGTCTGGAAACATAAAGATCTGACAAGTTGTTCTGGGTTTTTTTTGCACTGCCATAGTCGTGTATAGTGTGAATGAAATCTCATGAGACCTCGTCAAATCTTTTGTCCCGCGTGCCGCCAGGATCTCGGAGGTGGAGTCCCACACCTTCGCCAGCCTCCGCAGCCTCCGCTCCCTGGACCTGAGCAACAACCAGCTGGCCGTCATCCACCCCGAGGCCTTCACCGTGCAGAACCACTCTCTGCGGGAGCTCAACCTCAGCCGAGCGCTGTACAACCACACGGCGGTGATGGACCTGGCCACCTCTCTGCGCTGGAGCTCCCTGGGGACCCTGCAGGGCCTGGACCTGTCCGGCAACGGCCTCATCTTCTTGCCCGCGCGCATCTTCTCCCACTTGGGCGGCCTGCGACGCCTCCAGCTCTCCAACAACTCCCTGGTGGCCGTTCACAACTCCACCTTCTCGGGCCTGGAGGACCTGGAGGAGCTGGACCTGACCCTCAACGCCCTCAAGACGCTGCCCGAGGAGGGCCTGCAGGAGCTGGACGCCCTGCCTGAAGCCCGGCTCCTGCTGGGGGAGAACCCCTTCACTTGCACTTGCGGCATCGAGCCCTTCGCCCTGTGGCTCAACAGGTCGCAGGGGCGCGTTCGGGACGCCGAGGGCCTGGTGTGCGCCTTCCCGGCCGGCATGAGGAACACGTCGCTGTTGGCGGTGGGCAAGCTGACTCTGGGGTGCCACCAGAGGGCCGCGGGGGCGGACCTCGCGTTGCAGACCTCGTACGTCTTCTTGGGCATCGTCCTGGGCTTCGTCGGCCTGGTCTTCCTCTTCGTGCTTTACCTCAACCGCAAGGGCATCAAGAAGCGGATCTATGACCTGCGCGACGCCTGCAGGGAGGTGTGGGAAGGCTACCACTATCGCTACGAGATGGATTCCGACCCCAGGTTATCACAGGTCTCCACAAGCGCCGACGTGTGAGAGAGAGAGAGGACAATCACCGTTGCCATTTTTTTCATATGAAAACCCTGACTCTTTTCTAATGCATTTATCAGTAGAAGAATGTAAAAAGTGTACATATTTGTCTGTAAATATATACATACACTCGTGTTCATACTGTTTTAGCTTTGTTGATTGAAGCATGCACTGCCTGTCTCTCCCGTAGGAACCCATTACGCAACTTAATGCCCCTTTTTAATACACACAGTCTGGGATTTGTTTATTCCCTCGAGGCAAACGGACATGAGCGTTAAGAAGCCAATTGCTACGTGGAAGAACCACCGACCTCATTAGCAACTTTATAGACCTTTACTCTGTTCTTGCCTGTTCTTTATGTCCAAACTAGAGTAACAGTAAGTGCCTTTGTAGGTTGGTCACAAAGGAGTGAGGTAGATGTTGGACTGTTATATTGTCAGGATTATTGAAGGGGAGAGAAACATGAAATTGAACTGAAGTAATGGAGTGAGATGAACAACTCAGTTTCTATGTGGCACATTTTCACACAGTATTCTCTGTCAAAATTCCTGTCAAGCTCGTGTAAAGCCACAAAAGTCTGCCAATAAAATGCAGATAGTACGAAACCAAGCCCTCTGGGAATTTCAGGCACAAGCTCTCATTCATCTTTGAAGCGTTTCGAGCAGGACGAGCCCTTTGGTCTTCTGTCCCCCAGCCCCGGGGTGCCAGAGAGGAATTAAGTCTCCAAAGGGGAGGAAAACTTTTCCTAAGCCCTCCTAAAATCAGCGCTCCGCTCCTCCTTGGCCGCGGATTGGAAGGGGACAATTCGGCGCAGGCCCGGCGGAAATCTCTTAGCCCCCTTTTTTCATGAAACGCCGCTTTGTTTTAACTCCTCGAGTTTTATTGTCAAAATGATGAGAACCAGTCCCGGGCTGAGGCCGCTGAAAGCAATCCCTCCTCCTTGAAGACAACAGCCGCTCTGGAGGCTCTTTGAAGGAAAGCCTGGCTCTCCACATTTTTCTGTTTAGGGGACTTTTCCCAGTGATAAGATACAGATGATTCTGAAACACCAGCTACATAGTTTCATTCAATGGTTCGCTCTTACCACTAAAGGAACTAGCCTTATGAAACTATGAAGAGGAATATGTTCTTACTCTGTGGGGATTCATTTATTCCCCTCATTTTTAATGCTTTTACAATTGGGGAATATGTTAAGAAAATGTTTTTCTAGTGGAAGTTGTTGCAGTCTGTCATGGTTTGTTGCCATAATTCCTTAAATAATCTGGAAATCTATGCATAGTCAAATCCCTAGCATTGCTAATATCAATGTTACATGCATGTTTAAACTGAATCTCATTAAAGCCTTTAAAGTGGATTGTAATCCTGAAACACCATAATGTGAAAGAATGTAATGCTTCATGGTCTTCTTTTCCTTTCATGTTATAGTTGCTGTCCCTATAGTTTTGTAAGTGGCTGATGAAGAGAGTTTGTCACCCCCCAACCCCACCCCCCACCCCCAGACAAAAGCAGCTCAATTCTCTGTGACCATTTTGATGCCATGAAGTGAGAGAAAGACAGAGAGAGGGAGAGGGGGAGAGAGGGAGGGAGGGAGGGAGGGAGGGGGTAGGCACACTGCCATTCCTGAAAATGTTATTGCTTTATTGCTGTTATTGCCCAAATTGCTGGCTATCTGGGTATCTGGAAGCGGGACTGGGGGGGGGGGGGGGGGGGGGACATGGAGCTGAGCGAGACACAGCCTCCCATTGTCTGAAGCCAAAGAAGTGTCGTCATCCCACGGAGATGCTCTCCAAACTCCTCTGATAGCGATCCAGAAATGTTTATAGAGTGTGGATCCACTTTGCTGCATGTGTAACGACAAAATAAAGCTTTTCGAAATGTTGCCCTCATGACGTCCGCATACTCATTCAGCGTCGAGCAGCGCCGGACGCAATAAGGTGTGCTCCAGAACAGAGCCCCCAAATCATCATGGGTCCATAATATTTCTAGTAAATTCCAGGTATGATGGATTTTGATGGACGCTGCAGCTGTGTCGCGCGTCGTTGCAGAAGCGCGTGAATTTTTGGCAATTCACTCGCTGAGGAGAAAACAATTGAGGCCCGGCGCGGAGACACATAGGGCGGCTCGGACGGCAAGATGTGTGAGATGCGCTTTGTTTCCCCCGACGCAAAGATGCCTTGTGATACTCATTCTCTCCCTCCCGCTTTCACAAGAGGGCCATTATGCCGCCGCGTAATAGGATTCACTCCCGGTGACAAAGTTGAGCGCTCTGATCCGGCCATTGTTGGGGAAGTGTCATCGTTCTTCATAATTGCCCGTGGGAGGAAACTCCACCGGGAGGAGGTTCTCGTTCGCCGCTACGCGATGTGTCACGGGCCGGCGGCGTTCAGTTAAGCCGCGGGTTACCGGTGTCAATTTGGCGGGGCAGGAGGGAGGAGAGGCTCTTCCCTTCCTCGGTCATTAAAGAGTGGATTAGGAGCTGTGTTTGTTTTACATTGTTATGAGTCTATAGCGGTCTAACTGAGAAATACACTGTTTGCTATAGGCTGTGTGAGATTTGTCTCAGCGGGAAGGCAAAAGAAAGCCTTGTTAAAAAGCAGACAAATCCAGCCAATTACCTCTGGTTTTCACATTGCATATTGGACACATCTGATTTAAAGACCGTGTTTTCATCTTTATTTGAATACGGCTATCAAAACAGCTCTGTCTCCTGTTTTGTTTGACCCAGAAAACATATCAGTTTCACAATTTGCTCTCCATCTCCTGAAGCTGTTTATGAAGGCTTTCTCTTTGAGGAAGTCATTTTTAAAAGACTTTAATAGCTTTATATTTTGCTCTAGTCTAAGCGCAGCGTGTGTTTTTTTTTACACGACTGAATAAAATATATATTTTATGTTTTAAGTTTTGAAAATGTTCCTCTGAAGCGACGGAGGCTTTTATATGGCTCCTGTCTCTGGGAACATCTTGGCGTCATTAAACGGATTTAATGGCCGTGATAGGGAATATGCCTTAAAAGTGAACACCACATCTGTGAGGAATTGAACATGTTAAAGAGAGACCACAACAGTCAGCAGCATGACGACAAAGACAAAGTGGCATCCACTCCCCTCCGCCGGCGTGGTATGACGAACACAGCTCTCTCTCTCTCTCTCTTTCTCTCTCTCTTTCTCTCTCTCTCTCCATGGTGGTTTCTGTGTCCTCCTTGGCCTCTGCCTCAGCTAGGGACCCATGTCATCACTGGCATTGGTCATCGCTGAATAATATCCCAACATCTGATGTGTTCTGCTTTGTATTTGCCTTCCTGCTGATGCCTTATACAACATTTAAAACAAAACCACGCACAACACAGCGAAACAGACAAAGAGTCGTCCCTCCTCTCCTCCCTCTCCTCTCCTTCTTTAAACAATGGTTGCCTGACATCTTATTTGTGATCTGAGATCAATGCTCTCATTTGCCCGGGCTCCTGCATGTCTCCTATCCGGCATGTCAAACCAGTCCGGTCACTAAAGGCGGTGACCAACCCACAGAAGTGGTTCCAAAGGGGTATCACCCATTGTTCTCCTGCTCGCTTGATCAATGTGACTAATTGTGTTTGCCAGAGGATGCAAGAGAAGAGGAGTTGGTACAGCTGGCCCAACACCCATTAAAGCCAACTGGCCTCCCATTCATCACTTTCATACGGGCTGGCTCTATCCGCACACACTTAAACACACACCTACACATGTGAATGTGCGCACACACATCCTTGAACCATGGTACTTGGCAGAACTTTGTACACAACCGTAAAAATGTGTCAGATATCGCTCCTTCTCTCTGACATCAGTATCTCTTCAACATGGTTTAGAACACAAATGGATTTGATTTGAGTTTGATTGTACAATCTATCATTCCCAATTGGGTATATTTACCGCAGAGATTGTACAACACGATGTCCCCGTATGTGCGCACATCTCATAATGGGATTCTTTATGCTCTTGAAAGTTAAACAAAAGCCTCTCGGTTTCGTAGGCCCGCCGGCCGCAGCGGATCGCTCGACTCGAGGAAAATGAGAAACAAATGCGCTCGCCGAAGTCTCACGCGAAAGAAAAGGCCCGTGTAAAACACTCCGCCACAACAATGCAGCCTCCCTCTGAAGTCCTCACGACTGCGCCCCCATTGATCTCTGAATTGACTACGACTGTAAATGCACCGACAGCGTGGGCCCATACCCCCCCCTCAGCCTCCCCCCCGCCCGGGGCCCTCTCCGCTCATACGGAGACCGTCCCGGAGCCTTGTTGTGGGCGCCGCTGTCCCCCAGCTGGCCGGGCGTCAGCCTCTCAGGACATGTGGCTTGTCAGAACTTTTGTTTTGTTGTTGCTGTGGTTGTTTAGAGGAAGATGAGGTCGGGGAGTTTTCAATTAGAGAGACATATTTCCCTCTGTGTCCCATACACTCGCTCTGGTCCCGCCCCAGCCATTCTCCCTCCCTCTCTGTCTGTCTGTCAGTCTCTCTCTCTATCTGCGATTGAAAGAAAAGGAAACACAGACATTTCTTCTGTGCATTATGCCCTTATAGAGATCCTCCAGGGAGAACAATACAGTATAAAGATGTATTGGTCCGGTGGAGACCACAACACAATCGCACACTTCAATTGATCGGGCATACCAGAGGAAGCTGCAGTGTGATTCATTGAAGAACCTTTCCGTTGGTCCTCTCAGAGAAGCTGCGCGGGGACTGTGTTCCTGCGTGATTATAAATGGCCTTGACCTGTTTAAAAGAAAGGAGACGATACTGTAAACTCCCGCGCTACTTTATCATCCGCTCCATGCATCAATGGGACGGGCTTGAGTGGAGCGGAGGAGCGGGCAAATACAATAGTCCAGCTGGAAGCAGGAGTCATTTGAAGGCACCTGGGATCAACTCCCCCCTTCATTACTGAGGCATAAGCCCAGAATGATTCATCTCCAAACACTTAATTTGATTCTGCCTGTGGTTTCATCCCAGCATAGTTATCTGTCTTATTTGCACATTTACAATATTGTGGATTTTATGAGCTGCATATATATATTAAATCTGGGTAAAAGAGCAACATTAGCTGTAAACCGGAATGGAAAGAGTGCAGCCTGCCTGTCCGCTGATGATGAATACTTGAGCGGCACGTGGGATGTGTTAGGTGTGGACACTCCGTAGGTAGTTTGACCTCTCGCTTCCCCAGAGGGAGGAGCCTTAAGCTCATTATTATTAGCTTCATTATTGCAAATGGTGGACCAGATGCCGGAGCGGGAGGGGGCCCGGCGCACCCAACGGGGATCTGAGGTACCTGATTGGTCAGGAGGAGAAGAACGGTCTGGAGGTCAAAGGGTAGATTCTTCCGGAAAGGAGACACCATCTGCTGACTGTCTCTCTCCGCGCTGTCTCTCTGACTTTGCGGCGTCTTGCCATGAAGACTTTGAGGAGACGGATATGCACATTCAGCTACAATGAAAGGGATTCGCTGGTTTTTGGGATGTTGGGGTTATAATATTCCACTATGGTGCAATATATGTGAATGTCATTACTGGGTGTTAGACTGATATATTGGGCCGATGTTGATATATTATCTCGGATATCGGCCATGTCATATGATCCACTGCCAATATGATAGAGGTTCCTCCCAAAAACTCCTCTAAAACCTGCAGTGAGACTGTATTTTCTTTACACATTTTATCTATTCATTTAAGTTCAATGTTTCTTGTAAATACATTTGTTCAAAGGCAGTAATGTATTCCAGAGTTTCCCCTACCATTAGGTGTGGTTTCAATGGTTTCAGTTGTTTAAATGCTGATTCAGAAGAATAAAATTCTAGAGGAAACACTTGGAATGTTTGCTGTAAAAAGGAAACATTTGGAGTTTTTAGGCATGAAAATGGTCAAATTTGATGATATTGAATATTGGAAAAAATACTGGGTATCAGCGACTTCAGTCTAAAAATATTGGTATTGGTATCGGCCTTCAAAAACCCATATCCTATATCCCACATCCCCAATCGCTACTATCAGATGAAAACCTCATGTCTCCCCACCCTTGTCTTTGCTTGAGTTTATCCAGTGAATTTTGAAATGGTTTCATAAGTGCAATGGTCATAGAATTTTCTCAACCCACTAATCCTTCAACTGAAGCGAAAAATCACCAACATTGAAGTTGCAAGGTTCTCAAATGACAACAGTGATATAGAGACTCCCCCAGCTTCTCCACTCCTCCAGTGTTATTGGCCCCTTCTCACAACTGTTCCCCAGGTCTCTGCGCAGCTCTGCGCTTAAATTAGATGGCGATGCTGTGTGTTTGCCTTCTCTGCCATCACACCCCATTTGTAACAGAGCTCCCAGTGGATCCGAACATATACATGTGAATCTATCTTAGCGTGCAGGAAACCCACAAGCTACTAAGAGAGTGGGACCTGACAGCGGACGCAGCGTGGCTCCGTGACAGCAGGCCAAGAGTCTCTGCAGCTGAAGAAGGTTTTTCCCTTGTTATGGAGCAGCAGCCGGCTCCTCTATGGTAAATCGACACAAATTTGGACAACGCGCACTTATGAGACATCATGGGAGCAGATTCCGAATCAGTGAGAGAGAGCATCCGCAAGGAGAAAAGAGTCACCCACTTTGATGAATAGATCTCATTTCCGATTTGATTTATGATACCCTTCCACGTTTTGTGCAAGATTTCCTTAAAGCCCGCCCCCCCCCCCCAGCCCCCCCACCCCACCCCCCTTGTCTAAATGACTCGTGTCATCAAGCCTGTTTTTTTTGCTGATGCCAGTGGAGGACTTTCACTTTGCTCTTTCACTCTGTCATGCGAACGCTCGCAGGCGTAATGGAAAGAATTCAGAGAGGAGGAAACCCGTTCCTAAAAAGTCCCTCTGTATCATTTCCTCTGACAGGAAATTGTGTCTTTGATCTAAGCCACCGCCCTCGCATGGCCGTCGCATGCGAGGTGACGCTCCTTCCTACGCTGCAACAGCACGCCCATGTGAAAGCTGCACACAACCGCCTGAAACGTGAAAAATAGATCTTTGAAACTTTCACTCTGGGGTTGATGAAGGCGTGTGCCAGGGGGAAAGTGGGACAGAGTTGACAGATTTGCTTGTTGTCCAGGACCTGTTTGCAGGCAAGGCAGACTTGCATCATGCTTCCCCCGGCTGCAGGAGAGTGTCACTAATGAACACTGTTGACCAAGGACAGATTGAGAGGGAGAGTCATGCCTGCCAGACTACTGGGGAGCACATACTGTACCTGGCATAGTGTACGCCGCGGAGCATGTGTGTGTCTGTGTCTTCTACATTGACCGTGTTGAGGGTCATTTTCATACGGAGCATCCCACATGGTGGCAGATTGAGTCGTAGATCAGTCACAAACCACGCAGCAGGGACTGACTGATGATATCACAGGCTAACATGACATCATGCAATTTGTGTGTATATACACTATAGCTTATTGGTCATTGCAGCAGTTGGATTTGAGGAGTAGCATTTAAATGAACATGGTATTTGATATTTATTTCATTTGTGGTATTGTAATTATTTGATGTATGTAATTCAGAAGGTGGAAACAGAAGGTGGAGGCTTTGATTTGTCGGTGGTCACGGCTAGGTCAACGGCATTATTGCTGCAGCATGCTATATGGGTCTATTCAGCATCGGGGGGCACAGGAGGGATCATTAATAATGTTAACAAGGGCATCGAGACTAACATGATCTGGTCTCAGGGTCAAGCTTGATGCAGAGATTAGAAGTGCCAGTGACGCAAGGGATCAAAGAGCCGTGAACTGCTGCTTTACCCATGTATAGCAATCACTGACTCGTTCTACAGCAACACATTAACATGGTTGTGTAAAAAAAACACTGAGGAAAAGGCTTCGATACACAGTTCATCTCTTGTTTCTGACAGAAAACGAGTAAAAAGGAAACTTCTTCTCTGATAAGGTCAAAAACCAACAGACCTCCAGTGCCAAAGTCAGCCTAACGTCACAACAGCAGGCAGCTGCAGACAATCAATTAATTAAGCAGTGATTGGACACAGACTGCATTTCCTCGTAATAAGTAGCTGCAAGCATGCAGACTATGCAGCTTGTTCACAGAGTACAAGGCTTCACAGCAGCAGGCCTGTTGTGGGTAGCGATTGCTTTGTCCGGACTTGGATGCTTTGGCACACAGAAATGGCTTCTGGAATTAATTTGGGGTAGGTTTTCTGACGCAGCCTAAATGAGTAGCTTGTGTTATATTGCTGCTGCTGCTCGCTGTCCCATTTCTTTTTGACCTTGATGTCTTGTTTTCCGGGCAGGTTTTTGCTGATTTGCGTAGTACAAGCAGAACATGTAAGCCATTTGTGGGATGCACAAGGTGAGCAAAAAACACAAACTGTCACTGTCACTCAGTTCTGTGATTAACTGCTTGTGAATTTATACTTGGGCTTTTCTTTTTGCAGCTCCTGGCTCTAGCTCCCAAAGACAAAATGGCAAATATGTTGGCTTCTCACAACAGGAAACTGGACAAAGGCGAGTTAGTGGCAGCTATCCCCAGAATCAATTCAGACAAGCCTCCACAGCTCCAGGCTCAGCCCAGAGCAATAGCATCCACAGACAGACTGTCGCTGGTAGCGGGTATGGCCAGGGACTTTCCAATAGGGGCCATACTCAACCCCTATCACAGCCAGCTAGCTTGCCGCAGCAGAGCAGTTATGGTTCCCCTGCAATATCCAACCCTAGTCGGCACACCAGCTCATATCAGGTGAACGATCGCAGGACCCCAAATCAGAAGATTAGTCTTTCTACTGATATAGTTAGTGGAAGTTCTGTGAGTAAGTTCAGTAAGCGCTCCAAACTCCGGGGCCAGAATGACCTTAGTGGTAGAAGCCAGGCTGTACTAAACCAGGGTAAAGCATGGCCGGTTCAGGGGAGTACACTGCGTACTGGCCAGTATCTATCAAGCAGTGCTGCCTCTGTTCAGAGTCCATCTAGGGAAAGCTACTCCGCATCAACCTCCCACCAGTCTGCTGCACAGAACAAACCCCACCGGCCCGGCGCTGCTAACAAAACACCAGCCTACTATGGTCAGAGCTCAGCTGCGTTATTTCCAGGTAACGCTCCAAGAGGAGGCTTCTCCCCCTCTTTCAAGGACGTTAAAGCGTCTCCTCGCCTGTTCACTGGAGGCAGCCAAGCATCGCAGCAGTACTCCATGCCGTCGGGAAGATCGTCGGCCACTGTCAAAGCTCGTCGAGTTTCTTCGCGTCGCACCGCTTTTCAAACGCCACAGAAACCCTCCCCTCGTGCTTATGCCCAAACGAACTATAACCCCAGCCAGTCTCAAGCTAATAAACCACACCAGAGCCTGCTTTTCTCTGGGAGCGGAGGAGGAAAGGCCCAAGGAAGCTACAAGCCCAGCTACACTCCCAAGGTAACGAAACAAGTCTCAAGCCAGTCCAGCTATGGTCAATCTGCACCAGTGTCGACCTACAGACAGAATGCTCCCAGCCTCCAGAAGCCACACGGCACACAGGTGCCTACAGGTCAGGCAAAGGTCAGCTACCAACCCAGCTACACCTCCATTGCTCAGAAACAAATTCCCAACAGTGCAAGCTCTCCCCAAGCCTCCTGGAATAGCAGAAACCCAACCCAGGGAGCTCGCAACCTCCCTGCCTCGGCTCAAGGCCAGGCCCAGAGCGGGGCGGCGGGAACCTCGGGTCAGCGCTTTGCCCCAACCAGGACCCACAGGATCCCTGAACGCTACGGCGGCAGCGCTATCCGGCGGCTCAGAGACCCTGTCGAGCCAGTCGGGAAGCCACAGCCCGCCCAGCCGACCTACACCGCTCCCCCACAGCAGAGAGTCTCCTATATTCAAAAGACCCAGGGCCTTCATCCTCAAAGCCAGTGGCTGAGGGTACGGCCAAGTTAACGGTTGAGGTGAGCTCCTGAATATCTATCTCTTGCTGTCTCTTTGTGCTAAGGCCTGGTTTCTAATTTCTTGTCTTTACAGGTGCAGCAGGTGTTCTTGGAGATGAAGAATTTTTGAAATGTTTTCCAATAAAAGTCTTAACCCAAATTGGGTGTCAGTGTTTAATTCAGTCAGTTGTGTAGATGGCTGACAGCATGTGCTACTCTTGCACATGCTGGCTTAAATCTAAGTTTGGATGTCTTTAAATGTAGACTGGGTGCCATCTAGTGTATAGAAGGATGCTTTACAATAGTCTGCCTGAACCAGAATTCTCTTAAATGCCCAGTGCATAACAAGAATTTAATCTTGGATCAGTGTTCTGTTAATAATTTGATGCACAGGAGACTTAACTGGAACTTTTTTTTGCTTGTATGCAAGACCACTTGTTCTCATAGACATGGTTTCCTTTCCAGAGGGAGATTCACCAGACATGGTCACAAATTTGAACTGAATTCTTTCACCTGTGGTTACTCAAACATTTGCTAACTGTAGATAAAGTCTAATCACACATCTGCATAATGGGTCCATTTGAATGGACTAAAGTCACATCTTCACTTTAATACAGTCTTATAAAAGCAATATGCCACACTAAAAATTAGGCACTAAGTGTTTGGCTACTCTTAACTAGGATAGGTCAAGGATTTCTACTCAATAGCAAAGCAACTACTCATACAACACAGAACTAAGAATCAAAATTTGCCACAATTAACCAAGTGTTAATGTGGGACTGATTCTCACCAACTTAAACTAAATATGACCTGGACCCCTCATTGTACTATATCAGTCTGAATGCCAACAGACTATATCAGCTTTGTTTTGGCACAGTCCCGCTTTTTCTGAACATGTAGAACAGTGTTGCACATATAGTGGGACACTGTTCCTTGGACACTGTTCATTCCGGATGCAGTGAAGCTATAAAGGCCCACACTTCCATGCAAATACATGTTGTATACCATATGACTTTAGGGTTGGTAGTTAGACAAGAACTAGTGCAGGGTTAATACCCATTCAGCTGGTGTCACAGGTTGGAGTCTCATGGCTGACTCGTGCACACACTACCTGCATGCATTTGACATACTAAAGAATTTAAATGCATGTTATGGACTTAACATTATCATTCACCAATTAGAGAAATACCTGTTAGAAAAAGAGTGATGGAGAGAAAGCAAGGTGCTGGGAAGGATGGTCTACTTGATACAAACTTCTGTAAGGGCTTTTGTTGAGTAGATGGTGGTTAAACAAAGAGGTTAAGATGCATTAAATATTAAAAAATGAATTCCCTTACTCGACTGATGCATGGTTGATTACCTGTTCATTTTAGAAATTCCCCTAACCCAAAAACCCAATTTAGTTGGGCAGACTTGTATCATTTATAATTAGTGTGACTGAATATGTATGATAGTAGCATATTTGCCAAAAAGTGGCCCACTTTTTCTGAATCTACCCTACTTCTCTTGACTAGCGCATGTCATGTCTGAGAATGTGAATGAGTGTTAGCTAGAATATGACTGGAATTTTAATAACTTGTCACTTTTGAAAATAAACCAGGCAACAGATAACATGTTTTCCCTCACGCTGTAGTCCTCCTTTGGGCCAATCAGTTACAAATATGTCACCTGGACCTTCTGAAATGTACTTATTTAATTGTTCACAGATTACAAGAAAATATGAAATAAGCATTGATATTTTGTTTTGTTTTTCAAGAAACCCCAAATGGTGGAAATTTCAATATGATACACTGAAATTAGCACGCCACTATATTCTACCTGCAAAAGGCCCTCAAACACTGCAAATGTTTAACTCCTGTTTAAAAATTAAATAAATTCAGCAAAGAATATAGCAATTTCATTGTCAGGTCAATCAGTGTACATTTGAAAATGCCAGAACTTAGTGGTGAGTTGCATCATTTCCCAAAGTTTAGTTAAAGGACAAACGGACAGTCAGACACCAATCTATAGTCCACCTAGTGGTGCACAACTCCCAAATGTCTGGAGTCGATTCTGACTCTGATTACTATTTGTTACATTTGAGACTGCTGTGTATATAGAATCCAAAAACTCTTTCATGACTGAGTTGACCACTGACACTGACTGTCATTTAAAAGAACTGATACTTGTTGCCTTCTTAAGGCCCAAATAGCATTCTGAGCCAGTTGAATCTTGTGGGATTTGTACAGAATTGTGCTTTTCATCAAAGGACTGGTGTAAATGTAAAATCAGTCATGAGTAACTGTGCCAATATCAGGCCAACACTGGCTGATAATATTGGTGTACCATGTCTGCTGGCCCGATTAAAACATTTAAACTCAAGACGACAACCAATCCAATCTTTACCCAACACTGGTTTTCATGTAAAGCCCGTCGATGTCTGTGTTTCTCTAAGACTGTTGCATTGTGGGATCTCAGGAACCTCAAACTGAAGCTCCACTCCTTCAGTCCCACAAAGATGAAATTTTCCAGATAATAACATGCAAGTATCCAAGTATTATGCAAACAATGTATAGAAAGTTGTATGTTTAAGTTCATTCACAATAAAATTGAAATTAATGTCAACGAATCAACTGCTCGTTGTCAAAGGTGCTTCACTGAGTCCTGCTTGGCTTTCATATAAAGTCAATAAAGATTTCCAATTTTTCTGCCATTATTCTGAGTGTGAGTTGATGCAGAAGCTTTCATCAAAACATAGAACAGACACAATGCTGCAAAGTATTTTTGAGTTTTTATTTCATGCTAGATGTTAAATTAATGTATCACTATAGTGTAATGTAATGTGTTTTGGTGAAGACTGTTGAATGCTATTCCATAGATTAGTGGTAGTGTTTTTTTATGAACATTTACCTCAGCCACCTCTTCTTCATCCTTTTCTTGGGAAAGGTTCCGGACTGATGTCATCTTTGGCAACACGTCTGGGTCTGGCTGGCCTCTTTCTTCCTTTCTTTCGCTCCTCTGTGGCCTTCTGGATATCTTCCAGGCTCTGCAGGGTGTTTTCTCTCTTTTCCCTCTCACATTGTGCATGGGTGTTAACTTTACAGGTGGCCATCCAGCTGGTGCCTCCTATTTGGACTGATCAGAGAGAGGCAACATAAAGTTGGACACTTATAAGATAAGATATCACTTTATTAATCCCCTTGGGGAAATTCGGGAATTTATAATGTTGACACCAAAGATCAGTGCAAGAACTTAGATGAAACAGTGAATTTAACTTGATTTATGAAGTTGATATGATATTCCCAACACAATTCATTTCACTAATATAAAACAAATGACAAGATGTGCAACTCTTTAACCAAGTGGGAAGAATAGGTCAGAAATTCTGACTTCTTTCCAGACAAAATGCAAATGAACAGCCCTTCAGGTTGGAATACAAAACTCGAGCAATATTTCTCAACCTTAAGTTTTTCATGATGAAGTTATCTGACTGTAAACACGACACACTATTTGTTTTAACATATTTTTACAATCCTCAAAATACACAGAAGTTCAATTCTCAGCATTGTATGACCTTAAATCTATCAAATCTATCATCTACCTTTAACCTTCTCAACAAGGCAAAGTTGTTGCTAGCCAGACTCACCTAACAGTTGTTTCATTTAAATTCATCAAATTTGACGTCCGTGTTTGTTTATTGTTTGTCTTCCGGGTTTGGACCTTCCCACCAGCACATGGACGCACAAAAAGTGTTGTATAAAGTTTTGGGGACTTTGAAAGCTCGATGATTGGCTGAGATTGAGCAAGGCCCCGCACGCACAGCGCTTGGTTGGCCACGTGAAAAGTGGGGCGGGCCTTACAGTCGTCACTCAGGGAACAAACCGCCCATGTCGCCATTTTGGATAGGGTCCGAACGAAAACGAGGCAAGGTTGACGTGAAGCCGCCATTATATTCAGTCACAAAAATGTACTCCTGCATTGTAACCGCCTGCAATTCTCACAAAAGACACAACAATGACAGTTCTGTGACTTACCACCGATTTCCATTGGACGTGCAACTCCGCCATACCTGGATTGTAAATATAACAAGGGATGAAGGGCATAATTTCAAGGTAAGGAAGAGCAGGCATGGCAGTGTTAACGTTAGCTACGTAGCTTAGCCTATGCTAGCTTAGACTCCAGTCCAAAGCAAACTTGGCTTTCCACTTATTTTGAAATGTAGTCAACTTCCCTGCTGTAGTTCTATTTGTCATTTGTTCCATAGCTATTTCAGAAGTTCCATGCATTATTGGTAATATGTTATAAATGATAAGACTTGAAGCAGTAAGGTTAGCGGGTGCTGAGAGCCTGTCATTTCTGTCTGCGGAAAGGCACACTCGCCACTATGATGAAAAAAGGGCAAAACTGGACGTTTCTACACTCACCTAATGTATGCAGAACCACTAGAGTTCTTCTCACTTGTGAATACTAGGCACGATTCACTTGACCATCTGTAAATATGTAAATTCCGGCCTAAAGTCTCCAAACTCCATTGCATTTCAAGAGTTTGGCATCCTCAAAATAAACAATAGGATGGAAACAAACAGATTTGCAGGATGATACAAAATATAAAATCAGGTCTCTGGTGGTTTTTAGAGGGTGTGTGTTGTGATTTCCCTGCATGGTGTAGTCTCACTTAGCATTTTTAAAACAACCATGGAGCTAGTGTTAAGATTGATGGGTATTCATTTTTAACACTAACCGATGGATAGATGAGACATAGGGTCAATAGAATTGCCTATTTTCATTTTGATAGTGATTGATGCACTAAGTACAATGATCTGCGTCACTCACTGTTGGATCATTTGAAAAGCCATTAAAGAATCCCAGTCAAAACCAGCATTTTATATGGGTTACTTATGGGTGAACAAAACTATGCCCTCAATTTTCACGCTGTCACTACACTGCAAAAGAGGAGAGGTTTGTAAAATCAGTATTTGTCAGTTTTGTGTGCTTTTCAAGTACAACATAGCATAGAACTTTTATTTTTAGGATGCCAAGCTCTTGAAATGCATGTTACGTCCCATAATCACTTCCTGGTCTGTGGTGGCAACATTTAGGAGAGTTTAAGCCTTAATTTGTATATTCATAATATTCCCATGATGTCACATGCAATATGGTGCTTTGCCATAGGCACAGCTCATTGGCTGTAGCAGTAATTTGATTATAATCACCTGTTAATTTATTACAATCACTGTGTTATTTTCCTACCAAGATGGCCATGTGGTGTAACAGAATACTATGAATTAACAGATGGTCAGGTGAATTGTGCGTAGTATTGACAAGTGAATAGAACTCCTATGTAATGGTTCTGCATGCATTAGGTGAGTGTAGACCCGTCCATTTTTGCCCTATTTTGATCATAGCAGTGACAGTGCCTTTCTCCAGACAGAAAAGAGCAGGCGCTCTGGTATGGACCCTAGATGAATGAAGTGAGTGGATTGGAATGCCACTGCAAATTAAAATGTTTCTCGATAATTTGTAGCTTGTAGAGTATTCAACTACTGAACTAATGTCACATCTTTACATAGTAAGAGCTCATTTGTTTCACACAGGTCACACCAAATAAAAGGGTGTGTTCCAAACACTTCACTCTAGACTGTTTCTTGAAAACGCTAACTGGGATGGTGAAGCTGAGAAGGGGTTCAGTTCCCACTATCTTCAGCTGGAACCAAAAGAAGACTCAAAGCAGCGAAATACTCAGGTGAGTCTTTGTTATCTACATACTGTAGATCCATAACATTATCCACCATGAAACAATATACAATATACATTATAGACCGTGCCTCAACAGTGGCCAGGTGGAAGTGTTGTGTGTCTGTGTAAATAAAGGTCAGTCCTCAATAAAAGACGGGTAAGAAGATATGGCAAGATCGCCATGAAGGAGTTTAAATTCATGCATTCATTTTTTTTATTCATTTATATTCTAAAATATTAAAATTACATAAATATCCAAAAAGAGACGTTACATGTAGGGGAACACACTAAAACATGTTATCTGACCCTCCTTTCTCTGTATGTTACAATACATACAAGGTTTGGTTCTCTGTGAATTTCTCCTGTCAAATTTCCCCATTTGAGTAAGAAAGTAATGATTTCCCTAGTAAAATGAGACAAGAAAAAGAATTTTCACTTAGTGGCTTGAGTGGTGAATACTAATCCATCCTTCTGACCACAGCTGCTCTGCCCTGAAACAGCTGTAGTTGGAGTAGGACTGCATTAACCTCGGGCCTCATTGGAGGCACTGAATGGAATGTCCTTCAACACCTCTGTTTTTCTTTAAATCAGTTGCAGTCAGCCTGCTGAGGTGACTTACATGGACCATGACTACACAGTGAGGGATTCGACTGTGGGAGAGCGGCTGGAGGATGCACTGAAGGAGATTCCTGGCTCTGCCTTGGACAACGATAAACTAAGAAGCCAGCGGTTTCTCCTTCGCCACTTCCAGTGTGACCCAAAGATGATCCGGTTCCATACAGGATTTCAGGATTATGACACGCTTAAAGCTGTGTTTCTTGCCCTTCATCCAACCGAAGAGCGCATGGTGCAGTGGAGCCGGGCCCGAATGCTCAAAATGCAATCCGACGAAACAACGCAGGAACTTGGTTTCGGGGAACAGCTACCCCTCATAGACCAGTTCTTCATGTTTTTGTGTCACGTAAGGCAGGGACTATCGGAACAAGATCTAGCTGTAAGGTTCAGTGTTTCGCAGTCTACGGTCAGCAGAAATTGCATTACCTGGGCTAACTACCTCTATGTCATGCTTGGTAGTCTGCCAACCTGGCCAAGCAGAACCACAGTAGATGAGCTCATGCCCAAGTATTTCACAACAACCTTCCCCAAAACAAGAGTGCTTGTAGATTGCGCAGAATTCCGTGTTCAAACCGCTAGCTCCAAGGTCTTCAAATCTCACACCTGCTCACACCACAAGGGAACCACCACATTTAAGTCCTTGATCGGCATGGCCCCATCTGGCAGTGTTAGCTTTGTCAGTAGCCTGTACACCGGCAGCATCTCAGACCAAGAAATTACAAAGCAGTCAGGGGTTCTGGATCTTCTAGAGGAAGGGGATGAGGTGATGATAGCCAAGAGCATCCTTATTCAAGATTTACCTGCAGATAGGCATGGCACCCTGGCCATGCCTCCCTTCCTGGATCCAAACGGGCAGACCGGCAAGGAAAGTTCAGCACGCAAGCAAGAGCTGGCTGACCTGAGACTACATGTACAACACTGCGTCAGTAGACTCAAAGAGTACCGTATGTTTGATGCTGTGATACCTCTAACACTCGCTGGGTCAGCCAATCAACTGTGGACTGTGTGTGCTCTGCTTTCAAATTTCTGTGGGCCACTGGTCTAAAGAAAGGCTGGGTAAGCAAAACTTGACTGTATGAAGCAAGCAATGCTAATATGCAATGACTCAAAGCCTGCAACCAAGACCAGAGTCTTTACCTTATAGTCAGGTTCTTTTTCCAGTATTAATGAGACGCATCATAAACTCAATTTCATAGTATGTGTTTACCCATGGTTCAAAGACAATAGGACCTTACATTGAACTGAACAGTGGCAGTGCAAAACATAAAGCAACAAAGCACACTGGACCAATGCACAGCTGGTCACTTGACTTCCACCACCGCTGCAACCATACTATAAGTTGATTTACATATTATGTTGAGTGATGGATAGTCTTCCATCCTATTGTCCCCTTCATACTGTGAGTCCCTGTTGTCCTTATACCATGTGTCAATGGTTACATAAGCCTTGTGATGATGAACATCTCACCTTGAGAAATATTAAGTGCTCTTCTATTAAAAGCCCATACCCTTGACTCACAGGAGGCTCTAGAAATGATCATAAATCATCTTGGTAATGGTGCTATGTGTAGCATTCGTAATCATCAGTATACATTGTAAAAGTAATTGTGAAAGTTTGGCAGAATTACCATAAACAAATGAGATGATTGGTCGCCTGTGTCTCACACCAGTTGTATTGTTAGTGCTAGTGTTTCTCAAAATGAAGTTTCTTGCTGTCACAAAGGGAAGCTTTGCTTTACTGAAGAGGATAAACATGTTGGAATTGATATTTCCATTTTTCACTTCCACAAATTCTGAAACCTTTAGCTGCATTTGTGCTGGAAGAACAGCTCACTCTGTCTGTTTTGTGCTGTAGTCCGGCAGTTTACAGTAATTACAATAACATCTCAAAATGAATATGAATGATTTGTTGACGTTGAAATGTTACCTCAAACCTGATACTTGTTCTATAGTATTCTATACTATTTCTGTATGAATTACACTGTTTTTGAAATGTTATGTTTACGTTGTTTACTTACACATTCCATAGTCAGTCTTTCATATTTAAGTAAGCAATCAAGACTGTTAGCCACATGTGTAAGTAAAAACAGTAAGTAAATCCATAAATAAGTAATCCATACTCTTTCCCGTACTTGTGACCATAGAACCTACTTAACAAATTGTCAGCTGCATATGTTGATATAACCCCACAATTGATTATATTTTATTTTTTGAATGTTTTTTATTGCTATTATTATTGCTTACTTTTTTTCTATTTTTGTACTTCTATCCCCCCTGCTGTTTCCTATTACTGTTGCTGCTGCAGTGACCTAATTTCACAGAGGGATCAATAAAATTCCATAGCCTCCATACAACTGTTTATATTGTTTTCTATTCTTTATCACTTTTATTCTAATTGTTTATTTTGTATTCTGTTTTTGTGCTTATTTTATTTTTCCCCCTGTTATATCCTATTGTTGTTTGCCTCTGCAGTGCTCCAATTTTCCCACGAGGATCAATAACATTTCATCTTATCTTCTCTTATTTTAAAGCACAAGGGCACATGCCATGTTTGTGGCAATGACTTCAAAACCATTGTAAATGAATGAAAGCATTTTATCACTTTCCACCACTGATAAGTAACCTATATCAAAGATTTGTGTATCAAAACAAAATACATGTAAATATGAGAGGGTTAGATCATTGTGTGTCCTGTCCTGTGCAGTGTTTTGTTCTGTGTAAGTTGTCCTAGGTGTTGTGTATCCTGTATCATTCAGTGCCTATTGCTTGTCATGCTACCTCTTGTGTATACATTTAGCACAGGCAAAGTAGCCACCTAATGGTACAAGACCCTCATTACACAGGACAAGACAATACTGTACTATGTTTTGACCAGATGAGGGCGCCATGCCTTCAGAGTAGAAAGAGTATCCTGCTGAAATACATGACAAGTAAAATCACTGTTACTTAAAGTTAAAAATTTCCATGAATTGGACTAAGGCTAGTTGTCCAGGACATTAAATAAAAGTAAATGCAGTTCATAAGCTGTACTCAAATACTCAGTTACTTAATACACCAACGAACCTGATGTAATGAGATGATACTGTACACTGCATGTGGGCATCCTGACTGCTGTTTTCACTGCAAATCTTGGGGATCTGTAACTGGGACTTATGCTGTGAAATAGACACTTGAGTGTACAGATATGGAGACTCTACCGAGGAATAGCTTGCGCACACACAATATCCTCTGTAATATTCAATGCTGTCAAGACTTTGTTGGGAGCGTTGCCAGATTCGGGGAGTGGGGGTGGGTGGGGGGGGATTTGGAAGAGGTGTTAGGCACTTTGTTGATGCGATTAGAACCGCTCGAGAATCTCTTTAGAGACGTGGAAAATCTTTGGCACTGCATGTTCACCGCTTCCTTTCATGCCTGTTTGTCATGGCTCTCGCAAAAATCCACGCAGACGTCTTCAGGCCTCAGTGAGCCTCTCAGGTGCCGCTGATGTGAATGGGAGGGAGTCAAAGCGCAGATCCTCATGCTCATCAATGAAACGCTCTGACTGAGAGGAACTGGGGTTGTTTTAGCGGCTTCTATTGCTTCGATTTGGGAGTTTACAAGAGCCTTGGATGGAGCTGCAGAAGGGCTCTATGGCCTTTCATAGCAGCACAGTATTCATTCTACAACTTCATCCCGTTGGGCACTTAGTTGTTTTGTCATTTAATATCATTGAGTACTTTCTTCAGCTTCCCATGGCAACACTGAGCTGTACAAGTAGCACTTCAGCACCTTGAAAAGCTGCGGTACAATAGTACGCCGCACGCAATATTGATTAGCACTGAAGTGTGGTTTGTTGTCAAACTGGACTAAAAGACGAGCAAAATAGAAATCGACTCAAGTAGTGCCACATGAGGAAATATGTTTTGGAAATGCCTCATCCCTCATTAAAATCACAATCACAAAATGTGTCAAAGTAGCATCAAGTGTCTACAGTGGTATCTCTTTTGAAGAATCTTAAAAGTAAAATCAGGCTTCCATTGTGGTTTTTCTCATGTCTGCCCAATGCAAATTACAAAATACTCAGAAGTAATTAAAAATGTATTTTGAATGCCTGCTGTGGAAATTGTGTTTATATCTGCATAACAACATAACAATTTGCCTACTTAATTCAAATGAAGTAATTCACTGCTGGAATTCTTGGAATGTCAATAAGTGTTTTTCCTATATTCATTTTTCAAATGCAATCTGTCTGAATGCAAGCTGACTGATCATAATTCTTTCCCCCATAAGGGCCTGAGCTGCTGTGCCATTACCCACACATGACCTCTAGAGAGTGCAATGGGACAGACAATGAAAGCACTACTATCCACTACTGCCAAAGGAACCTAAGAATAGCACTGACATGTGAAATGAGCCAGTGGACTTCAAGCCAAACACAAAAATGTAGCAGAGTGCTAGAAAACAATTGAAAACTCATGTTGCATCACATCATGTCTGCAGTTCTTAAGAAACCCAGTCTATGAGAAGTCTCCTGTCTCTGTTAGAGTTCATAAATAGGCTCTAATGGTGAAAACAGGCCCAATCTTTTCCACAATATCAGCACAGCCAAATGCATTTCATGGGTTTCACCGAATCAAAGCCTGTCCTACTGGAGCAATGGGTAAAAAGGAAATGAGAACATTACTTTGGAACAAATTGACAAGTGGCCAATCAGAAGACAGTTGAGCTAGTGCCATGTTCATCTGGTTCTCATGATCTTATGATTGACTGTTTAGTGGATGTTGAGTTATTTTGTCTTCCATCAAGGACCACAATGGAAGTAAGTGCTATAACTAACATTTTCCATGTGTATTTTTCTATTTCCCCAAAATGAAGTCAAATGTGGCTCAGTGTTCTTCACAAGCATGTCAAACTGCCAGCTTTAGTCTTGATGAATATGAAGATTTTAACATCAGGGCTTATGAGGCATTCATCTATATGCACCTATTTACCAACACCTCTAAAAATGACTTCCTCTACCCTGCTGATTTGTGTTAACCAAAGATCATAAATGAAATTCACAGGCAATATTCTGTTGGGGGGGAAAGAAGACTGTTTTCCACCCTTCAGCGAATGAGAACTCCCAGCTTATCTGTATGCAGCGTGCAGCTCCTCTCGTCTGCTCACATTTCCCTACTAATGTAAATATGTATGTAAATATCAGCATGTATGATCCAGGGACAAGGAGAGGCATGCAACATTGGGGTGAGATGTCAATCAATGCGCGGATGGAAAACATGGCTGTGCATTTGATAAGCAGCATCCTCAACAGAGCTGTGTGTGTGTTTGTGTGTGTTATGCCTATCCATGCATGTGTAAATATCAACAGCCTCAGCAAAAGACGTATCAAATTGTCACCGAAGTGCGAGTTGAATGAAAAATTCAGGACTGTTTTTTTTTTCTTATTATTTACTGTTGCCTCGACCCAAAAAGCGCCATGTATCATGCATGAGGGGAATAATAATGAATAAATCCACAGCAAACGTCTTACGAAGATTTAATGTACATTTATTCTTAACACGTGGAACATATAGTATAAAGATTTCATACTGAATAAATGATATTCATTAAGCCAAAAAAAGGAAAAAAAAAAAAAAAAGAAGAGGAATTTACATCAAGTTTTTAGCTACATCGTCTGAAATACAAATATGCAGAATCCGCATCACTGGAAAAAAAAATAAAAATAAAAAAAAATAAAAAATAAAATAAAAAAAAAAAATTCAAATGGTTTCTTCATCAAGGTCTAGTTTGTCATTTCTGAAGGAGCTCAAATGGAACCGCAGACATGATTTTTGTTATATTCTCTACACCCGGACCGGAGACGAACTGAAAAGTCAAAACTGTGGTGGTTGTTGGGGGTTTTTGCGTTGGACAGCAGCGAAACACCCCTGGTAGCGCGATACGAGCAGGGTGAGGTGCCGAAAAAATAACGGAGAGGGGGGGGGTGAGGGATGGGAGGGTGGGGTCAAGTAATCACATGGCGTACTTGATGCGGGGGGGAGGGGGGAATCTGAACTGGTAATTCATCAAAGATTAAAAATGGTGAAGAGCAACAGAAGGTGAGAAAGAGAGAGAGAGAGAGAGAGAGAGAGAAGTGTAATGTACAACATCATATATACACTGCAGCTTGGACTGCATCTAGAGTTGAGGACCAGTCCTAAAGAGGTGACTTTTTTCATATAAGGGTCAAGTCATACAATCAAGGGACAAAGAGAAGAGGTCGGGGTGTTGTAGGTTCACGATACTTTGGGGGGAAAGCCGTTTTCTCTCTCGACATTAACTAAAATTGTTTTTAAAAACTACAGTTTGCTGCCAAGCCAGCGTATCTCAGTGTGAAACAGTATTATTACAGTATGTTTACAGTTTTTAAGGTGTACAGTACAGAAAAAAGTCCTACAATCTACTGCACAGGCCTCCCATGACAGATGTCTGTTCACAGCCAATAATGTGGTTCCTGTGGGGCTGAGTATATAGTATCCAAGTTACAGCAATTATACCACACCAGAGTCCATGAGTCTATTTAGCCTCCAAACATGAACCAGAATATTGTTTTGTCCATGCCCTCTTCCCCCTGCCGACCCCCCGAGGGAGAAAGCGGGCACATATCCCCCAAACTCACTGTAAACGAGACAGCAACTTTGGTTACAGTTTTTTGTTTTTCTTTTTTCTGAAGATTTTTCTTTTCATTAAAAAACAAGTCCTTTTTCCCGCAGGGCAGCGCACTCTCTCCTATGCCTGGGTCCCAATCTGCTCTTCTTGCCAGTATCTTTCTCGTCCCGACTTTTTTAAAATCCACAGCTACTTCATGATATTCCTTCCTTTAGTGAGAAGCAGGGGGGTAGAAAGACAGTGGAATCCGAGGTGATTTTGCATAAATTAAAAAAAAAAAAGGACAGTCAGTTTTGCTCTTAGTTCTCTTCACTCACACGCAACAGACACACAAAAAACAAAAAAGGGGGGAGGGGGAACGGAAAGAGGCGGAGCTGAAACCCCCCACGGCTGTCATGACTGGCCAATCAGAAACAGTACGTCACAGATCACATGGGACACCAGAGAGTTCATAAGGGGGGACACCGAGATGTCCAGTAGCCGCGACTCGTACAAAGTGAACTCTGAGTGGTTTTCCTCCACCTTGGCCAGGGCGTGGAGGGCCCGCGCCGCCCGCCGCATCATGTCCACGCTGGTGGGCTCAAAGTGGGGGGCGCCCTGCATGTGCAGCAGGGAGCTCTGGCTTTGCTGGTACTGCGTGGCCGCTAAGCTGTCTTCCAGGAAGCCCAGCAGGTTCCCCACGCTGCCTTTCTGCACCGCTATGGCCCGCGCCGCCAGGCTGTCGCCCTGGGCCAAGTTGGCCAGCAGGACGACCGCCATTTCCCGGCAGACGGCCACCTTGCGCTCGCCGACCAGGCGCACCAGCGAGCCGTAGAGCTTCTCCAGGCGGCTGAACGGCGGCGTTGCCAGAATGAGGTCGACGTTGTTGTCCTGGATGCTGAGCTTGCTGAGGGTCTCGAGGACCAGTCTCTGGGGGGAAAGTGAGCCGTGGGGCCCCAGCGTGGGGAAGGGGTCCAGGGCCTCCGCCGAGGGGCAGACGGCCCAGTGGAGCAGGCCATCCAGCAGCGGCAGGCATATACTCTCCGGGTAGATAGAAAGGTCCAGCTGGCCCGAGATGTTCGCCAGAGTGACCAGGCAGTTCTCCCTTAACACCTCCAGGCAGTCCCACCACCACTCGTCTCTCTCGCAGCTCACGCCCTCGTCCTCCTCTTCCTCCTTCTCGTAGGTGACCGGTGCCTGTTTGCGTTCGGGGTGCCTGTGGTGCAGCAGCACCAGGCGGCCCAGCAGCAGCAGGAGGCCTGGGTGTTTCGACATCTCCTGGTCGTTGCCGGGGATGAAGGAGAGGCTGCGCACGATGTTGGAGACGCAGATGCAGCGGCGAGCCAGCGAGTCCTGCCAGTCCGACAGCGTGCTGAGCGGCGTCTCGTCCTTGCTGTGGGGCTCGTCCTCCAGGATCTTGATGTTGCGGCGGCTCTGCAGGTCCGGGTTGATGCTGAACAGGTACTTGCCGTTCTCCTTCTGCTCCTCGGCGCCGCCGCGGACCACCTCCTCGGTGACCGATCCCGGGCGGGCGGACAGCACGTCGTCAATGGTGGCGGTGACCGGCGCGCTGACAGGAAGGGGAGGAGGAGGGGGGGTCTTCTCCGCGGGGGACTTCTGAGGTTCAGAAGACTGGGGCTGTTGCTGCGGAGGCTTATCCTCCCCGTTGGCCTTGGTTTTCTCTGCGTTTTCTGTAACCGTCTCAAGCGCTTGGACCTTCTTGCGGCTCGCAGTGGCTGCTGGCGTTCGTTTCCGCAGCTTGAGAAGGTCCGCCCGGCTCTCGAAGTGGGTCTGGATGTGTTCGGTGGTGTCGCCCCCGCCGATACTCCAGTGTATCAGGCCGCTGTCGAAGCTCTGCCGCCGCCCGTACTTGGAGGCGCGGTTCGCCAGGAAGGGATTTTTCTTCCGCACCACCTTGATGGGGAGTTTATCGAACTTGCTGGCCTGCCTGGGCTTCTCCGAGGGGACGCCGGGGTCCTGGGCCGACCCCGAGGCGGGGGCGCTGGCTTCCTTGGAGGAGGACTCCCCTTCCCTCTCCTCGTCCTCTTCCTCTGAAGTCTTCTCTTTCTGGGAGCTCTCCTCCTCCTGTTTCACCTGGACCAGCGAGGAGGGGTCCGGGTTAGCCTTCTCTTCCTCTTCCTCCTCGTCATCCTCCTCCTCTTCGTCCGTGTCCATGTCCTCTACCTCGGCGGTTGGGATTTCGTCGTCAGAGCTGTCCTCGGCGGCGTTGGGGTCTATGAGGGTGCGCTGGCCGGGGTCTCCCACTTCGTACTCCTTCAGGATGCCAAAGATCTCGATGAGGCAACGTCTGAAGTACTCCACCACCAGTTCCAGAAATCCAGGCAGCTGAGAAACCATTTTTAAAAAAAAAAAGGTTATTACCAAAACGATCCCATAAATAAATCAACATGCACCATGTGACATTTCATTACCAGGCGTCTTAGATTAGTCACTATATTAATGCTTTACATGTATTTTTAATGGATGTGGGTTCATGGAACTTACCTGGCAAAGGTTAAAAGTAGAAATGCTGTTGTCATCATACAGTAGAATGTTAATGGTGTCCAAGGCCCAAGTGCTTTCAGCTAGTAGGCCTGACTTTAGGGACATCATCACTCTCCAAGCCTCAGGAGTGCCTGTGAAAAGACAAAAATAGAATGAACATGGATGACTAAGCTTCTTTATCATGATCAGTTATTTCATTTGTAAACAACAATTAGAGGCGCACCAATTGCATCTTCAGTATTGGTTTGGCATCGATCCAAGTAATCGTACTTGGAACAACAAACAAAGCTGTCCGATATCAAAACGTTAAGGATATCAGATCGTAAAACTTTTCCGGCAGGAGGAAAAACGTCTCCTGGCGTGTGAAAATGCTGATATTTGTGAAGTTCATAAGCAGAGCATCTGTTGTTTAGACAAGGAACGTCGGCTATACAGGCAAAATGTCATTCTGTTATATTAGGCTTAACCTACCACACTCTTCTTTATCTGTTGTTTTTAAATGTTAACATATTCTGAATAAGCAGTTTTTGAGTCTGTCAATATTTTTTTTCTTTATCTTCATCCTCTAGCTTATGTTATGTAGCCTATTATTAGCACTTGGATCAGTATTCATATCGGCTGATCTACTTGAGTACTTAGTAATTGTATCGTTTCTGAAGAAATTGGTATCCGTGCACCTCTAATGACAAGTATAGAGTGAGACGCCAGACAAGAGTTCTGTACCAATGTCTTTCATGGTGAGCCGCCTGCGGGGCTTCAGGTGGGGTTGGCTGGCCTCCACGGAGCCGGGTGGAAAGGCCACGTCCCGCCTGATCAGGGGTGGCTGCACGGGGGCCTGGCCAATGTGGGAGGCGGGCACCGGGGGTCCGGCTTTCTGCATCTTGATCCCCGAGTGCATGTAGGGGGACTTGCTGGGCGACGTCCTGCTCTCCATGGGCCGGGGCATGGGCGCCGGGCTCGACACCTGGGGAATGTGGTTCTGGGTGGTCTGGTAGTTGGACGGCAGGGGTCTGGACATGGGCGGTCCAGAGCCTCCGGGCCCGTACGGGGGCTGCCGCTGGTTGACGTGTCCGGGCCACTGACCCTCGTGGTTCATGCGCTGGTCTGCCGGCATCATCTCCTCGGAGCGGTTCATGCCGTGGTAGCCGGGGCCCTGGCCCGGTACAGGAGGTCCCTGTCGGTTGGGATAGTTGGGGTAGCCCATCTCATTGCGGCTCTGCCACATGGGGCCCTGGGGGCCGTCGGGACCTGAAGGCATGGGGCTTCCCATCATCTGGGGAGGCATCGGGGACTGGGAGTTGGGCCCTCCGGAGGACGGTCCTCGCTCCCGGCCGAAGGGAAAGGGGAACTGGTTCTGTGGACCTGGTGGTCTGCGGTCCCCCCCAGGGTAGGCGTTGTACTGGTTGTACATGTCTTGTTGGCCCTGAGGCCCCGAGGACTGGGGTCCTGGCTGCTGCTGACCACTGTAGGGGACGTTGTATATTTCTCCCTCATGACGCTTGGCAGGAGGGCCATAGCCTCCATCTACAGGCCGCTTGTAGTTCTGTCAGCAGACGAGACAATATTATCAATTACAATGGCTTTCCTTATAATAATCAGAGGAATTGAAAGCATGAACCTGTTAATCATGTAGCCAGCACAGATAGTAATATTTAAGAAATGTATCTTAAATCAATGGAACATTTACAAGGGCGATCAAGCTGCGATGGGAACACAGCGAACAACGAACAAAATGTTCTTACCGGTTGTTGCTGTGGATACATTCCTGGCTGCTGATTTGGGTATGGGCCACCAGGGGGAGCTCCTTGGCCAGGGTACTGATTAGCATAGGTCTCATGCCTGCAAACAACAACAAAAAACATTTCACACGTCATTTCATTTCTTTTTCCTATGAACTGCACAGGAATTTCTAGGCAAAAATGTCGATAATCCTGCTCTCACTTAATATCACAATATGCCTTAAAACTATCGTCTGTTTCCTTCAGTCATAATAAAAGCCAATCATAGCCTTGTGTGGTCTAAGGTGAACGGTACTGACCGCTGCTGCTGTGGAGGGCGGCTGGGCGAATACATCCCTGTGTCGGCTCCAGAAGGCATCAGGTTGGGCTGGGGAGCTCCTGGTCCCATGCTGCCATCGGGGCCCATGCCTGGCTCCTGTCTGTAAACACAATAAACAATGCTCATCAGCATGTTGTTACAGACAGAAAGGTGTCTGGGATGTTAATCAGCACTAGCCTTTATGATTAAAATAAACGCTAAAATGGGTATCCTAATTGGGTAAAGACCAGCGTGACGTGGAGGGCTTACCTGCGGTCGTATCCCGGTCCATATGGGTATTGTTGCCTCTGGCCCATCTGCATGTTGCCCATAGGGCCTGGTGGGCCTCTGTTATACTGTTCTCCCATCCCACTGTTAGGGCCTGGTGTCATGAACTGCTCTCCAGCTGAAAAAAAAACACGGACACAATATTGTCAGATTCAGCTCAAACTGTATATTCATGGATGAGCTGGCGGGTCGGCCGGCCCTCACCTTTCCTCATGCCACCGAAGGGGTCCTTGTTGGGCTCGTAGGGTCCCATCCGGGCCATCATCTCCGGCCCGCCCATCCCAGGCTGGTAGCCCTGAGAGTTGGGAGTCATGGCGTTCCTTCTGGCAAACGCTGGATCTCCGCTGTCGGCAAAGGGGTCCTGCAGGTTCACGCTACTCCTAGACAAGGACAGGAGGCTCATTAGTAAAATATATGCATAGCCTTCAATATGATTTGCTGATGAGTCGTTTTGCTCCTACTAACTATGCCATATCACTCTGTAGATGAAGATTATTCTTCACATCGAGATATATAAAAATATGTGAGATGATAGGGGTCATATGTAGTCATATACGTATACCAGGACAGTAACATTTTTTCCATACTTTTCCAAACTTGGATAAGTATGGATACCTTGGATATTAGCAAATAGACTTTCTAGACCTGTGAGGGAACGCTGTATATTACATTTATCTTGATATTGGACATTTTGTTTAACTTTCATACTGCATGTTTCATATCTTCTGTATATTTTCATATCGTAAAATGTGCTCAGTCTCTCTCATAAAGTTCTGCTGCTGTTATTTTGCAAACCATAATAAAACTTTAACCCATACCTTTTAACTTTTGCTATCTTCTTGATTACATTCTATTTTTTGTATTCTATTACCATCTGCGGCTGCAGCGACCCAATTTCCCCATGGGGATCGTTTGAGTTTTATGTTATCACCATCATTATGCTTATTCCTAACACTGTCACCATTATAAGAAACCTAACCCATGCGGGATGTGATCCTGACTCGTACCTGACGCCGGGCATCGGGGGCATCTGGGTGTGCGGGGTGGAGGCCGGGGTGGGGGGCTTCAGGTCTCCCCCCTCCGCCATCGAACTGCTGGTGGACTGGGGAGTCTGGGGGCCTTGGAGAGATCCGGAGCCCGCTGCGGAACAAGAGCACACAGACGACACACACTTTGACTACAGAAGCCGAGACCGGGGAAAGCGAGGACCAAAATCTGCCAGCTTGTAATATTCAAAGATTCCCAAGAATTCGAAGAATCCAGCGCCTGAGGATAGGATCCAGTCCCCCCCCCCCCTCCCTCCACCCGCTCTTTTTTACTCCAAGGATAACGGAGGGGGGGGGGGGGGAGTTGATAGTTGATACGGAGGCGGGATAGCCTTGTGGTTGGATAGGCCGAGCGCTGCTGGGGGCTCTCTGGAACACATGCTGCTTTTTTGGCAATCCTAAATCCCATTAAGAAATTCCTGAGCGCTGCACGGAGGAGCGCCGTTTGTGTCGGAGCTGACTGGCTTTGGAGCGAGCAGCCAGCCGAGAGTGTTGAATCCTTCAGCTCATCACAGCATGCCAACACCCTCACCCCAACCACATCACCCCCCCACCTCCGGCTCTTAGAGTCACCAGGAAACAATGATCTAAACCCTGACTCTGACAGATTACCGCCTGGCCTATAGAGAGAGGAGACAGCCAGGGAAAGAGAGAGAGAGAGAGAGAGAGTTGTGCATGTGTGCATGAGAGTGAGTGATCGCTTGTTTGTGTTGTGTGTGTGTGTGTGTGTGTGTGCGAGCGACGTGGTGGCGCTCATCCTTAACCTCAGCTCAGGACTTCTCACTATTAGCACGCCAGTCTGATGACTCACGGGTTCCCATTCATTAAACTGGCACACACACACACACATGCACACACACACACACACACCGGGGTCACTGGCAGGTCACATTTATTCACATTTTCTCACATCACACCCTCTCTCACTCTCTCTCTCTCACACACACACACACACACACTAACCAACTCGCTACCCCGCCCCCCACCTCCCTCCCTCCCTCTGGGCAGGGATTTCCCTCTACAACAGATGAAGAGAGGAAGGGGGGGTGTGGGGGGTGGGGGGAGGGATTTCGTGAGGGCGGGAAAAAAAAATAGCGTGTTGGGGAGAGAGAGAGAGAGAGAGAGAGAGGGAGGAAAAAAAAGCGTGTGATTTTTACACACATACACACACACACACAAGCCTTTCCCCCCCCATTCATCATTTCTGGCTCAGCACTAATCTCCAGGGAGTGTTGCCTTGCCTCTGTAGCCCAGGGCCAGGCACCAGGCAGGGAGGACGAGCCACTGACGGGGCATCGCTATCGCCAGATCACACCGCCCCCGCCCCCACACCACCCCCACCCCACCCCCGCACTCACTCTTCCTTCATACTAGAGGGCTGATGCCAGCTGACAAGCTCCCTGATGTCTCCTGTAACCCCCCCCCCTCCCTCCCTCCCCCTTACGCTGACTCAGTGCCCCGTGTCTGACAGCCTGGGTCTCGCCCAACCAAAGCAGCACGTGGCTGGTCCTGGCATGGCCTGGCAGCTATGGATATGAGAGGAATCCCTCCAAAACAAACAGCTTCCAGGCGACAACGCAGTCCCAAGTACACCCGCCCCCCCTCCCTCCCTCCCTCCCTCCCTCCCTCCCTCCCTCCCTCCCTCCCTCCCTCCGCCCCTCACCTCTGGTATGACACACTGCCAGTTTACACACACACACATACACACACACTGCACTGACGGCGTTTCATAGAGTTTTTGCCCGTGAACCAACATTCTAAGTTCATTCAGAGGATTGGCATGCCGGGGGCGTCGGCAGTCTGCGCCGAAGACCCAACGGGGAGTCGGGGAAGGACGAGTCGATCGGCGCGTCCTGTGCAAATGCCAGGGAGTATTCCCCCGGAGACGCGCTCGTGAAACTGTCCAGAGGACGCGGCGCACTTCGGTGACTTACTGCTACGCCGCCGTCGTTTAACAGCTCCTCCGCCACAAGCCAAAACAGCCATGATTTATAGGGGATGGCAGCCCGTACAGGAGATGACAAACGACAGTGTAAGATTGCCTTTTAACATCGCAATTAATAGGATACAATAAAATACACTAGTTTATAGGCAGATGATGTGAGGCAAGGAGAGCGAGGAGGATGTGATGAATTGCATAGAAACCGCACTACACCCAAGGGACAGAAGGAAAAATGAAATAAACTTTCATTCATTCGATTTGAGTGTAATTCGATGTGTAACTCAGTTTTGGACAGGAGGGGGTGGTGGGGGAAGGGAGGTGATGAGAAGCGGGAGGACTCCGGCGCTCACCTGGGCTGGGAGGCTGGATCTTGGGCTGGTTCTTTTTGGCGTCCGTGTTGAAAAAGTCCGGGGGCGGGTCCTCGCCGCGCTCGATCTTGCACTCGAAGGCGTACAAACACTGGATGTACTGTTTCTTCAGCGAGCTGGCCGCGCTGCTCGACGTGCCCACGTTCAGGTTGGTGGCCAGCTCCCTCCACTTCTTGTTCTTGTTCACCTGGTGGGCGGAAGCAAGGGGGAGGCTCACAAAGCCGCGCACAGCAAACCTCACAACAATCGCAACGGTATCTGTTCTGATCTGTAATAACACAGAACACCTGCCAGCGGGCGAGTTATCGCGCACAAGCACAAAGAAATTTGGATGCAATGCGGCCGTACCTGGGTAAGGCCGCCGATCTCTTTGACGGACACGTAGAGCCTGAAGAGGTCGAGGGGCTTGCGGCCCACGGCGGGCAGGTTGTTCATGCCCATGGCTTTCTCCTCGGCGAAGGCCAGGTATCGGTCCACCCACATCTTCCTCTCCGGCTCCGGGCCGAGCTCGTACAGGCGAGTGATCTTCTCGTTGGTGATGGTGGAAGAGCTCGACTTCTGCAGGGCGGGAGAGGGAGATGGGAGGAAATTGTGAGATGGGATCGGACAACACCGACCTGATGTAAGACTGAAATTTGATCCTATGGATTTTGAACTAAGAAGATTAGAAAAATTCGAGTATACGCACTTTTACCTTTTTGGATTCAGGCTTAGGAGTGCCCTCCACTTTGTTGTTCATCTTCTGGGCAGGGTTCATTTTGTCCATGCCAAACTCCGGACTGGGAGCCATCCCTGGGACTTAAGAGGTGATAAGAGGAGGGTATAAAATATAAAACACATTACCAATCTATAAAACTATTTTATGGACAAAAAGGTCTAAATCCGCAGCGGTACCATAACAGCCTGAGCAGGACTGGAATATGGCGGTCACTCACCGGGGGTGTTGTTGGCCATGTTCGCTCCCATAGGGTACGGCCCGGGCCCTGGCCCTGGCCCTCCCTGGTTCATCATGCCCTGCATGCTGTTCATGCCAGGGCCATACGGAGAGCCTGCTCCCATCATGCCTTGGGACATGTTAGGGTAGCCGGGCGGCCTAGAGAAGGGAGTGGTGGTTTAATAACACTTGGTAAAAAAAAGATACCACTAGCCAACAGACATTCTGCATTATGTCATGGCATTCACAGTAAAACATATCATGAAATTACATGAAATGAAGAGAAAATGTAAGAGTCTTCTATACTTTTCATGTCTTCCTGTACTTAGATGTCTTTATATTGTTACAAAGCTCTGCTTTCCCTTGCCATGTGTTTACTGGGTTGAGCTTATTCTGCAGGAATAATTTTACTGCCTATGGTTCCAGGGTTTGCCAAGCCCACCTGATTGTTTCTCTGTAGGCTGAGCTGGCTTCCTGACTGGGGAAGGATGTGATTCACTGATCTCAGAGGCCATCTCTCTCTCTCTCTCTCTCTCTCTCTCCATTTTTCTTTCTCTGTCTCTCTCATTGGTAGATGCTTGGTCTACTCCCATCTACTCTGCAGCTTGTTCAGGCACCAACATACACCACAGCCTGGCTTGCCCATGGGAGGAACCAATCATTTTTCAGGGTCACACACTCATACAAGCACATACAAGCACATACAAGCGTGCACACAAACACGCAGACACACTGTCACACACACACACACACTTGTTATTCCGCTAAAAAGATGAAAAGAGAACTCTCCAGGCTCAAGAGTCTTAACGCTAGTCTCCATACAACAGTGCTGGTGAATGACCCTTGACAGTCAACTGCTCCCCGGTGTCTCATTGAGACACTGCAGCAGCCAGTAGCTGCAGCCACCCACCTGTTGTGTATGGAGTTGGAGGGTCCGTGGTGCATGGGGGGGCCACCCTCCTTCCTATTCATGCCAGGGGGAGGACACATCCCGGACGCCACCTGAGGAGGCATGCCGGCCATGTTAGGGCCCATCCCGGGACCGTAGGGCCGAGCGCCCATCTGCCCCGGGCCCATTCTGCTGGGAGGTATGGCTCCATAAGGAGCCCCGCCGGCCTGACCAGGTATGGGGTTCATGGAGCCGGCCATGCCGGGACCTCCGGGGTAGTTGGCATTGGGCATCCCGCTGTAGCCGGGCTGTCTGGGGTAACCTGGAAGGGTCGGAGAAAGAGAAACGTTTAGACTGGTACTGTCTGGTACGGGCTGCTTCACTCAGTCATCTGACACCTTTTCACACCAGCCTACTGTGGGCCTCCAGTATCAGGGGATCTTTATTTATAAAATGAGTTTCAGTCTAAAACAGAGAAATCTTTGGAGGAACTTCTAGTCATTTCTGCCTGACTAGACAAGAGTTTCAGCAGTCCAGCTCTAAATTTACCTCTGTGCTGCCTGTTCTGACAAGCAGCCTGATGAGGCAGGCTTTATCTGGCCCTCGCTGTTAGCTGATATGACTAATAGCACAACTTCTTCAAAGCCCACAGAAACCATCTGAGACTTCAAAGTGAAGTGATACAATTTCATAAATCTACGTAGTGAGAAGAAACTTCAAAGCCTCTCTGAATCTAGGCTACCTCTGTGATGGTCACAGGACGACAACTGTAAACTCGTTCAAAAACTGTATTTTTAGCATTTCAAACAAACCAGCGTGACGTGAAGGAGCACAGCGCTCGGCTCTACAATCCACCGTGTTCTAAACCGGTGTAGAGGGCCAGTTATAACACCACTACGTCTCCAGATTCCCCACCTGCTCTTAAGCCTTTTCCCCCCCTGCGTTTCGCCCGCAGCACTCACCTTGTGGGCCGTACTGGCCCCCCTGAGGCCCGGCGTAGTTTCCCATGGAGTTGTTCTGAGGATAGGGCCCCATCCCAGCGTGCATCTGGCCTCCCGAAGACTGGCGTGGAGATAAGGCGGAGCCAGGTTGACCAGGGGACCCGTAAGGAGGCATCTGAGGGTTACGCATGTACACTGGAGAGCCGGAGAGGATTGCATGGGCGGAGGGGAGGGGAGAACGTCATTAGATGCACACTTCTTCATTTGTCAAACACCTCATGCACATCACTTCTCTAAAACCTCTGCACCTGCTTCACAGAAAGGACTAAAATCACACAATATAAGAGAGAAGAACTTAGCTCTTTACAGCAGTACAGTGTGTCTGTCGTATTTTACCCTCATTTGACCTGGCAAGTTGACTAAGGACAGTCTTTTTAAACTTGTTTTTTTTTTTAAAGAGAGAAAGAGAGGACACAGGACGTCACAGCTACATGGTATGAGCCTTAGACTGCTGATCCACCAGGACGCCCCCAAGAACACAGTCTTATTTAAAGCCACAGCCTGGGGGAGTGTTTGCAGGGGAGGGAGGGAGGGAGGGAGGGATGCATGCAAACAAACAATCCCACCTAGGAGTTGCCAAGTAGACAGAAACACACTCTTGTTGGCCACTGAGCGACTGCACTGGAGCAGACGAGGGGCTAAGCGCTTAGCTCAACAGTGATTTGTCCACGTCTCGTTCACAAACTCCTGAAACTACGCGCCGCTGTGTGTGTGTGTGTGTGTGTGTGTGTGTGTGTGTGCCTCCCTACTCACCCCTGTCCTGGCCCATGGCTGACTGGTTCATGGAAGAGTGTATGATGCCGTCTGACTGGACGCTGGGCGGCCGGGGGGGCATCTGATTACCTGCAGGACATCAATAACAGCAAGGCTCAGAAACTTTATTTAGAGCATTTATGAGTCTCTACCTACATCCACAGTTTTGATAAAGGGGACAACTAACAACATCCAAACCAGCACATTCTGCACATTCTGCTTTCTTCATATTCCAATTGTTATATATTGCACATACAGTATATTCACAGTCAGAAATTGGCAATCGGCAAGCAGCAAATGCTGGTTTTTGGTGGATAAATCAATAAAAGTCACTTGTTACACTGGCTGGCAACTTTGGGACGATAACATATGCATGCCTCGGTTATATTCAGTCTTTGGTCTGTGCCTGTCCTCAAAATTTGTCCCTGCTGGCCGCTGTAAACTCACTCTGACCGTGAGCCAATCAAATCAAAGCAAAGCAAAGCAATGGCTCTGTATCAGACAGGCTCCTGACTGGCTGGCTGTTACAATGCTCTGCACAGAGTTCCTCTGCTGCCTGGATGCTTAACTGAAACTTGAAACTTAACATTATTCCAATGTGGTGAGTCACTTAATGATTAATTACAAACTCGTTCCGTTGTATACGTGAACGACCAAGTTTTAAATTAAAACTCTAAACCTGCACTTGTCTATTTATTGAATGTTTCACACAGCACCTGATTCTATACACAAAATAGCACTGAAAGCGGGTAGGACATTTTTGTCAATGAAAAATGTATTTCAGTTATTTTGGCCGGCAAATATTATTCGTAGGAGGTACATTTTTTAGTTTACCAACCATTGGCAGGTGGGCCAAAAAGTACATTTTGGACACTGTATGTTGATATTTCATAATATTTCCACATATTTCTATTTTTTTGCTATCATACATATTCTGCATTCATTATTTTCTTTGTCAGTAAGTTCTGCTGCTATTACTTTGCATACCTTCATAATGCTGTAACCCATGTTTTTTAATCCTCATTTGCTATATTCTTGTTTATATTCCATTTTTCTTTGCTGTAAAGTTTCATCTCGTGATCATACAGAATGATTTAAGTAACCAACTTTTCGTCTTTGGAAAGTCATCTTTGCTTTTCCTCAATAAGACTGCATCTGACTCCCGGATGCCTCGTGCATAAATTTAAGACTGTCCTTCCACCAGTGCCTGTTTCCCCAGGGCATCTGCAGGTTTTAAAGCTAGATTTAAGACTGCCAAAGACCTTTTCCATGCTACCTGCTTAAATGCTCCTTGAATTTAAGACCAATCGAAAAACCAAAATAAAGAAACAAAGCTGGCGAACCAGCCTAATTCTGATTCAACACACATAATGAAAGTTGTGAAATTATGAATGGGAAGACAACAGGAAATTAATTGTTAAGGGACATGAAGTCCAATTGTGCTTAGTAAAGCAGATAAGATACATATTGCACTACTAACCCTGTTCTGTATTAATCTAAGAGTGCACATGCAGCACAAAGCAACCAGTTATTACACATGGGGAAAAAAATAACATCTCAAATTACATTTTAATACTTCTAAAGACCCTAAAAGTAGATATTTTCAGACCGCGGATATCCTGTTTGTCAGTTCTCCGTCTTTACCTGGCACAGCAGCTGGGGACAGGGGGCCGGTGCGGGAGGGGGTGACGCTGGCGGGAGAGCCCACGGGGGACGGCGAGGGCCCGCGTATGCCCGGCAGGTGGGGCGAGGTGTGGGGGGAGAAGGGCGACTGGGCGGGGTTGCTCTGCTCGCCCTGGCTGCTGGACACCCCCGAGGTGCTGACGCCCGGGCTCAGCGCGCCCTCCGTGCCGGTCGGCAGGTCGTCGATGGAGCCGGACAGGTCCTGGAACAGGAGGAGCAACGGCGGGTTAATGATACAGTTAACGGACTGGATGATACATGTGGTTCACGATTCAATAGAACCACGATGCGATGTAATAAATAAAAGTTCAACGACAACAAAGTCTGACTGTGCAGAATTCTGTTCATTTCTGAGACACAGATCTTTCTAGCGATGGCATTGGCTCGCTAGAATGTAAACAACAATTTAAAAATGTCATTACAAAGTGCAAATAATATCATTTCAATGGAGAGTTTGTGTAATTGTGATGAACAAGTCGTCTCATTTCTGATTTCTACAGCAGAATAAAATGGAGCTAATATCCCAATTAATTTTTCTGCCCCACGATACATACTGTCAGATTTTTGTATTGCAATATATTGAATTTTGATATATTCCTAATTCATTCCTTATGAATAATGATGTGTTGACATAGGAAAGAAGAACGGAAGTGGCAACATTTGATAAAAATTTCCTCTGTATAACTCAAATTTTTCACGTTCAGAAAGACAAATTTTATTCACTTCAACCCGCCCGACGGAAACGCACCGAATTCACATTTTACATTTTGCAACAATTCAAAAGTTTTATGTTGAAAGTCGGACGGGAGCACGTTCGCTTTAATGATTCAAAGCAACAAAAGCTTCGAGATGTTATCAATCCTCTGTGAGCGTTTCAGGAAGCTGGGATTACAAGGGAGTAACAGGGAAGTTAGGGAGAAAACTGATACACCATGTCAAAGGCAAAAGAGTCTGGTATGCCGTGTGTGTGTGTGTGTGTGTGTGTCAGCGGGGTTGTAAGACAGGCGTAATCAGGCTTTTCCGGACATTAAGGCGTTTGTGTATGGGGAGGATGAGGGAAGTGTGTTATGTCAGTTGAAGTCAAACGAGCGTTACAGCAATCTCGGCCTTCATCGGGGTGTGTCCGTGTCGTTCTCCTCGTGCGGGAGTGCCGGCCCCACCGTGCTGCGTACACACTCTGAGGCTACAGTGGCTTTCACACTACTCCACATCGCTTCCGTAAATACTTGTGTGTCTCGGCGAGGAGGGCTCCGCTCGTGTGGCTTGCGGTGAGAAATGGGGGGGTGGTGGGGAAAAAAAAAGAACCATATTTGAAACAAGTCATCTGGGGAGGCAGTTGAAATAATTGGTGCTGGGCACGGTCGCCGGTGCCATGTGGCGTTGTTATTGAGCCTTTGCTGGCCGTGGCACAAAGACAGCCAGGCAGGGGCGGGAGGGGAAGGTAGGCGGGCGGCGGGGCGATGATTGTTTTGTGGGAAGGTGAATGTTTACACACCGGCCCGCTCACGTGGATCCCATGTGCTGCTCAGAAATGCAAGCTCATCTGCCAGTCACATCGGAGGAGGGAAAAAAAAAATGGGAGGGAGTAGGAGGAGGAGGAGGAGATGGGAAAAAAAAAAAAAAAAAAAACACTCATTGGAAGGTGGCCAACTATTCCCATAGAAATCTCACACTCGCAGGCTGGCTGCAGCCCCGAAGCCGGCGGTTTTTGCACTTGAAACGGCGCCCGTTGCTATTTTTGGGATGTGACCTGATGGAGGAACCCCAGAGGGAGCGACAGGAGGAGAACGCTGATTCAGACGCCACCCCCCTCCCCCCCAATCCGCCCCCACCCTGCTCCCTCTGCCCTCCTCCCCCCCACCCCCCTTCCTCCCTCCATCTCCTCCTTCCCTCTCTCTCTGACTGCGCAGAGCCGAGCCTGTCTGACCCGCACAGGAGATGTGGCAGCTACGAAAAAAACCATGTGCTGTGTGACCATGCGGAACCAGCGGGAGGAGGGTGTGTGTGTGTGTGTGTGTGTGTGTGTGGGGTAGGGGTGGGTATGTATGGGTATTACACACCGACTCTTTGGGTGTCTATTACCCAATTAATGCTCAGAAATGTTAAGAAACCGGTCGGCGGGGGGGGGGAGAGGGGGGGGCATTCCTTGCTTAAACGACCGTGGCGGGATCCTGCTCCGGCGGCCGGGGCCCGTCAGCTGACCTCCACCCCCCCCCGCACCTCCATGCAGACATCACAAGACCGAGTCATCTGATGCTGGGCTCTCAGACTGCACAACCCCCTCCACCCCCACCCCCGCCACCCCCCAGACCAGCAGGGGCCAAAGGTCGATCCCTGGAGTTACGCCGGGGAGTCTCACCTCAGCAGCAGGAGGTCAGCGGGGGAAGACGGCCGCACGAGACACACACACACACACACTTCCAACACTTGCGCGGGACCGAGGCTGTAATAACGAGGCGGGATTCATGGTGATATAAAGCAGCGATTCTCAAAGTGGGGCTTTGGGGGGGCCCCTCAGGGGTCCTTGAGGGGGTTTCCGAGCAGAACGAGGAACCATCACTGTCTCCTTACTGATATTTACTAGAAATGATTACGCTTCCAGAATGTATAGGTTTCACTCTGACCACTATTTTCTCCCCGTGTACAGTGCAGACAGGTATAGAATTCAACACTAAATCAACAACAAAAATCTATTGGGATTCCCTGGGACTAAATCTTATCAGATGCGAGTCTGTGGCCCTAATGCATGTGGAGATCCGTGAAGCCATCCCCAAAATGACTAATAATAATAACAAAAAAAACAAAAAAACGATGGCAAATGTGCAAAAAACATGTTTTAAGCATCCACACCCACGCCCGCTCCGCCAGCACGTATGCAGTGTGCGGGGCGGGCTCTTTAACATTCTGTAAATATCTGACAACTGACAGCTCTGATCCCTCAGCCCCGGATAGGCAGGAGCGTTGTGTACGTACACACACACACACACACACACACACACACACACACACACACTCTCTCTCTTCAACACACAAGCTCCTGCCTACTCCCACTCTGCAGTCATTGATTTTTCCCGGCTCAATACTGCACAGCACCAGCCTGTTCTGCTGACTGCACAAGCCGGACAGTGAGAGGAGAGAGGAGGGGAGGAGGGGAGGGGGGGTTGGGGGTGGGGGGCGGTGGTGGTGGTGGTGGAGGAGTTGGGGGGGGGGGGGGGGGGTTTAAATACTGAAGCTGCTTTGGCTCTGCTATTCAACGCACTAACCGCTTATTACAGAAGGCAAATGATAGAGGGGACGTGGATCAGAGGAAAGCGGGGGGAGTTGAGGGACGTTGGGGTGGCTAAGTTGGAGTGTGTGTGTCAGTGTGTGTGTGTGGAGAGGGGTGCCGGGAGTGTACGAGCACGCTGGATGGGTGGGTGGGTGGGTGGGTGGGTGGATGGATGGATGGATGGGGTGGGGAGGTTGTAGCACTTATTGTCTTTAAGAAATATAACGTTCCTTTCCCCCGCGCGCGCAAGCAAGAAAAGGGGGGAAAGCCGGGGCGAGCCGTGTTGTGGAGAGATGGAGAGAGAGAGAGAGAGAGAGGGAGCGAGAGAGTGCCGCAGCTCTTTTTCTGTGGAGCTCCAAGCTTCCCCCTCCACGGCAGCCATTTTGTGTTTCCCAGCACTGCCTAACATGGAACTTCAGAGCTGAGAACTGCAGAATAAAAAAAAACAAAACAGTGTTTTTGAGGGTCGAGGGGGAGGAACGAAATTTAAAAAAAAAAAAGAAAAAAAAAAGACGGATTCGAGCGACGAGCGCGGCCGAAAACGAATCGGAAAATTAAGTCAAATAAAAAATACTTGATGCAATTATTGCGTGCGAATGTAGAAAATGACAGCAGCCTTGATTGTTCCCACGATTCCCATATTCTCCGCTGCTCTTCTGAGTGTGGCGATGCCGTCTCTGAGTCATCTGCTCTCCCCTCCGCCGTCCTAATGTATTCCATTTGCAGATTACTTCACTGAATCAATCAAGCCCGACCAAAGCCATTAGTCTGCCAAGCCAGCCGATTTCTTTCCTTTTTTTTTTTTTTTTTCTTTTCGGTCATGAGAAACAGAAAGTGGAAGCGAAGGTAGCGCATCGGCCCTGAGATAATGAAACCGAATCAGGAATGTGTGACCCTGGCCAGTAGTGTAACTAGATCTGGTGGTGGTGGTGAAGGGGGGGGGGGGGTGCAGAGTTCATCCCTCAGTCACACACTCTTCCTGACCCACTCTCACCCTCTCTCTCTCTCTGTCATTCTCAGCCTCAGGCTCCTCGCCCACCGCCTGGCTGGCAGGCTTCCTGTTCTCAGGCCTCCACATGCTAAACACAATATACAAAAAAAAAAAAAAAGGAAAAAAAGAAAAAAAAAATGCGCTCTCATACCAGAAATGCATACTTTGCGCACATGCTCGCACTTCCTCTGTGGAAAGGGGGAAAAGTGATGTGCTGGAGGAAGAGAGAGAGAGAGAGAGTCAGGAGGGAGAATGGGGAGATAGGGGAGGAAAAGGAAAGAAAAAAAAAAAAAAAAGCTGGCTGCATCTCCGGGGCTGCCATGGTTACCGCGATCCACGTGGGCTGACACATTAGAGCAGACACCGTCCCTCCCCCCCCCACCCCACCCCACCCCCCATCGGCCACTATCTCTCTCCCTCTCTCTCTGTCTGTCTCTAGGTCTCTCTCTCCCTCCCTCTCTCTCTCCCTCCCGCCCCCCCCCCCGGCCTCCCCGTGTGCCTGGCAGGGTCACGGTGCAGTCAGCTACTACAAAAGAAGAGGCCCGTCATTGTTACAGGAAGCGCAGACACACCAAAGCCGTGATCCTCCTCCTCCCCCACCCCCCCCCCCCTGCACCGCCACCACTTTAATTACACACTCAGCCTCCGGGCCTTTGCGCTGAGGAGGCCTGGGAGACACACACACGCACACACACACACGCTGAACACACACACGCTGAACACACAGTGGACAAATACAGACAGCAAAAAAAAAAAAAACCTTGAACTGCTCTCGCCGCCTCGCCTCTGTCCCCGGTGTTTATGTTTATAATGTTTACGACCTCGCTGGTGAGAGCGCTTTTTACCTCTCGTTCGGGGCAGAGCGGGGCTTTTGATATTCAAACGGGGGCATGGGAAAAGTCGTCCCTTCCCTTTTATGCTTAAGATCAAGTGAATTTTTCTGCACACGTTTTTCAAGAGGGCTTCTTTTTTTTTTCTCCCTTCCGTTTCTCCTCGCAGCTCAGCCTCCGACTTGACCCCGACGGTAGCCCAGGAGCGTATTATCTCCTGGCCGCCATCTATCGGCTGTCAGATCTCAGGCGAAGGAACATTCTGGGCCGCCCGGTTTCAATCAGTCGAGCGCATGGCACCGTCTTCCATCACTCAGCGCCGCATTACCATAGGATGACAGCAGGAATGTCCGCCGTTACCCCCGGTGGCTCGAGCCGGACAGGGAGGATTGAAGGGTATAGGGGTGTCGCCGACGCCATAGCCGCCCCGGTCACGGGTCCGCCCCGCGTCCCGGGCCGAGCTGCAGGGGGGGGGGCGGGGAGGCTTCTGGGTATGTGCAGAAGGCCTGGAGAGAGGCAGGCTCCAGCCCCGGCTCGAGGTTTGCAGGGCTGAGCTCAACCATAAGGGGGCACTCCCATCCCACTATGGAAGAAGAACTGGAGAAAGGAGAAGCAAGGCAGGCCCCTGCCTCATACAGCAGCAGCAGCAGCAGCGGCAGCAGCAGCCATTACAGGGTTTCACACACACAGCACAGGGCTGAGGAGAAACTCTCTACACACTGCTGTAGCACCCCATAGGCGCGCCGTGCGTCCCTGACCTGGGCCGCGAGGCCGTCGACGGCGGGCGGCTCGGAAAGCGGACGGCGGCTGAAATGAACGCACGGGGGTGTTGTTATTTCATCTGGCCGAGGCGGAGGTAAATTCGGCACATGGGATCGGCTCCGACGACAGCGGCGTGAGGACAAAAACGCCCCGAGCCTGGGAGCACCCTGGTGGGGTTAGATATCTTGTCTGAAGTGTCGCTGCTATAGAAACAATGTGCGCTCCCCTCAACAGGCTAGCTCCCTCCTCGCCAGCCCCGGCTCCCCAGGGACCGCCATTACACCGTTACTTTATCACCGGCGGCCACATGGGACGGCTAATAACACGGACAAAAGTAGCAGAAGGAAAGAGTGAAGCAGCAAAATTAAAAATTGCTAAGGGGAAAAAAATACACTGCGTTTGCCACTGACCAATACGGCTCAGTCTTAACATTCCTGCATAATACAGGGTTGCTGTTGAAAAAACATTAAGGCCAACTATGAAGCCTGATCAATAAATAGGTATTCCTTTTATAAACATTTCCCATATGCCTAATTGAGCCTCTCTGTAGGGGTAAAAAGAGTGCGCACGCACACATACACACACACTGCAGCAGCCTGTGTGTAGCTAATACAGAGTAGATGGAGGGAGGTGGTGAAAGGGGGGGGGGGGGTGGCGGTCTGATTGCTGTGAATAATGGAGCGATGGTGTGTGTGTGGGGGGCCTTTTGTACCGATCACAATAGTAGCAGGGAGTCCCAGGGCAGCGCACAGATGCCCAAGTGAGGCAGGCAGCTGCCCAGCCCGAGGTGAGGGGTGCTGGGATACGGAGGGCCAAGGGGGCTGGGTGGGGGGCGGGGGGCTGGGTGGGGAGGCTCCAGACCCCTACAGCCAGTCTGCCTGCTTTTCCAGAGCAGCACCGCCCCTCCCCTCCTACTGACACACACACACACACATACACGCACACAGCAAAACCCTATCTAGAGGGCGCTGCCAAAGCAACTGACACCACCACTCAATTAACTGGGGAGAGGGAAAAAAAAAAAAAAAGAATAATATAAAGGTTATTTCATAGAGAGCGAGTTAATTTCATTGCGAGGCTGGTTTCATCCATCCGGGCTCAGCAGCTCGCTCCAGTGAGAGCAGGAGAAAGCAGAGGACAGACAGTGCTGCAGTCAGCCTCAGTCTTTGTGCTGCAAAACTAGCTCAGCCCAGCAGAAATGGAGGCAGAGGGGAGGGGCATGGGAGAGTGAGTGTGTGTGTGTGTGTGTGTGTGTGTGTGTGTGTGTGTGTGTGAGCGAGTGTGAGAGAGTGTGAGCGGAGCGGAGAGAGCGCAAAAAGGGAGAGGGAGTGTGTATGTGTCTGTGTGCTCACAAGAGCAAAACAGGGCTTGGGTTTTTGCAGCCCTAAAAACAATTCACTGAAGCAAATGCAAAACAATACACTTTGTCAGCAGATTGAATTTTCTCAAGTACATTAATTAAAAATCACATAGAGGGAAAAAAGGGTGAGACAGAAGAGGGAGCAGGGGAGAGAGACAGAAGGGAGAGAGGACAAGAGTGGGGGGGGGTGAGAGCAAGAGCGAGAGCGAGCGAGAGAGAGAGAGAGAGCGGGGCGCCCTGGAATCTGAATAAGACACGTCCACACAGGAAGCAAGGGCCCCAGAATAGCAACAGGAAACTGGCCCCGGACTCTGAATACTGCAGCGACAGAGCCTCGCAAAACAAGGCTGAGCTGCACAGCGTTACGAAAGCTGATTTACTGAGAGAAGAGAGAGAGAGAGAACGAGGGAGGGAGGGAACAGGAGGAGGAGGAGGAGGGGAGGAGGGCGCGCGCAGGCGAGGGAAAGAGAAAACGAGAATTTAGATAGAAAGAGGAAGGAGAGAGAGAGAGAGAGAGGCAGAGAGAGTCAAACCAAAAAAGAACTGAGACAGAGAGGGAGCAAAAGCAGCGAAAAAATACAGTATAATATTGAGAAGAGAGAAAAAAAAAAAGAAGAGAGAGAAAGCATGGGAGGGGGGTTGGGCTGGGTAGGAGAGAAAAAGTGGGCCGGCCTTGTCAGGCTGATTGCTCCAGAGCTATGTCGCAAAAACAAGCTTAGCTGCAGCAGGAGAGCGGAGCTGGGCTGGGCAGGGGATGGGGATTGGTGGAGGGGGGGGGGGGTGTAGGCTGAGGGGGTTGATCAGCACCAAGACTGGAAGATCCCTTGGCACCCCATCAGGAGTCTTGGCACATAAAGGTCATAGGGGAGGTGGGGTGGGGGGGGTCTGTTGGGGAACATGCGGGTGGTCCCTGGGCTCTGCAGGCACACTGTTAAAGACTGAATACGTTCCAGGGTGGGGCCAGGACAGCCAGTGATGTATTGGTAAACAATGAGGTGGGTAAACTACCACCTCTGGTCGGTGATCAGCGTAAGGGAAACCACCTCCAATACGCGCAAGAACTCTATTCTATTTTCAGAAAAGCAGAATTTATGCTTTCGTTCCCCATCTTCATAGGACTTGTATCATTTCGAAACCGCTTACCATGCCATTTAATATGAGTTAAGGTCATGACGATTGACACTGCCAGTCAAAAGTTGGGCACAGCTGATTGAAGGTACTATGTGTTTCATTCTCTTAAAGCCATTGTGATCTAAAGGCTTCTGCTGAAATGCTTGAAATTTGTTTTTTAGTCCAATATAAATAGTGAAGTTCATGCCTATGTATGAATTTCTTTCCAAAGCCTTTGCCTTTCCATCGAGGCAAAGGGCGGCTACTTTAAAGAATCTAAAATATAAGATAGTTTTGATTTGTTTCACACTTTTTTGGTCGCTGCATAATTCCATTTGTGGTATTTCATATGATTTGATGCCTTTACTGTTATTCTAAAATGTGAAAAATAGTAAAAATCAAGAAAAATGTGTGTCCAAACTTTTGCCTGTTAGTGTCTAAATACAGTAAAAGTGGGTTTACCCTCCACTCCATGCAAACACACATCCACAACACACACACCAAGTGGACAACGTGAACCTTTGGCTCCTGTACACTCTGAAACTACTCCAGATGAAGCACCTGTTCGGTTGGGGAAGGGAGGGAGCGGCGGAGGGGAAAAGGAGGGCCGCGCGGGGACGGAAAAACAAACGAGGAGCGCGAGTGTGTGTGTGTGTGACCAACATGTGACCTTCCTCTCAAGTCCACGGCACATTCAGACACATCAGAGAGAGGAGAGATGGAAGGGGTGGGGAGGGGGGTGTATGGGACCAAAACCAGTGGGCGGGCCTGAGTGGGATTAGACCCACAGTGGAGAAAGGGGGTACAAAAGACCTGGGAGAGGGCAAGGAGGAGATTAAAAAAAAAAAAAAAAAAAGGGAGGAGGGAAGGTGGCGGTGGGTCTAGTCATTCCCATTTCCCACGGGGTGACATGGGAGAGGAAGTGTCACTTCCGGGGGAATGTGAAAGCTTGACAGTGACAGTACACACTGTGGGGGCCTCCCTCCATTCTGCTTGAGCCACGAGCCAAATGACAATCATGTGGACTTCTGACATTAGCTCCCTCCCAGCTTAGCGCTTCTTGCGGGACTCCGGTCTGATAAGAATGCACACGAAGAACAAAATGATTGCTATTTTGCCTTTTATTTCTCGCTCGAGGCAAAATCAATGCCGGCTCTCTCATTTTTTTTTTTTTTTTTTTTTTGGCAGTACTGCTGTGTAGGTGTGCGATTGCGTGCTGTCAGTGTGTGTGGTGTGGAGCTTGGTGGGGGAGGAAGAGGATGGCGGCTGCCGTTATTAGTGCCAGCGATGCCACTGTGCCCCTTTTCATACTACAAGTGGTTGGAAACAAAACTGAGATGGATGCGTGCCCCATTTTAATTCCACGTCCAGAATAAGCACACTTTTTAATAAGCAGCTCCCTGGAAGAATTGCTCTAATACGTGCCTCTTCCTCAGTGTTATTCAGCCCAAAAAATAAATGAATAGCAATGAAAATTAATTTGGTCATTAACAAAAACGCAAGGCATTTTGCCTATTGGGATACTTGTTACTGATAAAATCAACAGTGCAAGTAACACATTTGAGACAGAAAAGGGAAACAGTATTAAAAATCCCTTCCATCTCTCTCCTTAGTTCTTATTCTATTTCTTTCCCTCGCACTCTGACACAATTGTTCTCTGCTCACAAGAATATTTCAAGGCTGCTAACACCCTGACCTTTGCACTCCTGATTTTTGGTTGCATGTAATGTTGGTGATCGAGGAATTTAAGCTCATTCTAGTGCCGCACTCATTGTAAATCGCTCTGGATAAGGGCATCGACTAAATGCCTACAATGTAAAATGTAGATGTAAAAAAAGGACGATTCCAGTGAAGACCACAATAGTTACAGGGAACAGACTTATCAGTTAAAGCCTGTGTGTG